>NC_090651.1:258422088-258789588 GCF_040937935.1 Hyperolius riggenbachi | reverse complement strand
TCAGTGGAAGCAAGGTAAAACTCCCCACGACCTACACAGTGTCTCTCTCGATCTTCACTTTCACTTGCCTCCTGCTATGACCTTTGTACTGTTAATGATTATAGTTTTGCCTCATGATTTGGAATATCTTGATAGGTACTGCTCCCCTCTGTGATTATCCATAGTCGTAGATTAGACCCGACTTTTGCCTTCTAATTTATGAACAGCACAAGCCCCTTTTCCATCATGGAGAAAGACCACAGTAGTGCGTATGATTCAGGTGAATGGCACACATTCTGATGATTGTCTGAGGCCACTCCAACATGGCAGCTCCACAATATACCGTATGTAGGGATTAGGGAAGTAAGCTTTTATGAATTAATCAGATGAACTAACTAAACTGTAATTTTAAATCATGATTAACCTTTTGGGGACCGCCACTATGAGATCCTAAGCCGCACTTGTGGCTGTTCTATCCTGATGCGGTGTAGGATCTACGCCGCCCGCCGTTTCCACTCCCGACGCGATCATGCGTACCTGAGAGGAGAGATTAAGCTGTCACATGACAGCTGACATCTCCCCTAAGTGATCAGAAGCCATCGCGTATGGCTTCTGATCACGTGATCATTGTGATCACTGGCGGATCATACTGATCACTGTGACAGTTGCGGCGGTAGTGGGGGAAGAAGAGGATCCACTCACCTCCCTGACGTTCCCACGATGATCGGCGCTCCCATCCGCTCTGGCCGGCATCCCCGCTTGCTCTGATGTCAGTGCCGCGTCTCGGCTTTATGACGTAATCAAGCCGCAACCCGGAACTGAGAATCTGTATGAGCGAGGATGCCGGCCGGAACGGAGGGGTCTACTGCGGCTCATCGCTGGAGCCTGGGAGGTGAGTAAAGGCTGCCAGATACAGGGCGGACACCTGGCCACACAGGGGATGCACAACATTTAGATATACCCTAAGTAGAAAAATAATAAAATTTAACTTTTAATCAAGATTGCATTAAAAATGAATGATTTTGCTGACCTATAGTAAGAGGTGAACAAAGTGAGACTGGAGGTAAGAGTCTGAGGTCAAAAGACCATCCTCCAAATTCACACTGTATTTAAATAAACCCTACACCAACTCAACATGTTTCATTTCCTCAATTGGAAACTTCGTCAGGAGTGATTATTAGTAATACCTTAACAAGGTTTTTGATGTATGTCTAATAGCCTCCCTATATTCTACTGTGATCTCTGGCTCCATCCCTATCTATATATATCTCCCGCAAGCAAGTCTAGTAATATGGGGGTTTTATCCATCTATATATTGAGAGCACACCAGTGTTTTATCTGCCTACCCTTATTCTACTAATTCCCTATATGGGTCATGGGATGGGTTTCAACCCAATGATGCCCCTTGAATTTCCCCCAGAAATTGGGGACTAAGAGATTGGATGTCTGCCAATATTACAGCGTATGGCTATTTATATCTTTAATAGACCCACGCGTCTTTGAGGTAATAGTATATGTGTACTGATGATGGATAGTCCTCCAATGTATTCAGGGATAATGCCGTTAATAAAGCGCATGGATGTTTACACATTTTACACATCCACGCGTCTCCAAGGCAACCTGGGTAACCAATGTGTTTGCACCAATGACATTCAGCCCTTTAATTTATTCATGATGCCCTCTTCTGTATATGGACGTTACTAAGGCAATGATGGGTGTAGTCGGGCCAACTAACACGTGACTCTGACGTCACGTAATGTACTCATCCGGGGGACTGAGCGGCTAATACGGCAGGCGCTCCTTGAGAAATGACGGGCCTGTCTATTGGCTGGCAGGCGTGTCTGTCAACCATGCCTTCCTATCTCAAGGTCCGCCCCCTCAAATGTGCACATCCACCAATCAGATCCAGGGATTTACGGAGTTATGGTTTTCTCCGCGTTCTTTGCCACGGAGATTCAGCAGTTTGCAGGCAAGGAATGTGGACCTCCTGTAGTATCCAGAGAATGTTTTTCTCGCCCCCAAATAGGTATTTCACCTGTTTTTATGAACGCATTGCGGCCAATGGCGGCCATTTACAATTGGCCAGACACTTTGATTGATACTTACATGGTCCAATAGGATGGGACCATAGCACCTAGGAAATGGGCGTGACTAGATACTGCCCTACCCAGGATCCTTTGGATGCTTGATCACAGTATAAAAGGAGAGGCTGGACGCCCACCTGTCAGTAGGCTGCTGGTAGTGGCCGTTACTCTGCTAGTTTACTTTGCTACTGTAACGATCGGTAAAGCACAGAGAGGATCTGATTACTGGTGATCTGCAGTATCACAGGGAATACAGATGTATATCAGATTATAAGTGATCTGCAGTATCACCGATAATCCAATATACTAACTAACCTCTGTTCACCTGAGTAGAGTGTAGTGTTTTGGTGTAACAGTAACACTTTGAGGCCAAGGCCTCAGCGCAGTCGAGAGTACTGCACGGATTTCTTCCGCAGACCTGGACTCTCCAAGACGGGAGGAGTCAGGCTGACAGTAGGAAGGATTGTCTGGAAGTAACCCACAGGAGGAAGGGTCACTAACAGAGCGAGGAACCGCCTCTAACTGCAAGGTCGGTTCTCGAGGTCGGACTAGCCAGGTCGTACACACACAGACAGATAAAGTACAAGATCAGGAGGCAAAGGCGGAGTCAAGGTACAGGCAGGGGTCGGCAACGGGGTATCAGATAGATTGAGGTACAAAATCAGGAGGCAGAAACAGAGTCTAGGAACGAGCCGTGGTTCGGCAACAGAGTATCAGAAATATCGAGGTACAAGATCAGAGTTCAGGAGAATGGTCAGGCAGACAATAGGTCAAACAGATAATCACAATCAAACTAGTACTTTAGCTATCAATATCTAGCTAAGTGTAGGATTACAGCTCCAGCTGGTCCCGGCACACTTGCAGATCTGACTACGGATCTGGGTGCTCCCACGTATGTGATCGCAACGCCAGACACCCGAGAAATGACCAGCCAGCAGTATATATACACATCTCGCTCCCCAGCACCTCCCACAGTGCTGGACCAATGGGGAGTGAAGCCAGAGTCAGCTGACCAGCCTGGTCAGCTGACTACCTCTGGCTACCATATAGGCCCTGCCTGAGTGCGCGCGCGTCACTCTAAATCTGGAGGGACTACATGTCCCAGCCACAGCAGCCCCGCTCTGTGCCTCCACCGTGGAGGTATGCGCGCTAACCGCCGCGTCCAACGCGGCGGTTTCTCCGCGCTCCGCATGCTTCTGCACGGGGACAGCTGCCTCCTGCTGGGAGGAGGCGGCTGCCTCTCCGTGTGTGTGGCCGCTGTACGCAGAAAGAGCCGCCAGCCGCTGGCTCATGGCGGTGGCTCTTCCGCGTTTTCTCACAGCTACCTTTTGTAAATATGTGAATTACTAATGTATTTATTTTTGTCGAGCACGTAGTCACTCTATCACTAATAATCACTCCTGACGAAGTTTCCAATTGAGGAAATGAAACATGTTGAGTTGGTGTAGGGTTTATTTAAATACAGTGTGAACTTGGAGGATGGTCTTTTGACCTCAGACTCTTACCTCCAGTCTCACTTTGTTCACCTCTTACTGTAGGTCAGCAAAATCGTTCATTTTTAATGCAATCTTGATTAAAAGTTAAATTTTATTATTTTTCTAGTTAGAGTATATCTAAATGTTGTGAATCTTAGTTCAGGTGTGTTTTTTGGAATTTTCACACAGGGGATGCACAGCCCAGCAAGTCCTAACAGGGATCCAGCTACCTGACCCCCCAAATGCACCCCCCCCCCCATGCAAAAACACCTGTTCCTTAAGGGGGGTTAGGCAGCCGGTCCCCAAAGGGTTATTGGTTTTATTAGCTGATGGTTTTTTGAAAGAAGGGCAGATCTTGGACTCAAGCTGCAAAAATATTCTTACCATACTATACAATTCTGATATATGGCAGTAAACTTATGATATAGTAAACTACTTTTCCTGGTCACTTGACGTTTAATATAAAGGGATTCTACTGTAGTAGAAAGGCATGATTTCTGAACTATTAATGGCTTCTATTCATGTCTGCATGTTAAAACACCTTTATACATGTGTTGCTTTGTAAAAGTAGTAAAAGGCTTTTGAGGTCATTTGGTAACATCTATACTCACTATAAAGTGCTTTCTGGTTGTGTATTTTGGCTAATGGCTAAATGACATCATTATGATGTGCAGTGCAAGATTTCCCCTCCTTGAGGATAAACTTACAAACAAAGAACTAAGCATTGTATCTTGAATCATATATTATCAAATAGTAAACACAATTAGCAAGAGTAAATGCAAGAGATTCCACTACAAATGCTCTTATGCTGGGAATACACGGTACGTTTATTCCCGCTGAATCGAGCCGCAGATGGGTGCCGCTGATAAAATCCGACATGCCCGATCACCCGCCGGATCGATTCCCTGCTCGATACCACGGGCAGGACATTAGAAGAAAACGAGCAGACGATAAGAAGCGCCCGTGGGGGCGAGCGAGAATCGATCCAGGCGCCCGAGGGGGACGCGCCGGAATCGAGCCAGCGGAATAAACGTACCGTGTATGCCCACCATTACATATGCTGTTATTGTGGGACAACTGCTTCCCGTACAATCATGGCTGGCACTGAGTTTAGCTTTACCTCAGTTCTCTAGCAGCAAGCAGTTTCCTGTACAATCATGGCTGGCACTGAGTTTGGCTTTACCTCAGTTCTATAGCAGTTCTCTAGCAGGACGTAGAGTAATGCCCAGGGTGCTCACCCCCTGGGCAGCATGTCAGGGTGTGTGCCCCTCGGGAGACAGCCAGGGGGCAGGGATCGGATGGCCCCTTTAAGGAGGAGTGGAAGGCTGAAAGAGGGGGTGGCCTCAGGGAAGCGGGCGGTTTGGTAGGGGTATGGGAAGAAAGTGATGCAGCATCGCTTTCGCGGCCCCTGCAGCACAGGAAAGTCCCCACCCTCCCTCCCTTATTCTATGAGGATAAGAAACTTTGGTATATTGTCAAATGATTGTTTGTTGCAATCTACGTACGGGTCTGTTTTTTTATGTGAGTGTTAATTTGGTCCTTTTTTGGAAATAATGTATAGAGCCGTGCTTTGGCAGAGTTTTCTCTTGTCACAACTTGGCAGGATTCCTTTGCTCCTTGGAGGTGACAGGTCAGGATGGTATCTTCGTGATCAAGTCTTTGTGTATTCGAGCGGCATGTTTAGCCCAGGGAGCCCAGAGTCAGCGATGCAACTTGGGCTGTTTGGTTGGCTACATGTGAAAATACCCTGGAGATCGCTGCTGGTCTTCATCACTCATAGGGGAGCAAAGGAATCGAATTTTCTTGTTGAAATTCTTTTTATTCATTTGGGTTTTTGTTGATTGCAAGCTGAGGCCGATATTCATTAAAGGTATCGTACCAACTTTATGCAGGTGGTGATGTCTTATGCTTAGCATCAGCTGGTATCGGGGGGGGGGGGGGGGGGGGGGGTTATCTGCAGGTTGGGGCTGTGGTACAGGGTTAAATGTAAATGGGTCAATGTAAAGATGTTGCTGACGGAAGAGGGTACAAGCTGCACCTGTGTCAAGATGGTTCCAAAGCTCAACTTTGCAGTAATTACTGTATCACTATTCTTTCAGTCTTAAGGTAAGAACGCACATGCAGTAATAGTCACCCATCTGGGATTGGGAAGACAATTCGGTCAGTCCTGCTCGGCATAAAGGGCTACCCAAGGAGCACCAATCAGTTGCCACTGTACACACAGAATGATTGTTGGCCATTTTCATCACGTGTGTACATACCTGCCCAGTTGAAAACAATATCGCAGTACTTCCCCTGGGGCTATTCTGATCCTGGATCAGACATAAATACTGTAGCACCAATATTGCCAGCTATCTGATGGTAATCACTGCAGTCTGCAGCATCAGCATTGACTTGTAGCTGAAAAAGCAGACACTGGAAATCACTTTGCAAAATCTCCAAAGTGTCTTCAGTTGAGCTCACTTGCAGCCTCAGACCAAGGGCTTGTTCACACGTAGAGCGATTTAATTTTTTTTAAAGTGCTGGTGGTTTTTAAAATCGCTTTAAAAGCGCTTCTGCAGTGTTGCTCTATGTGAGTGTTCTCACGTGAGCGATGAACCTTCTATCCAATCGCAAACGCAGGTTCTGCACCATTTTTAGAGCATTTGCGATTTGATAGAAAGGATAGGGAGATCGCTAAGTGCTTGAAAATGCGCTTTGAAAAAAGCGATTTCCCAAGCGCTTTCAATGAATAAATGCACTGCATTTATTCATTTCCGGGGCAAAGAGTTCACTTCCTGACCGACATCAGGAAGTGAAAAAAACATCGCTACACAAAAGCGCTTAGAAAAGCGCTTTTCTAAGCGCAAATCGCTCTGAAAGTGCTTAGAAAAGCGTTTGCGATAGCACTGGCAATTTATAATATAAACAAGGCCTAAAGGTGTGAGAGCAATGAGTATAGTCAGCTATCATGAGATCTCACTTAATGGCTGCTAAAGCTTGCATTTGCAAACATTTGTCTGCCCACAATTCGCATCTTGTGAAACACTTGGACTCCAGCAGCTATTTTCTGAGAGTCTGCGTCCTGTTTTGACTAAGTACTCTTACTGAAAAAAGCAAAATGAATGACTGTGCCAGGGTACATCATTCTATAAGAGGGAGGTCTTGTATCCAGACAGTGACAGTAAAATTTGACGAATTGGGAGAAGGAGCAGCATTCACAGACTGCTAACTTAAAAGTGAACCTCCGGACTAAAAATCTACTCAGCAGAACTGAAAAGGCTTGGTGTTTCTTTAACAGGTTCACAGCATCAGAACTTTGTTTTTCTTACCAAAGCATCATTTTTAGCTGCATTTTTAGCTAAGCTCCACCCATCAAAGAAAACTGCCTGGGCTTTTTTTCCCTGATGCTGTGCAAAGCATGATGGGATTTTCTATGTTGTTATTCATGTTGCCTAGCAACTGGGAGGGGTGATCAGCACACAGGACAGGTAGAACTATGTCTCAAGCTCCCTGTCACCTCCTTTCAACCAAAAAGATGGCTGCCCTCATGAAATCAAACATTTGCCTGTTATTTTAAAACAGGGTGGGTAAGAGATTATATTACCTATCTATTTTAATTAACATAACTAATGTAACTTAATGACAGTATGTTTGTTTAGGCTGAAGTTCCTCTTTAAGGCAGCCATACACTGGTCGATTGCCACCAGATCAACCAACAGATAGATCCCTCTCTGATTGAATCTGATCAGAGAGGGATCTAATGGCTGCCCATACACTGCAAACAGATTTTGAATTGATTTCAGCATGAAATCAATTCACAACCTGTGTAACTGCCGCTGCCGCGTGCTTTCCGCTCCCCGTGGGCTACCCTGGCCAGTCGCAATACATTACCTGTCCGCCGGCACGATTCCCCAGGTCCCAGCAGTCTCATGTCATCCAGCGTACTCCATCTTCTCTTCACTTCCTGCCCCGTCCTGTCACAAGCAGAAAGTTCAAACAGTAGAGTGCCGTCTACTGTTTGAACTTCGCTTTCTCACAGGACGGGGCAGGAAGTGAAGAGAAGATGCCGCAAGAAGTGAGAGACAGTGGAGACCCAGGGACTTGCGCCGGCCGGACAGGTGATGTATTGCTGCATCGGTCGTCGCCGTTTCTAACGCCACTAACAACACGCTCCCATTGTAGGGCCTGTTTTTGGCATCCACAGCTCAGCTTCACTAATCCCTCTAACTCAACCTATTTTTATTGACATAGCATGATGATAGAGCTGGGTTATGCCATTGTTTATGCAAAATTCAAACAATCTTCAGGGCAGCACGGTGGTGTAGTGGTTAGCACTCTCGCCTTGCAACGCTGGGTCCCCAGTTCGAATCCCAGCCAGGGCACTATCTGCACAGAGTTTGTATGTCTGCATGGGTTTCCTCCAGGCACTTAGGTTTCCTCCCTAAAAACATACAGATAAATTGGCCCTAGACTACGATACATACACTACATGATACATACATATCTACGGTAGGGATTATATTGTGAGCCCTTCTGAGGAACAGTTAATACTCTGTACATCGATGCGGAAGATTTCAGTGCTATAGAAATACGAAATAATATTCTTCAGCAGGCGCACCACTGAACTACTGGTGTTTGAGCTACCAGAGTTTGAAGGTGCTCTGTACCTACCCGGTGGTAAGTACCAAAGGCTGGTAACGGGTTGAGGGGGACACACGTGCTATCTGGGTCTCTCTCTGCTCATTACCAACAACTATGGAGGGGCTTACATAGCCAATTGGAGAGCCTCTATACCAGATTTTCTCAACCAGGGTTCCTTGAGTACTCTGCAGGGGTTCCTTGGCATTTTACCCCATTGTAGGGGAAGTATGATATAGCACACTAAAATAGGGCATACTGTGAAAAGAAGCACTACATTGGGGATCAGGATAATAATGAACACATTAATAAAAAGCACTAGAATAAAGGGACAGTATACAGGGGCGTAGCGATAGGGGTTGCAGAGGTTGCGACCGCATCGGGGCCCTTGGGCCAGAGGGGCCCCAAAGGGCCCTCCCTCAACTTCAGTATTAGCTCTCTAATGGCCCTGTGCTCATAATAATCACTTCTATAGATACTTTGAATAGTGGTAATCATTAACAAACTGCTCCCCATCCCCTTCTCGCACCTCTGACACTGTAGTTGCCATTGGCAGGTTTTGGTGCATCATATCAATTATATGTATAGAGTGCTTGGGAGGCCCCATTGTAAAACTTGCATCGGGTCCACAGCTCCTTAGCTACGCCACTGACAGTATAATTATGGGATAGTAAAATAAAAGGCCAAAACTACTTTTGAAGTTCATGCCTCTTGCAAAATAAATGCAGGAGTTCCTCGAGATCCAAAAATTATTTGCAGGGTTCCTCCAGGGTAAAAAGGTTGAGAAAGGCTGTTCTATACACTGTAGTTTTCCTCAGAGAGTAAAAGGTATAGCAAGTTTTGCAGTAACGATGCAGAAAGAATCAGGTTACAGCACCAGAGAATGATCAGTGGTGATGTCGTTGCACCGGCTCTCACGTGAGAAAAATCTCATCACAGTACTAATGAGTCATATATTGTAATGACATTCAGTAAAGTGTGGTAACCTGTAATAATTGATGTGCCTTAAGCTATGTTCACACTATTAGGCCCGGTTTCCATCAGACCTGAATGACAGCGTTATTCTTCACGAGAAAAATTCATTAGAACTGACAGCCCATGCAAAATCAATGAGCTGTTTCCGTTCAATATTTTTTCATGCTTGGAAAAAAAAATGGATGGGTTTACCTGGGAGATCCTGCACTTAATGCATTAAAGAAAGTTGGCCGACTATAAAGGAGGCGAGCAAACGTGCGTGGTGTTCAATAAACTGCGCATGAAACGACACACCAGGAACCTCCCGGTTCAAGTAGAAAGGGGTCCTGAAATGCACTTTTTGTACAAGTTGAACTGCTTCCAGACCTCTGTGATTGAACTGTATGCCCTGTTTACTGCCAGGGTGTAGATTTCAATCACTCGCTGCTGCTCTCGCTGTTCCTGTCACTCTAGCGATGCTGCAGACTGCTTGCTCAGCTGGCCGAATGACAGCTATGCACTGTATGCCAATTTTATTGGCTCCTAACCTCATGATCACTGTGAGCCAATCACAGTGACCATAGCATAAAAATAGGAAAAGGACGGCTCTGGTCCATAAGAGGCCAGAACCATCCGGTACGCAAAATGTTACCTATACTCGTTCAACGATGCAACCTGTGTAAAATGTTACATTATGGGGGGCGGCGTCGGGGGTGGCGAGGCGGCAGATGCAGTTTCACAAGGCTGATTCCCGAGAGATTTCATGCTGAAATCTCTCGGGAACAGCCTGCCAGGGGCGTAGCAATAGGGGGTGCAGAGGTAGCGACCGCATCGGGGCCCTTGGGCCAGAGGGGCCCCGAAGGGCTCTCCCTCAACTACATTATTAGCTCTTTATTGGTCCTGTGCTCATAATAATCACTTCTATAGATACTTTGAATAGTAGTAATCACTAACACACTGTTCCCCATCCCCTTCTTGCACCTCTGACACTGTAGTTGCCATTGGCAGGTTTTGGTGCGCCGTATCAATTGTTATGTATAGAGTGCTTGGGGGGGGCCCAATGTAAGACTTGCATCGGGGCCCACAGCTCCTTAGCTACGCCACTGCAGCCTGCGTTGTATGGGCAGGCAACAGATCTCTCTCCGATCAGATTCGATCAGAGAGAGGTCTGTGTCTTGGTCGATCTGCTTATACATTGCCTGATGTATGGGCACCTTTACTGAACAAAAACAAATCACCTGTTGGTGAATGAGATCATTGTACAGGTCCTTCTCAAAAAATTAGCATATTGTGATAAAGTTCATTATTTTCTGTAATGTACTGATAAACATTAGACTTTCATATAGTTTAGATTCATTACACTCAACTGAAGTAGTTCAAAGCCTTTTATTGTTTTAATATTGATGATTTTGGCATACAGCTCATGAAAACCCAAAATTCCTATCTCAAAAAATTAGCATATCATGAAAAAGTTCTCTAAACGAGCTATTAACCTAATCATCTGAATCAATTAATTAACTCTAAACACCTGCAAAAGATTCCTGAGGCTTTTAAAAACTCCCAGCCTGGTTCATTACTCAAAACCGCAATCATGCATAAGACTGCCGACCTGATTGCTGTCCAGAAGGCCATCATTGACACCCTCAAGCAAGAGGGTAAGACACAGAAATAAATTTCTGAACGAATATTCTGTTCCCAGAGTGCTGTATCAAGGCACCTCAGTGGGAAGTCTGTGGGAAGGAAAAAGTGTGGCAGAAAACGCTGCACAACGAGAAGAGGTGACCAGACCCTGAGGAAGATTGTGGAGAAGGACTGATTCCAGACCTTGGGGGACCTGCGGAAGCAGTGGACTGAGTCTGGAGTAGAAACATCCAGAGCCACCGTGTACAGGTGTGTGCAGGAAATGGGCTATAGGTGCCACATTCCCCAGGTCAAGCCACTTTTGAACCAGAAATAGCGGCAGAAGCGCCTGACCTGGGCTACAGAGAAGCAGCACTGGACTGTTGCTCAGTGGTCCAAAGTACTTTTTTTTGGATGAAAGCAACATTTGCATGTCATTCGGAAATCAAGGTGCCAGAGTGTGGAGGAAGACTGGGGAGAGGGAAACGCCAAAATGCCTGAAGTCCAGTGTCAAGTACAGGTCAGGCGCTTCTGCCGCTGTTTCTGGTTCAAAAGTGGCTTGACCTGGGGAATGCGGCACCTGTAGCCCATTTCCTGTACACGCCTGTACACGGTGGCTCTGGATGTTTCTACTCCAGACTCAGTCCACCGCTTCCACAGGTCCCCCAAGGTCTGGAATCGGTCCATCTCTACAATCTTCCTCAGGGTCCTGTCATCTCTTCTCGTTGTGTAGAGAACCTTTTCATGATATGCTAATTTTTCGAGATAGGAATTTTGGGTTTTCATGAGCTGTATGCCAAAATCATCAATATTAAAACAATAAAAGGCTTTGAACTACATCAGTTGTGTGTAATGAATCTAATATATATGAAAGTCTAAAGTTTATCAGTACATTACAGAAAATAATGAACTTTATCACAATATGCTAATTTTTTGAGAAGGACCTGTAGTTTCACAGCATCGCAGCAGTTGTCACAGCATGAATAAAGAACTCCATCAACCCTGATAATGTAATGCTAAAACTGCACTTCTGGAAAATATTTTGTTGAAATAACGTGAACATAACGTACAACAACGTAACTCAGAAGACCTTTGAAAGTAGAAAACGTGACATCACTTACTTACTGACTCATATGTCATCTGCCCCTTAGACATAACGCACCTAACCTTCAATTGTAAATCCAGTAGTTGTTAAAAATAGCAATGTGTATTTGAAAGATCTGCTTCATCCACTACTTTAACTGTTGGTTAGCTGATCAAATAAAACACCTTGGCTAAATAAAGATAATCAGCTAACATGTGATAGAGCAGGGCTAGTGCAGAATTTTGAAGTGTACTAGGGTGATATAATTACTGGCTAGTGTTTTGGTGAGCTTTAATGTCAGTCACAAATGTTGGTCAACAATGTGGCCAAGGCTATACATTGGCCTAATATTTGTATTAGTTTTTTAAATTTGATTGTGCAATTTTAGTTTAAAAAAAGACCATATACATGGGCTCTAGTCACAAAACTTTTCATAAATGACTTTACTTATCACCTAATTGATGAAAATAACCTTTCAGCACATTGAGGGTGCCCCTAATTGGCTCAGCATGGCCGCTGGTGAGGAGATGGACTATTTGCGGCTGGCGTGCATTGATTTACTCCCTGTCCGGATCCAACAATTACTTTATAATTCCGGCCAGCGGAGGAAGGAGGAGTAACGTCACGATGGGGCACGTGCGGCTCACAGAGAGGAAGAGGACCGCAGTGCAGACACGGTCTGGCGGGGGCAGCCTGGCTATAGAGTGCTGTGCCTGGCCTGCGACTGGAGCCGAAGGAGCGTGCCCTGGACTGGAGTCTGGAGTGGACCTGACCTCACGCCGTGGACACAGAATGACAGCGGGACTCTGGAGGTGGGAGCGAGGTGAGCTGCAAATTTCTAAGTATGTGTGTGGAGTGGACGTAACGGAGGTGTGAGGGGGATGGGGGGGGGGGCATTGCTGGCGAACCACCCATACTTATAGAGGGAGGGGGTAACCACCTTATGGCTAACTTATATGCTGGGGGGGCAGCAGTGGCACCGCCATATGGCAGGCTAACCTATATGCTGGGGGGGGGGGCAGTGGCACCACCATAAGTGGTTACCTATATGCTGGGGGGGCAATGGCACCCATACCTGACTAACCTATAAACATGGGGGGCAGGGACAGTGACACCACCATATCTGGTTACCTATATGCTGGGGGGAGGGGGCAGTGGCACCTAGACCTGGATAACATGTATGCTAGGGTAGGGGGGTGTCATCCATACCTGGATAACCTATATGCTGGGGTGGGTGGCAGTGGCAAAGCATATGTCCAGGATAAGCTGTTACTCTGTGTCTGTATTGATAGTAAACTAGCTGCAGTGTGTGCTGATCTCTGGTACCTCCAGTATGTACTGTATAAGCTGTTACTCTGTGCCTGTACTGATAGCAAACGAGCTGCAGAGTGTGCTGATCTCTGCTACCCCCAGTATGTACACTATAAGCTGTTACTCTGTGTCTGTACTGATAGTAACCTAGCAGCAGTGTGTGCTTATCTCTGCTCCTCCGGTATGTACAGTATAAGTTGTTACTCTGTGTCTGTACTGATAGTAAACTAGCTGCAGTGTGTGCTGATCTCTGCTACATTCAGTATTTACAGTATTGGCTGTATCTATATAATCACTTCTATAGATGCTTTGAATAGTAATAATCACTAACAAACTGTTCCCCCATCCCCTTCTTGCACATCTGACACTGTGGTTGTCCTTGGCAGGTTTTGGTGCGCCGTATCAATTGTTATGTATAGAGTGCTTGGGGGGCCCCATTGTAAAACTTGCATTGGGGCCCACAGCTCATTAGCTACGCCACTGTCCAGCACCCACTGTAGAAAGGTGTACAGTGTACAGATGTACAACTGTCACATTTGACAGGGGTTCATTTATGCTGATTTAGTGTCTAGCTGTGGTATTGTTTATACCTTGGATGTACCTATGGATTATTTGTACATGTACTTGGTTGGTGTCGTATCCTACTGTCACAGGAGCCCTAGTGGCTGACCGCACTTAGCCTTCTAAACGGTGCCAGCGCACAGGTCGTGCGAACTCTGGTCGCAGTCAATGCACAGGAACCGTTAAGAATTAGCCGCAGCCAACTCAGAAGGGAGCCTGTGAGACACGGGTGATTACAACTTCACCCGCTGGTTCAGGGTAAACTGCCACCACCGCGGTTACCATGGGACCGTGGAGCCCACTAACTGACTAGTCCTGCGAATAAAACGGTTAAACACACGATATTCTGTCTAGCCAACAACAAACAAACAGTAGCGTATCTTCAGAGACCCGGGATCAGTTCTGTGTGTGCTGATAAGCAGGGTAGCGGACAGTGAATGACTTGGAGAAAGTCGTTTATTCACGCAATATAAATAATTAATATATACAGACAATTATTAAAATCAACAATTATTAAAACAGTAATAGCCAGTATAAAAAAAATAAAAGAAGGGAGAAAAATACTTAGTTCCTGGAAAGATGTCCTTTTTGTGGGAAAAAACAGAGTTCTGGGTTTCAATCAAAGTTCAGAGTTCAGACCAGGTGGATGCCAGCATATCCTCAAGCTGGCACCGATGAGTTCAAGATGTTTTCAGGGTGGAGGACACTGAGTTTGGGTCCTCTGCCATTCTTATGCCCCTGATTCAGTAGGAGGGAGTGAGGGCGGGGAGCCACACACCCCCTTAGAAGATGAGATGAGCCCTCCCCTTGTCCTGGGGACTAGAAATCATATCTACCCATACAGGGGCGTAACTAGAAATCACTGGGCCCCCCCCCCATAGGTGCCAAATAATCATAATGGGGCAGCGTTTCACTGTAAATTATTTGTAAAGTGGGCAGCATTTTACCAGACAATCGTAATGTGGGCCAGAAAATCGTAATGTGGGCAGAGTTCACCAGAAAATCGTAATGTGGGCCTTTAGAAAATCATAATGTGGGCAGAGTTCACCAGAAAATCGTAATGTGGGCACCAGTCACCAGAAAATTGTAACGTGGACAGCATTCACCAGACAATCGTAATGTGGGCAGCGTTCACCAGAAAATCATAATGTGGGCAGAGTTCACCAGAAAATCATAATGTGGGCAGAGTTCACCAGAAAATCGTAACGTGAGCAGCAGTCACCAGAAAATTGTAACGTGGACAGCATTCACCAGACAATCGTAATGTGGGCAGCGTTCACCAGAATATCGTAATGTGGGACAGAAAATCGTAATGTGGGCAGAGTTCACCAGAAAATCGCAATGTGGGCAGCAGTCACCAGAAAATCGCCATGTGGGCAGCAGTCACCAGAAAATCGCAATGTGGGCATCAGTCACCAGAAAATCCTAATGTGGGCAGCAGTCACCAGAATATCGTAATGTGGGCAGCAGTCACCAGAAAATCCTAATGTGGGCAGCAGTCAGTCACCAGAATATCATAATGTGGGCAGCACACACCAGAAAATCCTAATGTAGGCAGCAGTCACCAGAAAATCCTTATGTGGGCAGCAGTCACCAGAAAATTGCAATGTGGGCAGCAGTCACCAGAAAATCGCAATGTGGGCAACAGTCACCAGAAAATCGCAATGTGGGCAGCAGTCACCAGAAAATCCTAATGTGGGCAGCATACACCAGAAAATCGTAATGTGGGCAGCAGACACCAGAAAATCGCAATGTGGGCAGCAGACACCTGAAAATCGCAATGTGGGCAGCAGTGACCAGAAAATCGCAATGTGGGCAGCAGTGATCAGAAAATCGTAATGTGGGCAGCAGACACCTGAAAATCGTAATGTGGGCAGCAGGCACCTGAAAATCGTAATGTGGGCAGCAGTCACCAGAAAATCGTAATGTGGGCAGCAGACACCTGAAAATCGTAATGTGGGCAGCAGGCACCTGAAAATCGCAATGTGGGCAGCAGACACCTGAAAATCGTAATGTGGGCAGCAGTGACCAGAAAATCGCAATGTGGGCAGCAGTGACCAGAAAATCGTAATGTGGGCAGCAGACACCTGAAAATCGTAATGTGGGCAGCAGTGACCAGAAAATCGCAATGTGGGCAGCAGTGACCAGAAAATCGCAATGTGGGCAGCAGACACCAGAAAATCGTAATGTGGGCAGCAGACACCTGAAAATCGTAATGTGGGCAGCAGTGACCAGAAAATCGCAATGTGGGCAGCAGTGACCAGAAAACCGCAATGTGGGCAGCAGTGACCAGAAAATCGCAATGTGGGCAGCAGACACCTGAAAATCATAATGTGGGCAGCAGTGACCAGAAAATCGCAATGTGGGCAGCAGTGACCAGAAAATCGTAATGTGGGCAGCAGACACCTGAAAATCGTAATGTGGGCAGCAGACACCTGAAAATCGTAATGTGGGCAGCAGACACCTGAAAATCGTAATGTGGGCAGCAGTGACCAGAAAATCGCAATGTGGGCAGCAGACACCAGAAAATCGTAATGTGGGCAGCAGACACCTGAAAATCGTAATGTGGGCAGCAGACACCTGAAAATCGCAATGTGGGCAGCAGTGACCAGAAAATCGCAATGTGGGCAGCAGTGACCAGAAAATCGTAATGTGGGCAGCAGACACCTGAAAATCGTAATGTGGGCAGCAGGCACCTGAAAATCGTAATGTGGGCAGCAGACACCTGAAAATCCCCCTCCAGCTAGTCAATGTGTGTGGGCAGCGGGCAGCAAGCAGCAGCGGGATACATACCTTCTTCCTTGCGTTCCATCGCCGCCTTCTCGCTCTAGCGGCTGACGTCACTTCCGCTTCCGGAAGTGACGTCAGCCGCTAGAGCGAGAAGGCGGCGATGGAACGCAAGGAAGAAGGTATGTATCCCGCCGCCGCTGCCCGCTGCCCACACACATTCACTAGCTGGAGGGGAGCGCAGAGGGGAGAGCCCCGAGGTGAGGGAGAGGGGGGAACTTCCCCTCTCCCCGCCGACTGTGGGCAAGGCTTTCCCCTCATGCTGCCACCCCTCCAGCCCCCAAAAAATGGCCCCGAGCGGGCCCCAGGGGGGGGGCCGGGCCCCCCCGCGGGTGCAGGCGCTGCAGGGCCTATTGCTACGCCCCTGTACCCATATATGGGCTCTATCTCACAGAACCGTACAGGTCAGGGCAGATTTATTAACATTTTCAGGTCTGTCTCGATTTACCCAGCGCCCTGATACCAGACATGAGGGGTGGGACCCCTGTGGTATCATCAGGGCACTTTCAAACTGCCTAACTGGCAGTCCTTACCTCAGAATGTTCTGAAACTTCCTCAGAACCAGCACCGGGGCTCATGCTACACTTCCCCCACGTTTGGCGAAGCTGCCATCTCAGGAACCCCAGAAATATGACAGATCTGGGAAGTTATGGATATGCTATGAGACTCAGGTTATTCCCAGGCAAAGGCTCTTTGAAGTTTGGGGCAGCCAGCTAGGTGTCACCTCCCCTGCTGGGAGGGAGCCAGCGGGTCTGGTTTTTCCCCCAACTAGATTGCTTCTGCCATGGTGCTTGTCACCTTATACCTGATGGATGGGCCATCAGCACAGCTTGAAGCCAGGGACTCTCCGGGGCAGATTAGGCTCAGGCTCATTAGCATATCAAAAGAGCCATCCAGCACTTGGGCTGGTGCTCTCTCTCTGCTGAGAAAAGACTGCAGACCTCCTACACAATCAACCCAGATTCTATCGATCTGAAGCGCAATCGATGCAGGGAATCGAGTGCGATCGCTTTTTCTTCACGGGCGGTTACAGGACGCGCCTGCCCTGCGGCCCCGCAACCGTCCGTGACACCTACTAATCCTACTAATATTATAAATGGGAAAGTTTGGATGTTTGTTACTCGATCACGCAAAAATGGCTGACCGGATTTGAATGAAATCTGGCACACACATAGGGCTTGATTCATTATGCGGTGCTAACCTACTAAGCACGTCTAAAGTCTTTAGGCGCGCAAACCAGGGTGCTAAGTAGGTTAGCACCGGTTTACTCAATCAGTTTTGTGCGCGCAAAGTCCTATGCGCGCGCTAAGTCCCATAGGCTTTAATGGGCACTTCGCGCTGAGCGCCCAAATTACCGCACGAAAAGCTCATTTAGACGTGCTAAGGGGGTTTTCACAGGCGTGCTAACAGTTAACACTGCTTTGTGAAACAAGCCCATAGTATATTACCTGGAATAGCATGTAGGGTAGTTTTTAGTCCCATAACCAAAAAGTGTGCGGAGACAAATACTAATTTCAGTGGAAAAATGTAAACAGCAACCATTACTACACTATTAATGGTAGGGTTCTCAAACTTTGCGCAACTGGATGACTAGGAGTAATATTCAGAAAAGTGGGTGGAACCTACAAACGCTCATCAAAAATCACCTATTGTTTTTCAAGGGGAATATTTAATGTCTGCCATTCTTGCACTGTTAATGGCACAAGCCTCAAACCTGGTACAGTTGGTCATTGGGTGGCTGGGGTTCAAGCTCAGAAAAGGGGGTGGAGCCACAAACAGCCAATCAGATTTGTTTCATTTCAATGCAAATTATTGATGCCAAAGACAGCAAAGCTCACAAACATGGTCATTGAGTAATTGTGTGTTAGGGTTAAAAAAAAAAACTGCAAAATACATAACCAGGCACTGCCGGGTTATCAGTGGGTGGAGACAAATACAAATTTCACTAGGGAAATGTAAACTGCAGCCATTCTTACACTATTAATGGTAGGGATCTCAAACGTCACACAGTTGGTCACTGGGTGACTGGGATTAATATTCAGATAAGTGGGTGGAGCCTACAAAAACCAATCAAAATTCACCAATTGATTTTCAAATGGAATATTTAATTGCTGCCTTTCTTGCACTGTTAATGGCACATACCTCAAACCTGGTACAGTTGGTCATTGGGTGACTGGTGTTTAAATTGATAAAAGGGGGTGGAGCCACAAACAGCCAATCTGATTTGTTTAATTTTAATGCACGTTATTGATGCCAAAGACCGTAAAGCTCACAAACTTGATCATTGAGTAATTGATTAATTGTGTGTTAGGCTTAGGAAAAGTGAGCGCAGCCAACACCAGCCAAATACATAATCGGGCAATGCCGGGTCATCAGTGGGTGGAGACAAATACAAATTTCACTGGGAAAATATAAACTGCAGCCATTCCTACACTGTTAATGATAGGGTTCTCAAACTTTGCACAGTTGGTCACTGGGTGACTGGTATTGATATTCAGAAAAGTGGATGGAGCCTACAAAAGCCAATCAAAATCCACCTATTGATTTTCAAGGGGAAAATGTAATTGCTGCCATTCTTGCACTGTTAATGGCACAAGCCTCTTCCATTATTAATCACCGGTACCTGGTACAGTTGCCCATTGGGTGATTGGGGTTCAAATTCAGAAAAGGGGTGGAGCCACAACCAATCAGATTTATTCTATTTCTAAGCAAATTATTGATGCCAAAGACCGCAAAGCTCACAAACTTGGTCATTAAGTAATTGAGTAATTGTGTGTTAGGATTAGGAAAAGTGGGTGGAAGCAACACCGGCCAAATACATACCCGGGCCACCAGCTAGTATATAATATGATAACAGGTGAGTCGTCAGCCCTAAAGATCCGTAGCACGTGCCATGGATGTAGGCTGTGGTGTCCTGGATGTCTCACCCCTCTCAGGGCCGGTTCTAGACTTTTTGCTGCCTGAGGCAAACTTGTGAGGATGCATTTGAAGTAATTGGACCTGCAGGGGCTCAGGGCAGGACGAGTGAAGCTCTCGTCATTGCCATAAGTTTGTAGTGCTGGCTGTGCTACTCTGATAAGGCATGCTAACTCTGATAAGGCATGTTAACTCTGATAAGGCACGTTAACTTTGATAAGGAATGCTAAGTGTGCAGCAAGGGGAGCTATAGTGATAGTGAATCAACTCCTAGGGTAGAGACGCCAAAAAGAAGATGTGACAAGAATCGCATTTTCATGAATATTTTCTAGCAAACAAAAATAGCATTTTGTGAAAGTTTTCAGGGAACACTGATCTCCACTTCATCAAGCAGACAATCTACTATGAGCAGCAAATATCTAAATGAAGAGTTCCCTGTTTACTGTTTAAGTGCGGAATTTCATATTATTACAAATACCAATTTGTTATTTTTAAAGTTCAGTTGAATCTGTGAGGTTTTTTTTTTTTCACTTTCATTTATTATGAGGGATGATTTACTTCCCTGTATGTCAACTTTAATTGATATGCAGTGCCTGATATACCACATGTTATTATGACCTCTTAGAATGCTTTACTTAGTCATATCACCAACATTACTGCCATGTTATTTGGCTGCTGCTTTCCAATACCATCAAAATCAAAGTTCAGTCAATTTAAATAATTTAAGCAAAAACACTTGAAATGTCAGATTTAATGAACATGCTTTCCGGCATGAATATATGGATTTTATTTCATTCCACCAGATTAGAAGTGGGAGTAACAAGTTGCAATACACAGCAATGTAATTATAAAGCTACATTATGCTGCCTGCCATACTGCCTTTATTAAAGGGAATTTATGTTACAGAGTACGGCCTGGTTGATCTGCAAGTGACATAAGTTTACATTTAAAGTGTACCAGAGATCGCAGGTAAAAAGATTTTATACTCACTGGGGGGGTTTCCTCCAGCTCCATGAGCAACGATGCGTCCCTCGCCGTCCTCTCGAGTGCCTCCGTTCGGCCGCAATTAGTCCTGGTAATCTGGCTCAGTCACGCCAGTTGGCTCTACCTGTGCATGCGTGGATGGCCCGCGCATGTGCAGATGAGCCGACTGGCGCGACTGAGCCAGATTACCAGGACATTTTTATTGTGCAATCTCAGGTTTACTTTAAGAATATGATCATTTTTGCATAGATGTAACAAGACAACCTATGGGTCACAAACAAACCTTCCCTAGGATGTATTGCAGTTTTTTTTCTTTTTTATATTGACAACTTTGCTCAGTGATGGCTAAGATGGTAAACTTGTGTGGCCTAAAATAACAAAGGTGGATGGGAAAGACAGCAGAGGTATTATGGTGAGTTTGAGTCTAAGATTTGGGAACCAAATCCCTCTGTCCCTCTATCTTTCTTAGTTGTCCCTCTTTCAGGACTGATGTACAAAGCTACGTAAATACTGTATATGTATTATTGTACTGAAAAATGTCTTTAATTGGCTCTAAATTTTATACCCATCATTTAAATTGATATATTTCTTATTTTGAAATGTTAATATGAAGGAAAATTAACGGGGATAGAAAGGACCGGTGCGGTTTGAATTTTAAGCTACATTTTTTCTTATGAAATCTTTAAGGTATGTGTGACTGGGGGTGTGTTGGGGCGAGATCAGGGGTGTGGCAGGGGCGTGCTTAAGTGCCCCTCTTTCATATCTCAAAAAGTTGGAGGGATCAGTTACTGTCTTATCTTCTCTATGGGCTCGATTCACAAAGTGGTGCTAACCCAGTTAGAGTCTTTAGGCATGATAACCATTGCACCACGCTGGTGAAAAGCCAGTTTAGGTGTGATAAGTTTAGGCGTGATAAGTTTAGGCGTGATAAGTTTAGATAAGTTTAGATCGCGTGCAAAGTCCCGCACGCAAAGCAGCGCCATTAAACTCTATGCAAAGTGCACCAGACTTTGCTAGCGCAAAAATTTTGATCAGCTGTGCACTGCGGTGCTAACCCAGTTGGTAAACTTATCACGCCTAAACTTATCACACCTAAACTTATCATGCCTAAACTGAGTTTAGGCGTGATAAAGGGCTTTTCACCCTTTGTGAATCAAGCCCTATGTCTTTGTCATGGTTGCTCTATCGCCCTCTTAAAAATGTTCCAAAGCCTGGGGAGTATGAAAGGAGAAAATATCCAAGCTCGTCAGTCAAGCAAGGCACTCAATAGCCCTGGTACTTGACCATCATCACCAAAAATCCCTCCTTATAGAATATTTTACAGATAGATGGGAGGATGGTGTCCAAAAAGCCAGTAAGTGAGGTACAGTGTACACAGGTAACTAAGTGACATTATATTGGGGTACTTGATATCCAGAATATCAGCAGACAGTACCAGACACAGTAAGAAATATTAAACATGTGGGTGTTTATGAAGTTCAGGGAGTTCAGGATTGGTGAGGTGATTAGTGTGAGGTCTTATAGTCTATCAGGAGTAGGCTAGGTTATAAACTAAAATGATTGCTCAAGGTTTAGTGATTTTACAGGTGAGGGCTAGGTATCATAGGCTATTGCTAGGGTTAGCAATAGGTAACAAAGGATTAGGGCTAGACATCAATCATAGCGGGCATTCAAGTTTAGAGTTAGGGAAAGTTTAGTATTATGATAGGAATTGGGAAGAGCTAAGCAGTGAAGAAAATAAGAGGGGTTTGGAATATAGCAGGGGCTAGGATAAGCTAGTTAGATGGGTTGGTAACTTCAAAATATTAATCTTGGCTGCAGATACCCCACATCCAAACTACACAGCACGAAGTTTATCAGCACTATATCATACATGCACTTCTGCCTATCAAATGGACTGTAGTTGCCATGTTACATCCCATTAGTCCTCTACTATTGTGTAGTGAAAACAGGCTGTATTTATGTACACTTATGTAGCGCCAGCATCTTTCATGGCGCTGTACAACAGAATAAAAGGTATAATAATACAATATAAACAATACAGTTAGATCGGAGCTCAGTTGGATTAGAGCTCAGTGAACAAATCAATAACAGATTTTTACATAATGGTGAAAGATATGCACGCAAATTACACAGCATTAAAGCGGAATATAACCCAGCATTTCATCTTTGCTCTAAAACATTATTTACAGCATATTATATGCAACCAGCATTTTTTACTAGACCAGCATTCGAAGGGTTACACACAGAGCTTGAAAGTTCAGTGCAGTGAAATGTGGACGCATCCGAAGTTGTAAATTATGTTATCTTGTGTTTACTTAAATGTATCAGGTGAGGAATGTGACACATTCTCTGACTGTGGAGAAGCAGCTGGACACAGACAGAGAGTCAAAGTATGTCTGCCTTCAATACACAATGAATAAAACCAGGTATTAATAAAATGCAAAGTCAGCTCACAAAGCAAAGAACTGTACTTTTGGGAACCTATAATTCTTAAATGAATAATAATACTTATGCACAAATGCAAATATGATAACCGTATGGCATATAAAAAGTAGGAAAACATGTTTTTATTGAATATTATGTCAGGGTTTTAAACCGCTCTGAGAGACAAAAGAGAAAGAGAGCCCTGGCCAATTGGCCTCACAATGTACATGGTTAAGGGAAAGGTCAATAGATGAAGGGAAGCTCTGTATGACATGGTAAAATGGTGATGAGTTGCCAGGGTGCCCTATGTGACAGAGTATGCTTGCCTGAAGAGGTGAGTTTTCAGGTTGCGCCTAAAAAGGGTAAGTGTGGGTGAGTGGTGGATGTGTTGAGGGAAGGTGTTCCAGATTCCAGAAGAGGGGAAATGATCGAAGAGGGGAGAGGTTTGACACGTATTTAATTTCCTCTTTATTCTATAAAAGGACTACAAAGGAATATTGGTTATTTGCCTCTAATGCCCTCTGATAGGATCCTTAAACAGGCAGCAGTGTCCACTAGACGCTAGGTAAAATGGCTTTGCAGGTTTTCATACATTTACTGTAAATGATGTATTCCAGTCATCTCTCCCTATTTTGTTTTCTAGTTCATTCCTTCAATACCTCGGCTCATCTGCAATTAGCATTAGTGTGTAATTATGAGAACAGCTTTAGATTCCCAAAGAGCCTGTGAAGTGTACCTGAGAGAGATGCACTGAGCTTTGCCAGGACTTACATGCTGTTGCATCATTATCTGTAGAGAAGATGTTGCTATGTTCAACAAGACCTCATCCATGATCACACTGGACCATGGCAACTGCTGATATGCTCAGTTTAACACACACTTACAGACTCACACACACAGTAAAGAAAAGCAATATTATTTTGTATAACATGTTTAATAAATAACATATATAAAAAAACATTGTATAACATCAGTCAACAGTGAACTAATCTATCTTTTCTTTAATTTGCACATTTTTTTTTTTGCAATAAATATCTTCTAACATGACAGTTGTGCTATTTGTGTCCTCATTGGCATAACTATGGGGCACCCACCAGAACATTGATGGGCCCCCCTTTATTTACGTCACCAACCCCATGTTGATATCTATGGCCAGGGGACCCATTGACCAGAAGTTATATAACAAAATAAATCCACACCCACTCCTCACATGCACAACAAGTGTGGCCACAACAGCTGGGGGGCGAGGGGGGGGGGGGGGCACTGTGTCAAGAAGACAACCTGGAGGGGATCCACATATTTAAAATGTAAAAAGGAGGGCGAGTATGAGAAACACACTTACCTCTTCTAATAAGCAGTCGATAAAGATAACGTTGGAAGTTTATTGGCACGTTTAGCGACGCGTTTCACAGGACTTCCACATCCTCAGTTTCAGTGCCTAGAAAAGTAGCACATGTAACTAGAGGTTCACACAAATGCATTTACAGATATGTGCAAATAATAAACATAGATGGATCAACAGGGGCGTCGCTAGCCCTATTTTGGGGGGGCCCGTGCCCCCAATCTGTCCTGGGGTGCCACGGATCTCCTGGCCGCTGCTGCCACACTCTGCCCTGCTCCGCTGTCCCCGCTGCCATTCAGACCTCGATCAGCGCCGGGCGACCAGATAGAGCGGGCACTAGGACCTTGCGGACACCGCTGATATGCGGAAGTGACATCACTTCTGCATATTTGTGCCCGGCACCCGCTCTATCTGGTCGGGTCGCCCGCTGATCCTGAGGTCTGACGCGGCAAGGTAGGTGGGGTGGGGAGCGCGCCTGTCACTCACTACCTAACGGGGGTCCCTGTCACTCACACACTACTTAACGGGGGTCCCTGCTGTCACTCACTACCTAACGGGGGTCCCTGCAGTCACTCACTAGCTAACGGGGGTCCCTGCTGTCACTCACTACCTAACGGGGGTCCCTGCTGTCACTCACTACCTAACGGGGGTCCCTGCTGTCACTCACTATTTAACTGGGGGTCCCTGCTGTCACTCACTACCTAATGGGGGTCCCTGCTGTCACTCACTACCTAACGGGGGTCCCTACTGTCACTCACTACCTAACGGGGGTCCCTACTTCACTCACTACCTAACGGGGGTCCCTGCGGTCACTCACTATTTAACTGGGGGTCCCTGCTGTCACTCACTACCTAACGGGGGTCCCTGCTGTCACTCACTACCTAACGGGGGTCCCTGCTGTCACTCACTATTTAACTGGGGGTCCCTGCTGTCACTCACTATTTAACTGGGGGTCCCTGCTGTGACTACCTAACGGGGGTCCCTGCTGTCACTCACTACCTAACGGGGGTCCCTGCTGTCACTCACTACCTCACGGGGGTCCCTGCTGTCACTCACTATTTAACTGGGGGTCCCTGCTGTCACTCACTACCTAACGGGGGTCCCTGCTGTCACTCACTACCTAACGGGGGTCCCTGCTGTCACTCACTATCTAAACGGGGATCCCTGCTGTCACTCACTATCTAAACGGGGGTCCCTGCTGTCACTCACTATTTAACTGGCGGTCACTGCTGTCACTCACTATTTAACTGGGGGTCCCTGCTGTCACTATCTAAACGGGGGTCCCTGCTGTCACTCACTATTTAACTGGGGGTCCCTGCTGTCACTCACTATCTAACTGGGGGTCCCTGCTGTCACTCACTATCTAACTGGGGGTCCCTGCTGTCACTCACTATCTAACTGGGGGTCCCTGCTGTCACTCACTACCCAACTGTGGGTCACTGCTGTCACTCACTACCCAACTGGGGGTCCCTGCTGTCACTCACTACCCAACTGGGGGTCCCTGTCACTCACTACCTAACTGGGGGGTGCCTGTCACTACCTAAATGGGGGTTGCCTGTCACTACCTAAACTGGGGGCTCCTGTCACTGCCTACACTGGGGGGCTCCTGTCACTAACTGAACTGGGGGCTCCTGTCACTACCTAAACTGGGGTACTCCTGGCGCTACCTTAACTAGGGGGCACCTGGCGCTACCTAAACTATCCAGGCCAGCCAGTCCAGCATCACCACCAGCCAACCAGCCCAAAATCACTATCAAAAAGGCCACAGCATCACCACCAGTCAGGCCAGCATTTACTTCAACCAGCCAAGCACAGCCCAGCATCACTGCCAGCCAACCCAACCACAACATCGGCCACAGCATCACCGCCAGCCAGGCCACAGCATCACTGCCAGGCCTTTCAGCTCACACATCATCCCCAATCCAGCCAAAACCAGTATTGCCAGGTACAGCAGCCAGTAGAGGAGAATTTAGAAGCCAGGTGAGAGGTGTCTACCATATTAAGGGGGCATTCTGCCTATTTATGTGAAATGCTGTCTATTTATGTGCCTCATGATTGCTGAATTTGTCTTGTTGAGGGCCTCAAGATTACTGAATTTGTCTTGATGGGTGCCTCATGATTTGTTGGGGGCCTCATGATTGCTGAATTTGTCTTGTTGGGGGCCTCATGCTTGCTGACTTTGTCATGTTGGGGGCCTCATGATTGCTGAGAGAGGTGCTCTGCTTGCTATAACTGAATTGCTGTTGTTTATCCCCTGCCTATTGCCTGAAGAAGTGGGCTGTGCCCGCGAAACGCGTTGCATCTTTGGGGTATTTTCAATAAATGTGTATATCTATATATTTACAGTCCTTGGTGTCTGCTTTAACGGAGGCGAGTCCACCACTTCCTCCCAGCAATTTTTTAAAAATTTTATGTACTTTTATCCTTCTGGCGCCTCTGTTCACCTACCAATATATATGAATTTGTCTTGATAGGGGCCTCATGATTGCTGAATTTGTCTTGTTGGGGGTCACATGATTGCTAACTGTGAGACTATGGGAAAGGCTGCATCATCATCATATGAGACAATAGCATTAAACCTACTTTTTAGCTTTTTAAAAAAGAAAATAAAACTGGGAGGTTCTAAAAAAAATGAATATATTTTTTCAGGAGTAGGATGGATGAAATTGTTTATCTTTTCAGTTTTTCAACTTGGATTTTCCATAATGTTCATGTATGTGTTAAAACGTTTGTACAGTATTTAGTTTAAATTGCTGTTGCCACTTTGCGATAGATAAGTGACTTGTGGGTTGCAGTTTGGGCCTCCAAAAAGTTCGCCACCACTGTCCTAATCTAATGTACGATTGGCCCCACCCATGGCCACGCCCACTCACTGCATGGTCACGCCCATTTACATAGCCCCCACCTAGTGCCCCCAGGTGCCACTGATCTCCAAGGACCCTAGGAACGCCCCTGTGGATCAACAAGGTATCTCTCATAACAACTGAAAAAATATAATAGTGCATTCTCTAAAGAATTCCATAACAAAGTATGAATAATATGACCTAATGATAAAATAGAACATACTGTATAACATGGGACTTTGAAAATTGTACCAACTAAAGTAGCATGATAATAATTAAAAAAAAAAAAAAAGTAACTACCATAAAAACTGCAGCAACTGTAAGAATCAATTTTCTAAATCACCACATAGTGGGCCAGATCCAATTTACTTTTTCTCCTAGGTTTTCACATTATAAATAAAAAGCCTTTTAATGTGTACATGAGATGGTTCACTAGCCCCTATTTATACTTACCTGGGGCTTGCTCCAGCCCCATGAGCACCGTGGCCTCCCTCGCCTTCTCCTTCGACCCTTCCGTTATGCCGCTATGACTCCAGGTAATTCAGGCAGTCGCGGCCTTCTGCGCATGCGTGACTTGACCGGCACGAGCACCCCTTGTCGTGCTCCCAACCCCTGGAGTGCTGAGCTGCGCATGCACTTCATGCCCACGACCGGCGGACGACTGACCGGATTACCTAGAATCATAGCGCCAGAGCGTAGGGGCTGAAGAGGATGGCAAGGGAAGCCCTGGTGCTCATGGGGCTGGAGGAAGCCCCAGGTAAGTATGAATAAACACCAGTGTACCATCTCAGGTACACTTTAAGCAACCAGAAGGCAAGAAAATAATTATGACATTACCTTTTCACTTACTTTCTGGCACTTTTTCAATTGCGGAGTGCTGAAATGATTACATTAACCTAAAGCAGAAGATGAAAAAGTATCTCCTAGGAGAAAACTTAGGAAAATAAAAGGATCGTCCCAGTGTCTTACTATTCACTGTATATGCAAAAGTGCACTGTGCAAAATCGATGCTGGCCTGGAAAACCGCCACGGCCTGAATTAGAGCTAAGCAGGACCAATACACAGGCTAAGGGCATGCGAAGATTTATAACATTAATATTTTGCATAATTTATCTAAGTTTAATATTTGCACACATCTGTAAATACATCTGTGTGTACATGTTGTCTCACGTATCATGATATGATGCCACTTTTCTAGGTATTACACTTGAGGAAGTAGGCTGAGTTCCATGAATAACATTGTTACACGTGCCAATAAACGCTAAACTTGATCAATGTAGCTGCAGTTGCGGAGGCCCTCCAGCAACAGGCAGCTGGTGATACAGTAAGCAAGAGGTGCGTTAAACACCCAGTAAAAAGATTAATCTGATCATCACTGATCAATATCAAGATATGTATTAGTACTGTACAGGAGAATAAAAAGAAAGAAAAAAAATCCTAATTCTTCATCCACCACTGTGCTGGATCGTCATACACAGGGTACCCCTCCTCCCCGTCTAAAGAGGAGAGACACATCAGGCTGTGCATTGCAGGCATTGGCATTATGCTAACTTCCCTCAGCATTCTGGCTCTAATCCCCAGGATGCCAGGTATGTGCTGCACGGTGCCGCATCACTCACCCGCTCTCAGCAGATTAGCGATGGGATCACCAGCCACATGTGAAGTCCTGCTTCCTCTCTCATTACAGCAGCACCTCATGTGACTCAACAGCACGTAATAGGTCACATGATGTACCGCTATAGCCAGGGGCGTAGGAATAGGCCCTGCAGCCCCTGCGCCCGCGGGGGGGCCCGGCCCCCCCCTGGGGCCCGCTCGGGGCCGTTTTGTGGGTGCTGGAGGGGTGGCAGCATGAGGGGAAAGCCTTGCCCACAGTCGGCGGGGAGAGGGGTAGTTCCCCCCTCTCCCTCACCTCGGGGCTCTCCCCTCTGCGCTCCCCTCCAGCTCGTAAGTGTCTGTGGGGCTGTGGTGGGCAGCGAGCGGCGGGCAGATACATACCTGCTTCCGTGCGTTCCAGCGGAGACTTCTCCCTCTATCGGCTGACGTCACTTCCAGAAGTGACGTCAGCCGCTAGAGGGAGAAGTCTCCGCTGGAACGCACGGAAGCAGGTATGTATCTGCCCGCCGCTCGCTGCCCACCACAGCCCCACAGACACTTACGAGCTGGAGGGGAGCTGGAGGGGAGAGCCCCGAGGTGAGGGAGAGGGGGGAACTACCCCTCTCCCCGCCGACTGTGGGCAAGGCTTTCCCCTCATGCTGCCACCCCTCCAGCACCCACAAAACGGCCGCGAGCGGGCCCCGGGGGTTGGGGCCCGCTCAGAAAATCTGCAGGGGGGCCCGGTGGGGCCTAGTTATGCCCCTGGCTATAGCCATGAATACAGGTCACCTAACAAGTAGATGGTCCCATTGCTGCTGCACATCTAGGGAGTGGGAGATGTGGAGTGCAAGGAGGGGGACATTTGGGGAGGAGGGACACCTCTTGCCACCCTCTAATTTTATCCATCCTGAAGCACGTGATTCACGTTGCTTCATGAAAGAACCGCCCCTGGTCATACATTTTTGTTTGTTTTTGTTGTTTGACATTTTCCCTTGACATTGCATTTACAACAAACAACAAATGACGTGGGAGAAATAGCAGAATCACATATCAGTTTTTGGAGTAGTAGCAGTAGGGTATTGTACCGTGTTAGCCATCAGTAAAAGCAAGAAGTTTTAAATCAGGTATCATCCTGATTTAAAACTTCTTGTTTTTGGAGTAGAAGACAGTATCAAGTATAAAATATCACTTTTAATATTTGCTGATTGATATGATGACAAAGAACATCATTATAATACATAAGATTTCATAACGTATAGCTCATTAAAAACGGATAGATGTCAAATGTATTTTTTGTGACGTCACCAGGCCTCCCGTGTCTTTATGTCTCCCTAATGGTGGCCATACACAGTACAATAAAAACGTTAGATTTTTTTCCCGTTTATTTGACCAAAACAATCAAATCGAATGAAAGTCAAAAATAATCTAATTTTTTCGATCAAGAAAAACTAACCATTATCCTGTTTTTTCGATAAAAGACTTTTTCGATAAAAGTCTTTATGGTTCCTCGAAAACAACTATGCGATTTTTTTCGATCTAAAGGAATAATCAAATGTAATTATCTAATAAAAAATTGTACCATGCGTGGGCACCATTACACTGGGGTGAGCAGTTTTGCTTAGAATTGTCTATTTATCTTGTTAAATGTGTAGCCATTAAATGCATATTTTGTGAAAATCCAGACACCACAAATAATGACCCAAATATATTTGATGGCCACAACTTGTGCAAAAGCAGTTCATTTGTTTATTTCCAATAATTATGCCTCAGCCATATAGTAAGTGCCTGGTAGTTAAGCCAGGATCTGCCAAACATTTCTGTCGGATGTATACAGAGGAGCATCCTGGAAGCATCTGGTCAATTTAGTTATAGTCAAATAAAGGGCTGTGCGTGTTTGAATGAAGACCTGTTTAATAGGTGATGTGCCATCTGGCTTCCAATCAGGTGCTAAGCTTTCATTATCCTCAGCTATGAATGGGTGCAATTTGGAAAACAAATTATAGTGTACCCCCTCCTTCTGTAAATGACGGAACAACAGGCTAAAGCAGCTGTTAACAAGTTGTGATGAAACTTAAACTGGCTTTGGAGAAATTAAAACAAGTTAACCCCTTGTGAGGCTTTCATTTGCATCTGGCGCTGCTTATTTTGTCATCAGATAGCAGAACAATCACAAAACCATCCTGTGGTAGGGCTGGTTCAGACGGACGTCTGTGTGGCGTCGCGTCTGGGGGCGTTGCGGCGGCTGCGCGGTCAGGCTTTCAGTAGCCTTCGGTCGCGTCGTGATGCGGTCGGGTTTTTTTTCCCCGTAGGGGAACATTAGCCGTCGCGGTTGGCCGCTCCCTGGAAGCTACATGTTGCTTCCAGGGGCAGCCTGAACGCTCGCGAAAATCGGGACCCAAACGCCGAAAATCGGGACCCAAAAGCTCGGTGTAAACGCTCCCATTCACTTGAATGGGAGCGTTTACCGCGACGGTCCGAACGCTTGCGGTAAACGCTCCGCAAGCGTCCGTCTGAACCAGCCCGTAGCCAGGCAGGATTCAAACCAATGATAACATCATAAAACAAACAATCCAGTAAAAGAAGAATTCCATGATGCATTTAAAGTGACACTGAAGGGAAAAAAACTTCTGATAAAATGAATTGTATGTGTAGTACGGATAATTAATAGAACATTAGTAGCAAAGAAAAGGGTCTTAAATTTTAATTTTCAGCAATATAGCTATAACATTGCATCATTCTCTAATATTTGCAATTTATAAATTACACTCTGTATTTTAAATGATGAAACAGAGTAAAGCTAATGTCCCTTTGAACTTTCTGGCAGTAAAACCTTAAAGGGAAGATCCGCGCATGATATAAAAAACAAACTGCACTTACCTAGGGCTTCTTCCAGCTCCTGGCAGTCGATCGGTGCCCTCGCTGCAGCTCCTCTCCCTCCCGGCGTCCAGCGGTGAAGAAGCCGACCTCGCCAGGTCGGCTTTCCGGGTCGGCTTCATGTGCGCTCCATGGTCACGTGGTGTAAGTGACGTCATCTGGTCTCTACTGCGCAGGCGCAGTAGTTCTGCGCCTGCACAGTAGAGACCCGATGACTTCACTTACACCACGTGACCCCCCGGCGTGGAGCGCACAGAAGCTGACCTGGAAGCCGACCTGGCAAGGTCGGCTTCTTCACCGCTGGACGTCGGGAGGGAGAGGAGCTGCGGCGAGGGCACCGATCGACTGCCAGGAGCTGGAAGAAGCCCCAGGTAAGTGCAGTTTGTTTTTTATATCCTGCGCGAACCTTCCCTTTAAACAGGCAATAAACAGTGAGAGACAGGTTGAGATAAGTGCTTCAGAAAACAGCGCTGTAGCTGACCCAAGCTGGGTCGGAGAGCTCGGAGAAGCTCTTTTGGATAGATAACAACTGAAGTTTCTAAACTCTTCCTGTATTGGAATCAATATGAGACTCATATCTGTGCTACTAATATTAAGTTAATATTCACTTTGTTAAACGAGTTTTTTCAGGTCATAGTTACATAGTTACATAGTTACATAGTTACGTAGTCTAAAAACAAATTTTCTCTTTGCTTCAGACTGCTTTTCTGCCCTTGAAAAATCTGCATATCATGGCCTGAATTTAAAGGAGTTCTCTGGATTGTCTAAACAAACAAAAACCGACACTTACCTGGGGCTTCTATCGGCCCCCTGCAGCTGTCATGTCCCACGCCATCCTCCTACGAGCCTCCGTTCCCCGCCTCCAATCCCAGTCTAATCTGCCGTCTAATTAGACTGCGGCTGCGCGCCTGTGGCCGCGCACGTGCTCGCTCCCGCAGAGTCATCAGGAGCTTACTTTGCAGGCGCAGTACAAGAAAACGTTGTACTGTGTCTGTGCAGTAAGCTCCCGATGACGCTCGCGGAAGAGAGCATTATTCGTCTTGTTAGAAGAATATTACACCGGGACCGTGGTGGGGAACGGAGCATCGAAGGAGGAAGGCGTGGGGGATTACAGCTACAAGGGGCCGATAGAAGCTTCGGGTAAGTGTGGGTTTTTGTTTATTTAAACAGTCCACAGAACCCCTTTAAATACACTTCTGGAAGGTGTATCTAAAACTCCTGCTATGCTAGCAAATATAGAGACGTTGTCCAAGGCAGCTCTATTTTAATCAGGCATTTTGTCTCTATAGGTACTGTGTTTAAAGAGAACCAGAGACGAAAAAATATCATATTTATACATACCTGGGGCTTCCTCTAGCTCCATCAGCCTGGATTGCTCCCACGTCGCCTTTCTCCGCTGCCTCTGTCCGCCGTTACCGGGTCCTGTCATTTCGGCCAGTCGACGCAAGCGCAGTGCACTCCCTCCGTACTATGCAGGCGCATGAGTACAGAGCCGGAGGGAGCCCCTGTGCATGCGGAAGACTGGCCACGTCCGGCGGAAGTGACGGGACCCGGATAGAGGCAGCGGAGGACGGTGGCGTGGGAGCGATCCAAGCTTAGGGGGCTGGAGGAAGCCCCAGGTATGTATAACATCTTTTTTTCATTTTTAAAATACGTTCGTCTCTGGTTCCCTTTAACCGAAAAGGTGAACATACATCACTCGATATTGTGGTCTGACCGACCTTCTGATTCAATCATTTTCTCGAATCGGAAGAGAATTGGTGCCGCAAAATGGGTGAAATCGGTCAAATGCATCTATTAGGAATGTTGGAAAAATATTAGTCGCCAAGACTTGATCAGGTGCGCAGCAGTAGGGGCATTCGAAATTGCGATGACTGACTGACCACCGTCACGGATCTCAGGTGTCCACCTTCACCGCAAGTGCCTGTACCACGTCGTACTGACGCATTTGTAATGCATATGCCGAGTTATGTAGTACCAGTGTTCTCGGGGACAGCGGACCAAGGAGAAGACCAGTAGTCGCTGGCAGAGAGTTGAGACTTTAAAACACAAAGCACAGGGAGAGGAGACAGATTTTATACTGAGATATATTTGAAATCATTAGGCAGTGTGTGGCCAGGCAATAGATCTCTCTTTGATCACATTCGGTCAGAGAGAGATCTAATGGTCATTCTGGCCAGGCATGTGCACAGGGGGGTGCTCTGGGTGCCCAGCCCCCCCCCCCCCTTTTAAAATCCTCAAAAAAAGGCCCCTCTTGCCGTGGAAAATAAACTCCGCCCCCGACCGTGATAAGCCCCGCCCGCGGGAAGCTCCACCCCCACCTGGGACACTATCAAGTGAAGAGGCCCAGACAGGAATCCTTGTGTGGCATACTGACCTCTCCCTCCACCTAGGACCCATACTGACCTCTACCTCCCCCAGAACCCATAGTGACCTCTCCCTCCACCTAGTACCCAGGGACCACTCCCTCCCCTAGCACTCACAGTGACCTCTCCCTCCATACTGACCTCTCCCTACCCAGTACCCACAGTGACATCGCCCTTCACCTAGTACCCACAGTGACCTCGTTCTTACCCAGCACCCACAGTGACCTTTCCCTCCATCTAGCACCCACAGTGACCTCTCTCTCCACCTAGCACCCACAGTGACCTCTCCCTCCCCCAACACCCACAGTGACCTCTCCCTCCACCTAGCACCCACAGTGACCTCTCCCTCCCCCAACACCCACAGTGACCTCTCCCTCCACCTAGCACCCACAGTGACCTCTCCCTCCCCAGCTCTAGCAGTGATCCTGCCTACCCCAGTACCCACACTGACCTATCCCTCCCCCAGCACCCACAGTGATTTTTCCCTCCCCCAGTGGCTACCCTCCTGTCCTCTGCAGCACCCACAGGGACCTCCCATTCCAAAAGCAGCACCTACAGTGACCTCTCCCATTGCCAGCGCCCACAGTGGCCTCTCCCAACATCCAGCATCCACTCCCTCCTCCAGTAACCACACTGACTTCTCCCAGCACCCGCAGTGACCTCCCCTTTCTCCAGCACCCATACTGATCTCTTCCTTCCACAGCACAGAGGCCTACCCTTCCCCCAGCACCCACACTGACCCCTACCTCCCTTAGCAGCAACTATGCCATTCATAGCAGCACCCATAGTGACCTCCCACCCCCTGCACCCACAATGCCCTCTACCTCCCGAGACCCACAGTGATCTCCCCCAAGGGACCCACAGCGACCTCCCTTTCCTCTAGCACTCATACTGACCTCTACCTTCCACAGCACCCACAGTTACTTCTCCCCCCAGCACCCACAGTGACCTACCCTTCCCCCATCAACCACACTTACCTCTACCTCCCCTAGCAGCAACTATGCCATTTATAGCAATACCCACAGTGATCTCCCACCCCCTGCACCCACAGCAATCCCACCAATATTCAGCACTCACATTACACTCAACCAGTAACCCCCACTATAGCAAGCACCCAGTACTTGCACCAAGCACCCTGCACCCAATACTCACATCCGCCAATATGGTACTTAGTACTTGCATCAAACACCCAATAGTACACCCAATACCTGCACCCCTTCACCCTATAGCTGGCACCCAGTACTCACACCTACATGGCACAGTACTTGCACCCAGCCCCAACATGGCACTCATTACTCACATCTGCACACCGCCTTCACATGGCACCCACTATCTGCACTCACATAATTAGTACTAGCACCCAAAGTACCTGCAATCAGAACCCACATAACACACAATGCCCACCCATAGCTAGCACCCAATGCAGGCATGGCACCAAGTATTTGCACCTATGTGATACCCAGTACCTGCACCCAACACCCACATGTTTCATCTGCAGTAGTTCCAGTTGCACTAAGCCTCCACTTGGTGCCTAGTACAAACACCAAGCACTCACATATCACATCCAGTACTTGCACCCAGAACTCACAAGGGACTGAGTACCTGCAATCAACACCTACATGATGGTTGATACCCACCCATGCAGCCAGAATCCACATGACACCCTGTGCCAGCACCCAGAACCCACATTGCACCCAGCATCTGCATTTAGCACCCACATGACACCAAATACCCCACTAGCCAGCACCCATCACCCATATGGCACCATGTACTCACTCCCAGTACCCACTTGGCACTCAGTATTTGCACCTAAGACCCACATACCCCCATAATCAACACCCACATGGCACAATACTCACACGTCACCAAGCTCCAAAGCCATTATATGCACCTAGTACCCGTCCATGGCCAGCACCCAAATAGCACCCAGTACCCATCCTTGGTCTGAACCCATATGAGACTCAGTACTCTCGCATGGCACACATCCAGACCACACATGGGACTCCCAACTCACTCATGTCCAACACTCACATGGCTCCCTGTATCAATTAGAACTCACATGGCACCCACTATTGTTTATTCCCATTTGCTACTCATTCAGCACCCAATAAATACTGCATAGCACCCACTGCAAACAAACACCCAAACACTGGACCTTGGTACTAGTGTTGGGCGAACAGTGTTCGCCACTGTTCGGGTTCTGCAGAACATCACCTTGTTCGGGTGATGTTCGAGTTCGGCCGAACACCTGATGGTGTTCGGCCAAACTGTTCGGCCATATGGCCGAACTAAGAGCGCATGGCCGAACGTTACCCGAACGTTCGGCTAGCGCTGTGATTGGCCGAACGGGTCACGTGTAGTGTTGAGCGAACATCTAGATGTTCGGGTTCGGGCCGAACATGGCCGCGATGTTCGGGTGTTCGAGCCGAACTCCGAACATAATGGAAGTCAATGGGGACCCGAACTTTCGTGCTTTGTAAAGCCTCCTTACATGCTACATACCCCAAATTTACAGGGTATGTGCACCTTGGGAGTGGGTACAAGAGGAAAAAAAATTTAGCTAAAAGAGCTTATAGTTTTTGAGAAAATCGATTTTAAAGTTTCAAAGGGAAAAGTGTCTTTTAAATGCGGGAAATGTCTGTTTTCTTTGCACAGGTAACATGCTTTTTGTCGGCATGCAGTCATAAATGTAATACAGATAAGAGGTTCCAGGAAAAGGGACCGGTAATGCTAACCCAGCAGCAGCACACGTGATGGAACAGGAGGAGGGCGGCGCAGGAGGAGAAGGCCACGCTTTGAGACACAACAACCCAGGCCTTGCATGAGGACAAGAAGCGTGCGGATAGCAATTTGCATTTTGTCGGCATGCAGTCATAAATGTAATACAGATGAGAGGTTCCAGGAAAAGGGACTGGTAACGCTAACCCAGCAGCAGCACATGTGATGGAACAGGAGGAGGGCGGCGCAGGAGGAGAAGGCCACGCTTTGAGACACAACAACCCAGGCCTTGCATGAGGACAAGAAGCGTGCGGATAGCAATTTGCATTTTGTCGCCATGCAGTCATAAATGTAATACAGATGAGAGGTTCAATAAACAGGGACCGGAAACGCTAACCCATCTCAGATGTTCATTGTTCATGTTACTTGGTTGGGGTCCGGGAGTGTTGCGTAGTCGTTTCCAATCCAGGATTGATTCATTTTAATTTGAGTCAGACGGTCTGCATTTTCTGTGGAGAGGCGGATACGCCGATCTGTGACGATGCCTCCGACCGCACTGAAACAGCGTTCCGACATAACGCTGGCTGCCGGGCAAGCCAGCACCTCTATTGCGTACATTGCCAGTTCGTGCCAGGTGTCTAGCTTCCATACCCAATAGTTGAAGGGTGCAGATGGATTGTTCAACACAGCTATGCCATCTGACATGTAGTCATTGACCATCTTCTCCAGGCGATCGGTGTTGGAGGTGGATCTGCACGCTTGCTGTTCTGTGTGCTGCTGCATGGGTGTCAGAAAATTTTCCCACTCCAAGGACACTGCCGATACCATTCCCTTTTGGGCACTAGCTGCGGCTTGTGTTGTTTGCTGCCCTCCTGGTCGTCCTGGGTTTGCGGAAGTCAGTCTGTCGGTGTACAACTGGCTAGAGGAGGGGGAGGATGTCAATCTCCTCTCTAAAGTCTCCACAAGGGCCTGCTGGTATTCTTCCATTTTGACCTGTCTGACTCTTTCTTCAAGCAGTTTTGGAACATTGTGTTTGTACCGTGGCTCCAGAAGGGTATAAACCCAGTAATTGGTGTTGTCCAGAATGCGCACAATGCGTGGGTCGCGTTCAATGCAGTCCTAGGCCGAAGAGGTCATAGCCTAGGGTCACAAAAACCTGTTTATTTGGGCAATTTCAATGGTAGTGATGCTGACGTACATAAATCTCAGCCATGGCCGTTAGCAACGTCTGAATTTCACGAAATGTCTCATGCAGGTAGAAGACATATTGTTAGACTTGGATTCCAAAGATGGGGTCCCTACATCTCTGCAAACCAGAGTTACAGGGGTCCAAAATTGGTAAAATCCCCCATAGGCTTTCATTGCCTCCCTATTTCACTTTCCAAAATCTCACATCTTTTCAAAGGGCAATTGCTCAGCAGTGGCAAATTTTCTAGCATTGTAGGGACCCTTAGGGGGAACATGACTGGTGAGTTTCGGGCCCCTAGGCCGAAGAGGTCATAGCCTAGGGTCACAAAAACCTGTTTATTTGGGCAATTTCAATGGTGGCGAGTCTGACGTACATAAATCGCAGCAATGGCCGTTAGCAACGTCTGAATCTCACGAAATGTCTCATGCAGGTAGAAGACATATTGTTAGACTTGGGCTCCAAAGATGGGTTCCCTACATCTCTGCAAACCAGAGTTACAGGGCTCCAAATTTGGTAAAATCCCCCATAGGCTTTCATTGGGCCTCCTATTTACAGTTCCAAAATCTCACATCTTTTCAAAGGGCAATTGCTCAGCAGTGGCAAATTTTCTAGCATTGTAGGAACTGTTAGGGGGATCATAACTGGTGAGTTTCGGGCCCCTAGGCCGAAGAGGTCATAGCCTAGGGTCACAAAAACCTGTTTATTTGGGCTATTTCAATGGTAGTGATGCTGACGTACATAAATCTCAGCCATGGCCGTTAGCAACGTCTGAATTTCACGAAATGTCTCATGCAGGTAGAAGACATATTGTTAGACTTGGATTCCAAAGATGGGGTCCCTACATCTCTGCAAACCAGAGTTACAGGGGTGCAAAATTGGTAAAATTCCCCATAGGCTTTCATTGCCTCCCTATTTCACTTTCCAAAATCTCACATCTTTTCAAAGGGCAATTGCTCAGCAGTGGCAAATTTTCTAGCATTGTAGGGACCCTTAGGGGGAACATGACTGGTGAGTTTTGGGCCCCTAGGCCGAAGAGGTCATAGCCTAGGGTCACAAAAACCTGTTTATTTGGGCAATTTCAATGGTGGCGAGTCTGACGTACATAAATCGCAGCAATGGCCGTTAGCAACGTCTGAATCTCACGAAATGTCTCATGCAGGTAGAAGACATATTGTTAGACTTGGATTCCAAAGATGGGGTCTCTACATCTCTGCAAACCAGAGTTACAGGGCTCCAAAATTGGTAAAATCCCCTATAGGCTTTCATTGGGCCTACTATTTACCGTTCCAAAATCTCACACCATTTCAAAGGGCAATGGCTCAACAGTGGCAAAACTCACCAGTCATGATCCCCCTAAGAGTCCCTACAATGCTAGAAAATTTGGTACTGCTGAGCCATTGCCCTTTGAAAAGATGTGAGATTTTGGAAAGTGAAATAGGGAGGCAATGAAAGTCTATGGGGGATTTTACCAATTTTGCACCCCTGTAACTCTGGTTTGCAGAGATGTAGGGACCCCATCTTTGGAATCCAAGTCTAACAATATGTCTTCTACCTGCATGAGACATTTCGTGAAATTCAGACGTTGCTAACGGCCATGGCTGAGATTTATGTACGTCAGCATCACTACCATTGAAATTGTCCAAATTAACAGGTTTTTGTGACCCGAAGGCTATGACCTCTTTGGCCTAGGGGCCCGAAACTCACCAGTCATGTTCCCCCTAAGGGTCCCTACAATGCTAGAAAATTTGCCACTGCTGAGCAATTGCCCTTTGAAAAGATGTGAGATTTTGGAAAGTGAAATAGGGAGGCAATGAAAGCCTATGGGGGATTTTACCAATTTTGGACCCCTGTAACTCTGGTTTGCAGAGATGTAGGGACCCCATCTTTGGAATCCAAGTCTAACAATATGTCTTCTACCTGCATGAGACATTTCGTGAAGTTCAGACGTTGCTAACGGCCATGGCTGAGATTTATGTAAGTCAGCATCACTACCATTGAAATAGCCCAAATAAACAGGTTTTTGTGACCCTAGGCTATGACCTCTTCGGCCTAGGGGCCCGAAACTCACCAGTCATGTTCCCCCTAAGGGTCCCTACAATGCTAGAAAATTTGCCACTGCTGAGCAATTGCCCTTTGAAAAGATGTGAGATTTTGGAAAGTGAAATAGGGAGGCAATGAAAGCCTATAGGGGATTTTACCAATTTTGGACCCATGTAACTCTGGTTTGCAGAGATGTAGGGACCCCATCTTTGGAATCCAAGTCTAACAATATGTCTTCTACCTGCATGAGACATTTCGTGAAATTCAGACGTTGCTAACGGCCATGGCTGAGATTTATGTACGTCAGCATCACTACCATTGAAATTGCCCAAATAAACAGGTTTTTGTGACCCTAGGCTATGACCTCTTTGGCCTAGGGGCCCGAAACTCACCAGTAATGTTCCCCCTAAGGGTCCCTACAATGCTAGAAAATTTGCCACTGCTGAGCAATTGCCCTTTGAAAAGATGTGAGATTTTGGAAAGTGAAATAGGGAGGCAATGAAAGCCTATGGGGGATTTTACCAATTTTGAACCCCTGTAACTCTGGTTTGCAGAGATGTAGGGACCCTATCTTTGGAATCCAAGTCTAACAATATGTCTTCTACCTGCATGAGACATTTCGTGAACTTCAGACGTTGCTAATGGCCATGGCTGAGATTTATGTACGTCAGCATCACTACCATTGAAATAGCCCAAATAAACAGGTTTTTGTGACCCTAGGCTATGACCTCTTCGGCCTAGGGGCCCGAAACTCACCAGTCATGTTCCCCCTAAGGGTCCCTACAATGCTAGAAAATTTGCCACTGCTGAGCAATTGCCCTTTGAAAAGATGTGAGATTTTGGAAAGTGAAATAGGGAGGCAATAAAAGCCTATGGGGGATTTTACCAATTTTGGACCCCTGTAACTCTGGTTTGCAGAGATGTAGGGACCCCATCTTTGGAATCCAAGTCTAACAATATGTCTTCTACCTGCATGAGACATTTCGTGAAATTCAGACGTTGCTAACGGCCATGGCTGAGATTTATGTAAGTCCGCATCACTACCATTGAAATTGCCCAAATAAACAGGTTTTTGTGACCCTAGGCTATGACCTCTTCGGCCTAGGGGCCCGAAACTCACCCGTTATGATCCCCCTAACAGTTCCTACAATGCTAGAAAATTTGCCACTGCTGAGCAATTGCCCTTTGAAAAGATGTGAGATTTTGGAACTGTAAATAGGAGGCCCAATGAAAGCCTATGGGGGATTTTACCAAATTTGGAGCCCTGTAACTCTGGTTTGCAGAGATGTAGGGAACCCATCTTTGGAGCCCAAGTCTAACAATATGTCTTCTACCTGCATGAGACATTTCGTGAGATTCAGACGTTGCTAACGGCCATTGCTGCGATTTATGTACGTCAGACTCGCCACCATTGAAATTGCCCAAATAAACAGGTTTTTGTGACCCTAGGCTATGACCTCTTCGGCCTAGGGGCCCGAAACTCACCAGTCATGTTCCCCCTAAGGGTCCCTACAATGCTAGAAAATTTGCCACTGCTGAGCAATTGCCCTTTGAAAAGATGTGAGATTTTGGAAAGTGAAATAGGGAGGCAATGAAAGCCAATGGGGGATTTTACCAATTTTGGACCCCTGTAACTCTGGTTTGCAGAGATGTAGGGACCCCATCTTTGGAATCCAAGTCTAACAATATGTCTTCTACCTGCATGAGACATTTCGTGAAATTCAGACGTTGCTAACGGCCATGGCTGAGATTTATGTACGTCAGCATCACTACCATTGAAATAGCCCAAATAAACAGGTTTTTGTGACCCTAGGCTATGACCTCTTCGGCCTAGGGGCCCGAAACTCACCAGTCATGTTCCCCCTAAGGGTCCCTACAATGCTAGAAAATGTGCCACTGCTGAGCAATTGCCCTTTGAAAAGATGTGAGATTTTGGAAAGTGAAATAGGGAGGCAATGAAAGCCTATGGGGGATTTTACCAATTTTGCACCCCTGTAACTCTGGTTTGCAGAGATGTAGGGACCCCATCTTTGGAATCCAAGTCTAACAATATGTCTTCTACCTGCATGAGACATTTCGTGAAATTCAGACGTTGCTAACGGCCATGGCTGAGATTTATGTACGTCAGCATCACTACCATAGAAATTGCCCAAATAAACAGGTTTTTGTGACCCTAGGCTATGACCTCTTCGGCCTAGGACTGCATTGAATGCGACCCACGCATTGTGCGCATTCTGGACAACACCAATTACTGGGTTTATACCCTTCTGGATCCACGGTACAAACACAATGTTCCAAAACTGCTTGAAGAAAGAGTCAGACAGGTCAAAATGGAAGAATACCAGCAGGCCCTTGTGGAGACTTTAGAGAGGAGATTGACATCCTCCCCCTCCTCTAGCCAGTTGTACGCCGACAGACTGACTTCCGCAAACCCAGGACGACCAGGAGGGCAGCAAACAACACAAGCCGCAGCTAGTGCCCAAAAGGGAATGGTATCGGCAGTGTCCTTGGAATAGGAAAATTTTCTGACACCCATGCAGCAGCACACAGAACAGCAAGCGTGCAGATCCACCTCCAACACCGATCGCCTGGAAAAGATGGTCAAGGACTACATGTCAGATGGCATAGCTGTGTTAAACAATCCATCTGCACCCTTCAACTATTGGGTATCGAAGCTAGACACCTGGCACGAACTGGCAATGTACGCAATAGAGGTGCTGGCTTGCCCGGCAGCCAGCGTTATGTCGGAACGCTGTTTCAGTGCTGCCGGAGGCATCGTCACAGATCGGCGTATCCGCCTCTCCACAGAAAATGCAGACCGTCTGACTCAAATTAAAATGAATCAATCCTGGATTGGAAATGACTACGCAACACTCCAGGACCCCAACCAAGTAACATGACCAATGAACATCTGGGATGGTGTAGCATTTCCGGTCCCTGTTTATTGAACCTCTCATCTGTATTACATTTATGACTGCATGGCGGCAAAAAGCATTGCTGCTATATCCGCACGCTTTTTGTCCTCATGCAAGGCCTAGGTTGTTGTGTCTCAAAAACCGTGGCCTTCTCCTCCTGCGCCTGCTCCTGTTCCATCACGTCTGCTGCTGCTGGGTTAGCGTTGCCGCGTGGTCCCTGTTTATTGAACCACTTATCTTTATTACATTTATGACTGCATGGCGGTACAAAGCATGCTATCCGCACGCTTCTTGCCCTCATGCAAGGCCTGGGTTGTTGTGTCTCACAAAGCGTGGCCTTCTCCTCCTGCGCCTGCTCCTGTTCCATCACGTCTGCTGCGGGGTCTCTGAATAAAATCTGGGTCTCTGTCCACATTGTCCATACCCTCCTCTTCCATCTCCTCAAACTCGTCATATGTCATTGTGGGGGGCCGCCGCCGTGGAGTAGAGCTCCCCAGAACAACCTCTGCGCAGCTCACTCCAACGTCGTCTTCCAGATCTTGTCGGCCGACCTCCTGCAATTGCAACCCCTCCTGCCCAACTTGCTCTGGGATTTGGGTTTCCGAGTCCTCCTCGGACTCGCCTTGTATTTCAGTGCGCGGTGCATTTCCCACAGTTAATGGTTGTGAATCCGGGCACAACATTTCTGGCTGTTCCTCCATTGACCTTTCATAGGTGGAAGTTTGTTGGGCTGGGAATAGCTCCTGCGAATACCCCATTGTGTCCTGAGGTAATTCATAGGACTGGTTATCTGGCAGTTGTGTGCGTGGTGTCGCTGCCGGTTGTGTCAGCTTTGTGCCCACTGGCTCCTTGTAACTGGCTGAGGACTCGGACCTCGTGCGTGATGTGCTGGTGCTGCTTAACCCACTGCTGGACGCTTGAGAGGTCATCCAAGTAATTATCTGGTCCTGTTCTTTTGGATTTGTGAGAGTTGTTGTCCTGGACAACATGGGCGGTATTGAGTGGGTTTTTTTGGGTGCTCCCCTGTGGCCTGTACGTGAACCGTCAGGGGAAACACCTCTTCCCTTGCCCCTTCCTCTTTCACCGGATTTCTTCCTCATTTCACTTATCCTTACAGTACACGCTGACTGGCAGCAGTACAGTGGCAGTACAGAAATATTACCACTATTCCCAGCAGCGACACAGAGCACAATGCTATACAGTGGCGGGTGAGCGGTGTACTACTGTTCCCAGGCCCAGCAGACACAGAGTGGAAGTAAACACAATGCTATATAGTCTGGCTGAGCGGTGTACACAGAGTGGCAGTACACACAATGCTATATAGTCTGGCTAAGCCGTGTACACAGAGTGTCAGAAAACACAATGCTATATATAGCGTGGCTGAGCGAGGTGCACAGTGGCAGTACACACAATGCTATATTAGTCAGGCTAAGCCGTGTACACAGAGTGTCAGTAAACAATGGTATATAGTCTGGCTGAGCGGTGTACACAGAGTGTCAGTAAACAACGGTATATAGTCTGGCTGAGCGGTGTACACAGAGTGGCAGTAAACACAATGCTATATATAGCGTGGCTGAGCGAGGTGCACAGTGGCAGTACACACAATGCTATAGAGCCAGGCTAAGCCGTGTACACAGAGTGTCAGAAAACACAATGCTATATATAGCGTGGCTGAGCGAGGTGCACAGTGGCAGTACACACAATGCTATATTAGTCAGGCTAAGCCGTGTACACAGAGTGTCAGAAAACACAATGCTATATATATAGCGTGGCTGAGCGAGGTGCACAGTGGCAGTACACACAATGCTATATATAGCGTGGCTGAGCGAGGTGCACAGTGGCAGTACACACAATGCTATATATAGCGTGGCTGAGCGAGGTGCACAGTGGCAGTACACACAATGCTATATTAGTCAGGCTAAGCCGTGTACACAGAGTGTCAGAAAACACAATGCTATATATATAGCGTGGCTGAGCGAGGTGCACAGTGGCAGTACACACAATGCTATATATAGCGTGGCTGAGCGAGGTGCACAGTGGCAGTACACACAATGCTATATATAGCGTGGCTGAGCGAGGTGCACAGTGGCAGTACACACAATGCTATATATAGCGTGGCTGAGCGAGGTGCACAGTGGCAGTACACACAATGCTATATTAGTCAGGCTAAGCCGTGTACACAGAGTGTCAGAAAACACAATGCTATATATATAGCGTGGCTGAGCGAGGTGCACAGTGGCAGTACACACAATGCTATATATAGCGTGGCTGAGCGAGGTGCACAGTGGCAGTACACACAATGCTATATATAGCGTGGCTGAGCGAGGTGCACAGTGGTAGTACACACAATGCTATATTAGTCAGGCTAAGCCGTGTACACAGAGTGTCAGAAAACACAATGCTATATATATAGCGTGGCTGAGCGAGGTACACAGTGGCAGTAAACAATGCTATATATAGTGTGGCTGAGCGAGCGGTGTACTACTGTTCCCAGCAGCGACACACAATGACTGGGGGGGACCCTGGCTAGCGTGGCTGGAGAGCGAACTACCCTGCCTGCCTACCCAAAGCTAAACCCACAGACAAATGGCGGAGATATGACGTGGTTCGGGTATTTATTTACCCGAACCACGTGACCGTTCGGCCAATCAGAGCGCGTTCGGGCCCGAACCACGTGACCCGTTCGGCCAATCACAGCGCTAGCCGAACGTTCGGGGAACGTTCGGCCATGCGCTCTTAGTTCGGCCATGTGGCCGAACGGTTTGGCCGAGCACCGTCAGGTGTTCGGCCGAACTCGAACATCACCCGAACAGGGTGATGTTCTGCAGAACCCGAACAGTGGCGAACACTGTTCGCCCAACACTAGTGCCCACTCTAACCCACTAACAGTGGGCACCTATCACTGCTGATTTGAGGGTGGTAGCACCAAAAGAGTTGGTTGGAAGGAGACACAAAGTCTGACTAATACTGCTATAAAGGTGTGTGTGTGGGGGGGGGGGGGGGGAGGGGTGTTAAGACTGCCTTATGCTTTCTGGAGAGGGGGTATTACATACACAATTTAGCACGATTTATCGATTTCAAATTTGAGCACCACCCCCTTGAGGATCCTCTGCATGGCCCTGCCCCTACCTGCAGCACCCACACTGACCTCTACTTTTCCCATCAGCCACCCCTTCCCCTCATAGCTGGCACCCAGTACTACTCACACTCACATGACACCAAGTATCTGCACCCAGGCTTAAAATGGCCCCCAGTACTCACACCTGCACACAGCTTCCACATGGCCCCCACTATCTGCACCAAGTACCCACTTAACCCGTACCCGCACCCAAAGTGCCCACATTCAAAACCCATGTGATGCCTAAAGCCCACCCATAGCCAGCACCCAGTACAGGCATGGCGCCAAGTATTCGCACCCATGTCACATCCAGTACCTGTACCCAGCACCCACATGGCATCCAGTACATGCACCCAGATCTTACATGGCTCTAAGTATTTGCAATCAACAACCTGCATGACACTCGATACCCAACCATAGCCAGAACCCACATGACACTCAGTACTTACACCCAGATCCCACATGGCACCCAGCATCTGCATTCAGCAGCATGACAATCAATACCCCCCTAGTCAGAAACAAGAAGGGGTGGGGGCATGCAGGGGAAGGCATTGCCAGGCCCCTTTTTTAAATTTGAGCACCCCCCACTTAAGGACCCTTTGCACGGCCCTGATTCTGGCCATACATCGAGTGATGCATGGCCAAATCAAATCTGCTGGACCCTGATTGCCCCAATATTTCTACTCAGATCACTTTTAGTTGATCTTTGGCAGTTTATCAATTGAAAATGTGCTTGAATAAGTTGGAAAATGTCCATGTGCAGGGGGCTAGCTGGGTAGAAGTGGGTGCGGTCCAATGCAAGCTCAATAGATTTCTGCTGAAATCGACTTTGCAGTGTGGTGTGTGAATTTTCACTATCCAACTGAATTCCAATCATTGAGGGACTGTTCGGCTTCTTGGGATATTGTGCTAATATTGACTAGCTTCATTCAAAATGCTGACTAAAGGGAGAATGAAAAAATAAATACATTACAACAATAATTCCTATTTCATGGCCAATCCAATGTTTCTTTGTGGAATTCCCCTTTCAGAATGTTTTCCCTTTCTTCCCCAGACTGTTAGGTGGGAGACTGGGAGTGGAAAGTCTCTTGGCAATCACTGGAAAAGCACAGAAATAAGTAACACGGGCCCCTACTCCATACAGCTGATTAAAGCATATGTGTCACCATGATAAGTTAGTTTTTGTGTTGCTGATTATGTAATAAACTTCTGTGGACTGTTAGCAGCCTTAAGCAATTCTCTCTAGAACCCCTTATTTTGCTGATGCTGTTTGAAAAGTTACACCAGATTGAGGCTCACACTGCTGCCAACATCTGATAATAACAGATAATAGAAGCCAAAACATGGGCACAGGCTTATGCCTAGTACACACAATGAGGTTTTCAGGCAGATTTCCTGCTAGATCGATTATTTTCAACATGTCTGATCTGATTTAGATCGATTTTCATATCGATTTTTTTTAGAAGTGAACGGAAATCAATCTGAAAATCGATTGAAATCAAATTGGACATGTTGAAAATAATCGATCTGGCAGGAAATCTGCCTGAAGGTGAATAGCACTCTACTTTTCGCTCAATAGAAATCAGCGGCTTTATGCTACTTTGGACCCGAGGCATTAAATGTGATCATTGTCTACCTATATTACAATCAAACACGGAAGCAGGAAGTTTGGGCGCATGAGGCAAGTGGACAAAAAGGGCGCCACCATTCACTCCCATAATAAATATCGTTTGATGGGCGCTGAACAGGAAAAAAGGGCGCCGGAGATTATTAACGTTTTTAAATGGCGCCCGGAGATTTTTTATGTTTTCTAACGGCGCTTGTGTTGATTTAAGTTTACAAAATGCGCCCGTGACAAATAACGTTTACAAAAATACTAAACATATTTATCGTATTTAACTAAAACATTATTTAATATTTTATCCCTTAGGCCTCTTTCACAGTGGGACGTTGCGTTTGATGCGACGTTAAAGTCGCACAACGTTCCCCTAACGCAGCGCATGTAGGTTATAAAATTGGAGGTTATTTTGTACTATGTTATTTGTCTCTTGGTGCGCCGTTTTCGTTGCATACTGATGGAACGAAAACGGCGCATGCGTTACATTTAAAAAAAAAAAAAACATTACTGAGCATGTGCAACACACATAACGCAGCAAATGTATTGCTAAACGCACAGCATGCAGCACTTTCTAAATATTGCTACACGTTACACACAAGGCAACGTGTGCACTGTGAATGTCGCACAGACTTTGCATTGCTGTGCGTTAGTCTGCACTGGAACATTTTCTAACAAGCGACTTTAACGTCGCACTGTGAAAGAGGCCTTACTGTTTGTAAAACATTATTGTTCACAAAATAAAGCGATCAGTACGTAATGTAAATTGTAATATATTTTTTACAGTCACTATTTGTAAAACATTATTCTCCACACAATAAAGTGATCACTAAGGGGGGTCTTAGGGTGAGGCACCACCAGGACGGTCTTAGGGTTAGGCACCACCACAGGGGTCTTAGAGTTAGGCACTACCAGGGGGGTCTTAGGGTTAGGCACCACCAGGAGGGTCTTAGGGTTAGGCACCACCAGGGGAGATTTAGGGTTAGGCACCACCAGGGAGGTCTTAGGGTTAGGCACCACCAGGGGAGATTAAGGGTTAGGCACCACCAGGAGGGTCTTAGGGTTAGGCACCACCAGGGGGAGTCTTAGGGTTAGGCACCACCAGGGGGGGTCTTAGGGTTAGGCACCACCAGGGGAGATTTAGGGTTAGGCACCACCAGGGGGGTCTTAGGGTTAGGCACCTCGTGTATCCTTTAATGTAAAAATGAATACTTAAAATATTAGGGGTGACAAGCACCACTTGTGGCCCTATCTTGTCCACACAGCTAAAATTTGATTTCATCTGAATAAGAGATAGTCTAATAGCCAAACTCGAATAATAATTAATGAATCCTAACAAAGAAGCTGTTGTGAAATGACCCATTTGGGCCTGTAGCCACTGGCTAATTACTATTCAGAGACACAAGCCAAGAAAAAATACAACAAACAAAAGTAAAGACACATACACGTTACATATGAGTTATGATATATTTCCCTTCATTGCAAGTCTGTGTTTTGTACTATAGCAATTATACAACTAGACTTGGCCAGACACCTGTATAATGACAAGGCCAGTATGCTTGCGTATGTATAATAGTCTTTGTAAACCAGCAGGCTTCCATGGCGTGGGGACCACCTGGGACAACACTAGGGCCAAGAACCAATTCTTTATACAGTACTATTTTGAAAAATAATTTTGCCCAACACCCAGTTATCACCATGTCTAAGTCAATTCATATAAAGTTGTTTTCATTGGCTGTCATCTCACCAGTTTTGGGTTAACCTAAATTAAGTTTAGACACCCATCTAAATATACTATCTAACAGCTTAGTAATCTGAGTGCTCTGGGCATGTTTCAGGCCTTTAGGGAATAATTCAATTTAGAGTTGTGCTCATAAGTTTACATACCGTGACAGAATTTATGATTTCTTAACCATAATTCATAAAATATGAATAACACAAAAAAAATTCTTTCACTTGTGGTTAGTGATATTTTTATTTATTTATTTATATATCACCGACATATTACACAGTGCTGTACAGAGAATATTGTCTTGTCACTAACTGTTCCTCAGAGGGGCTCACAATCTAGTCCCTACCATAGTCATATGTCTATGTATGTATCGTGTAGTGTATGTTTCATAGTCTAGGGCAGGCATGGGCAAACTTGGCCCTCCAGCTGTTAAGGAACTACAAGTCCCACAATGCATTGCAGGAGTCTGACAGCCACAGTCATGACTCATAAAGGCAAATGCATTGTGGGACTTGTAGTTCCGTAACAGCTGGAGGGCTGAGTTTGCCCATGCCTGGTCTAAGGCCAAGTTTAGGGGGAAGCCAATTAACTTATCTGTATGTTTTTGGGATGTGGAAGGAAGCCGGAGTGCCCGGAGGAAACCCACGCAGACATGGGGAGATCATACAAACTCTTTGCAGATGTTGGCCTGGCTGGAATTCGAACCGGGGACCCAGCGCTGCAAGGCAAGAGCGCTAACCACTACGCCACCATGCAGCACTTGCCCATGCTGCTAGTGATAGGCTGAAGCCATTTAGTGTCAACCAACTATGTTTACACTTTTTAAATTATAATCATTACACAAACTACCCAAATGACCCTGATCAAAGGTTTACATACCCCACTTCTTAAAGGGAACCTGAACTGAGTAAAATTTTTTACAATAGTTATGTACACATGATTTAGTCAGCGTTTGCCCACTGTAAAATCTTTACTCTCCCTGATTTGCATTCTGACATTTATCACATGGTGACATTTTTACTGCTGGCAGGTGATGTCTGAAGAAGTAGCTGCTGCTTGCTTTTCTTGCCAGTTGGAAACAGCTGTAATCAGCTATTTCCCACAATGCAACGAGGTTCACAGACAGGAAACTGCCAGGACCGTGGTCCTCACAGTTTCCTGTGGGAGGGGTTTCACCACAATATCAGCCATACAGAGCCCCCTGATGATCCGTTTGATAAAATGTAAAGATTTCTAGTGGTAAAGGGGTTATCATCTACTGATTGGGATGAAGTTCAATCCTTGGTTACGGTTTCTCTTTAAACATCAATGACACCTTGAAGTATTTTTGACGTAGTTAATGGATGAGGCTCTTTATCGTCTCAAACTGTAAAGCTGCACATTCTCCCCGGCAAAAAGCATCCAGTTCCCATAAATTCTCGGGCTATCTTGTATGAACTACACGTTTGAGGTCTTCCCAGAGTGGCTCAATGATACTGAGGCCAGGAGACTGAGATGGGCACTCCAGAACCTTTATGTTGCTGTAGCCAATGCCAGGTCGGCTTGGCCTTATTGGATCATCGTCATGTTGGGATGTCCAAGTATATCCCATGCTTAGCTTTCTGGCTGATGAGTGCAAATTTTCCTCCAGTATTTTTTGATAATTTACTGCATTCATATTGGCATCAATATGTTTTACAGTAGAAATAGTGTACCTTTCATCATAGGCCTTGTTGACTCCTCTCCAAATGTAGCGTTAATGGTTGTGGCCAAAAAGTTAACTTTCAGTCTCATCACTCCAAATGACTTTGTGCCAGAAGGTGTGTGGCATTTGTGTAGTAATGCTTTCCTCTGGCAACTCCATGCAGCCCATCTTTCTTCTCCTCATTTTGCATCTGGAAACTGCCACATAAGTTTTTTTTAGAGAGACCTGTATTTCATTTGAAATTATTTTTGTGTTTTTCCTTGCATCCCAAACAATGTTTCTTATAGTTGTGGCTGAAATTGTGGTTGGTCTACTTGACCATGGTTTGGTTCCAACAAAACCCATAATTTTATACTTCTTAATAAGAGTTGGAATACTGCTGATTGACATGCTTAATTACTTGGATATTTTCCTCAAACACAACTGTAATGAGAGGGATATGGGGGCTGCCATATTTATTTCCTCTTTTCAATGCCAGTTGCCTGGCAGTCTTGATGGTCTATTTGGCTACAGTAGTGTCTGAATCACACCAGAAAGAAGCATGCATCTAATCTTGTGAGATCTGATGCCAGTAAATTCTGATCTGCTGCATGCTTGTTCAGGGTCTGTGGCTAATAGTATTAGAGGCAGAGGATCAGCAGGGCTGCCAGGAAGCTTGTATTGCTTAAAAGGAAATAAATACGAAAGCCACCATATCCCTTTTGCTTCAGCTGTCCATTAAATCTCTTTACAGTTTTATAGAGTTCAGCTACCTCTTCCTGCGGATCCTTTGACATTACTGATTGAGGATGGTCGGTTCCAAAATGGTTTGCATACAAAGGCATTCCATACTAGACCCTTTTACCACGTTGTGGTATGTCCAGAGTCAAAAGGGGCCCTACCACTAATATGTGACTTGGAAGCCAACTTAACCTGAAATGATGACAACCGTTTTAATTTGATAGACGTCTAATGTATGCATGAGGCTTTATCCCAGACAGCAGTATTCACTAAACACATCTGCTAGCTAATAAGGACTGGCATCTGAGACACTTGTTCTATAACATGTCTCTGAGCCCCCTCCATCTGTTGTAGTGCACTGGAGTAAACTCTTTCCTTAAATTACACACAGAATTGGTACAAGAGTTAATGGGGGAACATGGCAAATAGCCTTCACAGGTGCATGGAAATAATACTGAGACAGGTTTTACCACTTATCCAGATGGATCAGCAGTCTGCATTTGCAGTATAAACAGGCAAGCGGAAATAGTTTATCTCAGACACAACCTGTAGGAAGAGAAGACTGAATGAAGCAGAAAGGATGATAGGGAATCTGGTTGTACAGGTACATGCTTTCAACAACAACTGTAGCCTACAAAGATAACTGTAGCCTACAATGATCTTTCTGAGAAGGTTCTGAGCATGATGTTTGTACAGACACAGCATCCAGCAGCCCAGATTGCTCTATGGAGAGGGGAAGGTAAATGAGAGGTACCCTCTCATATGCTCTACATGTACAAAGCACACCGTGGAAATGTTAATGAACACACCTTTCCACTGACTCTCTTCTGGAAAACAGTAAACCACATTCGTCAACCAGACCCTTATATCCGCCACCCCTCCATCTCCATGCATCAGAGTTAATCTCAACAAGGTTTTGAAGTATCTGGTATTAGCGTAGTGCCAGGCGCTTTTCTGCTTTCACGCATCAGTTTTTTTAGGTTGATTTCCAAAAGAGTTAATCACATTGATCACCTTTGCATCACCTGACCATCCATTGGTCCAACAGACCTGATCGATTCACTTCCAATTGGCAAAGTCTGATAAGACACGTTGGAAAATTTCTGTGTAGCATGAGGGGCTGAAGCAATGGGGGATCAATGGCCACATAACATTAAGCCGCATCTACACGCGTAGATGCGGCCACGATGTTCCTTATCAATCGAGCCGCTGATGCGGCTCGATTGATAAGATCCGATAGGACGGATCTTGCTTCCGCCGATTCCCTGCTCGCTCCCCGCGAGGGGACAATGGCAGGGAATCGAGCGGAAGATAAGTGGCGCCGGCGGGGACGAGCAGGGACGAGCGGGGAATCGAATGCGGCACACGCGCAGCGAGCGGGGACGCGGCGGGCACGCGCGGGGACGTGGAAGAGGCGATCCGGCGGCTAATCGAGCCGCCGGATCGCAGCCTCATCTACGCGTGTAGATGAGGTTTTACATTGGATTACAACACTTACGGTTCAGTCAATGCTCAATAGATCTCTGCTTCAATCTTTGTAAACTGAGTATTTTTAAGTTTTTAGGAGTCACCAACGCAGAGAAGAGAACCTGTCCTGGGCTGGCAATGCTTTAGCTGTAACTGGCAAAGCACAACAACGCCTGTACTTTTTGAGAAAACTATGGAGTGCTAACCTTCCACAGAAGCTGCTGGTTAATTTCTACAGATGCACTATAGAAAGTGTTTTGACCAATTGCATAACAGCATAGTACAGATCCGAGTGATCCGAAGCGCTGGGTCATGTTGTCGAGTGCAGGTCAAGGCCATTGTTCTTTTCCTTTTTCCTTCTGCTTCATCATGAGTCATGCATCCCCATAGCAACAGAATGTGTTGCTAGCCTGTCTGTATAAAACTTGGGCCTGTATTTACCACTCAAACACCCCCAATCACTTTTAACCATGCTTGCTATATAACATCAAGTCCCATTCAACATAATTAAATAAGAACACAAAATGCTTCTGAATGGACATCTTTTTGTATTCTGCACTTCCACACATTGGTGTTAATAGACACAGCGCAAAGCCCAGCAAGTAGCAGTTTGTTGCTACAAAACTTATCATGGGAACTGAACTACAGGCAGTCCCCTACTTACAAACGGGTTCCGTTCTGGGAAATTGGTTGTAAGTTGAATTTGTTTGTAACCTACATAGTGACGTGTTACACCTAGTGAAACGTGGGTGAATTACTTACTTTCGGAAATCTCTGAATTTGGAAATTTAGCATAAACATCGTATTCTGGTTGTTTTCAGCGTGCTTTGAATGTGTTTTCAATTACTTACAACAGTTTATACAATACCGGAACATGTAACAAAAATATGTAATAACAAAAACAGAATTGTATATTTTCTACGTGAAGACAACTTTGTTTGTATGCCGGTAACTCGAGTCATTTTTAAGTAGTGAACTGCCTGTATATAACTTCCAACACAGGTCAAAGTGGACAATTAAAGAGGAGCTCCAGTGAAAGTAATGTAATTTTAAAAAAGTGCTTAATTTTTACAATAATTATGTATAAATGATTTAGTCAGTGTTTGCTCATTGTAAAATCTTTCCTCTCCCTTATTTACATTCTGACATTTATCATATGGAGACATTTTTACTAGTGGCAGGTGATGTCACTGGAAGGAAATACTGCTTGCTTTTTTGGCAGTTGGAAACAGCTGTTATTTCCCACAGTGCAACAAGGCTCCCACAGTGTGATGTCAGGACCTCAGAGCTGTAAGGCGCTGACATCACACTGTGGGAGGAGTTTCACCACAAAATCATCCATACAGAGCCCCCTGATGATCCATTGGAGAAAAGGAATAGATTTCTCATGGGAAAGGGGGTATCAGCTACTGATTGGTTACGGTTTCTCTTTAAGCCATCACCTGCATGTGCTGCTGCATGAATGATGCTAGCAATCTGGGTATATACCAATGACATAAGTGACTAAGTTATACTAATATGAATAACTTAATTAACAATAAGTACTATAAGCAGCCTGATTTCTTGAGTGAAAGCTATTGACCATTCTAATCTTTTCAGATCCCTAAAACTCTGGTATTACAGTTATACAGGAAATACCTGGATTTAAACCCAGGACATGCAGATATGCATACATGCTGTCATTATTATTTCTGCCCAAAGAAAACCTGCTAGATAAGCAGCACAGATATTTCTTGTTCAACCTGCTTAATCTCAATGTAAGGAGCAATTAAAAGCCAGTACAGACTAAGCCTGAAGCCTGACACACAGCATGTGACAGTTCCAAGAAATAAATGTCATAAAATAATATTTAAAGCATTGATACCGGAGACATATTTTTTAATTTTGTTTTTTACAATTCTGTAATTGAATAAATATATCATTGATAAACTTTTTTTTATAAAAACGTTAACTGTATCACTTGCTGCTAGCTGCTGAAGTACCAAACCGTACATTAACTATGTGCATATTTTAAAGCAACTACCGTCCTAAAATCAGGTTATCTTACACTACAGACTGACTCACATAGGAGCAATACACTACAGTGCCTTGCAAAAGTATTCACCCCCTTGGCTTTGTACCTATTCTGTTACATTTCAACCTTAAATTTTAATGTTTCTTAAGCTCATTTTATGTGATGGATCTGCACAAAAGAGTCTGGGAGCAAAGTAAATATAAAAACAAATAAAAAAAAAAACCTGAAAATTGGTATGTGCATATTTATTTACCCCTTTGCCATGAAGCCCCTAAAAAGCTTATGTGTCCCTCGTCATCCGTCTCCCAGGGTCACCTCCATTGCAGCCGTCGACCTGGCGAGCAAATATTGCATCTACGCAGAACACTCCTGACCGCGAGAGCGCAACTGCGAGGAGTGCAGCTTGGTCCCCATATAGCAGTCCCCTCTGTGATGCCCTGAAGGGCGGCCTTGACAGCTGCAGCCCAAGGGGACAAATGGACATGAAATAGAGGTTGCTACAAATGAAAGAGAAAGCTGCAAATGGATAGCAATACATGAAAACAGAAGGTGATACCCAAGATACATAGAGGGCCTACAGTACATACATTTTACACATGGAACAGGGGGTTGCACATGGAATAGGAGGGGCGCTGCTGCACACGGAAGGGGATCCCCAACATACTCGGCCTAGGGACAGAAAAAGTATTGCTGCAGGCGATTTCTGCTGGTTGGTTGAGACTTTCAGATAACTGGGACCAGGGGCGTAACAATAGCCCCTGCAAGGGATGCAGCCACAGGGGGTCCTGAAGCCGCAGGGGGCCCCGTGAGGGGAGAGGTTTCTTTTCCCTGTCCTGAGAGACTGACAACTAATGGCAAGGAGGGAAAAAACGTTCTGCTCTCTGCACAATTGTTCTAATGACTGCATCTGCTCAGTCACTGATAAGGAATCATACAAAGTTTTGCAGACCAAGATTTGTAGACAGTCCCTATTCAGTGTTCAGCACTGCTCTTCCCCCAGCCTTTCTACCCCTCCCCAAGTGCTGTGTACTGTAGTGATGCTAGAGGAGACTGGGCACTGAGATTAAAAAAAACTTTCTGCTTTCTGCACTATTGTTCTAATGACAGCCACTGATAAAAAAAAACATACAACGTTTTGTAGACAAAGATTTATAGACAGTCCCTATTCAGTGTGCAGAAGGGTCTTGTGTACAACACCCAACCCCAGCTTCTCCACCCCCTCCCAAGTGCTCTGTAGTGTAGTGATGCTGGAGAAGCCTGCAGACCAAGTTCTGCTCCATCACAGATAGACAGAGTGAGTATAATAAGCTGAGGCTGGGAGCACACACGTCTGTCGGTTTTCTGTATGCATTTTCTGCACATCATGTGTGTCTGTGGTAAAACATGGACAGAGGTGCTATTCGTGACCTTGAGACTATACTGTGTACTACTATCTGTTTATTGCCTGAGGAAGCGGGAACATACCCATGAAACGCGTTGCACTGTTTGTTTTGGAGTATATTAATAAACCTGTTGTCATAAAACTGACGGTATCTTGTCTGCTTCGGGGAGGCGAGTCCACCACCACCTCCTGAGGGATTTTAAGCCTTTTAGAACCTTTTATCCTGCTGGCGCCTCTGTTCACTCTTACATTATCAATATCCACCCATGGTGGAGGGGTTGATCCCCATTTTACCTTATCTACAGAGAGCGACTTTTAATCCTGAGTGAGGACAGGTCTAATCTCCTCACCTGCCTATACAGTGGTTACCTATGCGGTAACCCACGTTTGTGAGTATATACATTATATACTTTTCATTTCCAACCCCTTGTTTTGCATACTACACTATATTGGGCTCTCGGTATATCTTTTGTCTTTATGTGGTAAAACATGCACATTTTATCACAGAAGCTAATGTAATTGATAGAGAAAATGCGTGCAGTGCTTCACTGCTGGGGAAAACACATTCAAGTGTGCACTAGCCAACTGAATAACATTGGTTCTCAGTTTACCTGTGCAGAAAGTGTGTGTGTGTGTGGGGGGGGGGGCTCGGGGAGGGGGCCCCATCCAAAGTTTCGCAGGGGGGGCCCAGTGATTTCTAGTTACGCCCCTGTCAGGGACTCTACTCTACCTCAAACTGAATTGTTATTCTTGTGTTTGCAGACATCCCAGGTAAGTGTGGGTGTCTATAGCAAAGCAGGAAAAATAATGGTCCATTGAAGGCTCCACTCCCCAGGTACTGACTTTTCTGCAGGTGAAATTAGAACTAAGGAGTCCTGTTTCTCGAACCATCATCATAAAATAGTAAAATGTTGATGCATAGCAGGTCAGACAGGGATAGGACAGCGACATCCAGATCATTATTTACAGCGGGATTAATAACCTCCAGTCAAAATGCAAATCAGAAGCCACCTGCCGCACGCATTTCCTTTCATGGATCCAATTTGTCTGTCATTTGGCAGGCAAATTGCTGCTGCAAGAAAAACTGACACACGCTATTTGAATACACCATGTAGAAACCTGTCTGAGTGGGTGCAATATATCTCCCTGCAGTTATCAGTCCATTTGTGACACTTCTATAGTTTATTTTTGACAGTCAAACTATGCCGAATGTAGTTGACTTTAGCAACATTCAATTTGCCTATTTTAAATTCAGAGGGAACCATGTGGTGATGGTCATGACTATTGGGTGTATGCACTAAACTGCGATAAGCAGAATAATGTGCAAAAGGTCTTGTTGCATGAGGAGAGCAGAAGGCAATACATTACATGGAATGCATTATGCTCTACCCATGGTGCGTAAGATTTTGCACACGTAGTTCTGCTTAGCGCAGTTTATTGCACACATCCGCACCCCAATGTTTCTAAGAATCTCTTGATGCCAGAGCTGAAATTAAATACTGTTCTTTTACTTACCTGGGGTTTCTTCCAGCCCCCATAGGCTTGTATGTCCCTTGCTGTCCTCCCATCCTCCTCACTTAGCAGCCAAGTCGTCCTGAGTCACGCAATACTGCGCATGCACTGGACCAGCAGCAAGCATCCTTGATTGCATTCATGTTGCTGGAAGCGCTCTGCACATGCGCATTATGTCAATCTTCATAGCTGCAAATGTGTAGAGTGCTCATAGCTGTGGGTTCACGATCAAGGACACCCGCCGCCAGGCCAGCGCATGCTCAGTAGCCCACAACTCGAGCAACATGACTGCTGTAAAAGGCCAAGGCTGAGTGAGGGGGAGGACCGGGAGGACAGCGGGAGACATACAAGCCTTAGAAAGGAGAGGGAGGTTCAGCCACTTTTCTTCTAGGGCAGGCAGAGTTTATGATGATGGCTAGGTTTAGTATTGTGTTTTCTTATACCGCCAAACAGCGTGTCTTGAAATGCAGAGAAGTAATCCATTACATAGTAATGCAAAATGTCAAGGTTAACCGCGAAAAGAGATTGAATATCTTAAGCTGCGTGTATTTTTCCATGTGACACCAACATACCTGCCTATGGGATTTATTGCTATGTCTTTTTGAAGGTGCATATTATTGTGTTATACAGCACTGACATTTTCCACAGCACTTTACAGGTCACATTAGTCATGTCACTAAATGTCCCTAAATGGGAGATAACAATCTGATGTTTATCCTAGAGACAGTCTGATATCCCTAGAGGAAACCCACGCAAGCACAGGGAGAACATACAAACACTGTGCAAAACTGGGGAGCAAGCACTGCAATGTGAGAGTGCTACCCACCCACCAGAGCTGGGACAAGGTCCTCCGGCCCCCAAGGCTGAGACAAAAGTGCACCCCTCCATCCCTCCCATTCCGGCAGTCACACACTGATTGCTCTAAGACTAAGAGGTGCCCCAGGGCCCCCAACACCTTAATATCTAGTTATCTGGCTTGCAGTCACTGTCATGTATCCCCTTTTCTTTTTTTCTCTCTGCTTCAAACACAATAGGGGAATGATAGCTGAGTGAGTTGTGCACCCCTCCCTGAGGCTGGAGCCTCTCTTGCCTCTGCCTCGGCCCGGCCCTGCCACCCACTACTCCACTATACTGCACTATAATCTTCAAGTATCTAGGAGCACCAAGAAGGCTCAAATAGAAAAAGTACCATGTTATTTTATGACCACTGAGCAACTTGAGAAAGGCCTAGGAAGGCCAAAACAGCGTCTGTCGTTGCTGTCATGTTTGTACCAATAAACCTTTAAAAGAGCTACACATTACGCTGTGTGGTGCCGGTCCTTCTGTGGATTTATTACTATGCTGCCCTATTTCCCTCATGACAGAGACAGGGTAATTTACCAACTTACCATAAACATGTGTATGCCAAAAACAGGTATACACACATTTACTAAGAAATTAAACTTTTGCAGATGGCAGCATGGTCTATTCTTGTACTGTTGTTGATGACTAAATGGGAATTCACTAAGCTAAATCCTGACAATCTGCAATGGTGAAATAATGTTCCATACCAGGCTATGGGGTTCATCTTTCATAATACAGTATGGAGAGCTCCTTCAAACCAACCCATATGGCAGGAACTTCACTCATCAAAGCCATGCATCAAACAGGAAACAATTGTGGGTCAATGATATTCTACAGCTACCCCCAATAAAGGCATGCAGGCTTAATTTGCCTGCAAATAGAATGTGCCGGTCACTGGTACACCTGCTAGTCACTGAGGTATCTGTTACTGGGGATTCGCTCATGGGCGTCCGCACGTCAGACAAATTGGGGCATCTGCCCTGCCCTGGACATCAGCACCCCTCCTGACCGCCGCTGCCCCCCTCCCCCCCCCCCCCCCCCCCAGCCACCGTCAGACCTCGATCAGCCACCCGGCGACCAATAGTGCGGGCGCTAGGACCTAGCACACCGCACTGATATGCAGAAGTGACATCACTTCCGCATATAGAGCATGGTGCGTCCGTGCGCCCGCTCTAACTGGTCGGGTCGCCGGCTGATCTTGAGGTCTGCCACTGAATGGTCGGGGGGTGGCGCCTGTCACTACCTAACCTGGGGGGGTCCCTGTCACTACTTAACCTGGGGGGCACCTGTCGCTACCTAATCTGGGGGTCACTGTCACTACCTAACCTGGGGGGCACCTGTTGCTACCTAATCTGGGGGTCCCTGTCACTACCTAACCTGGGGGGGCACCTGTCACTACCTAACCTGGGGGTCTCTGTCACTACCTAATCTGGGGGGCTCCTGTCACTACCTAACCTGGGGGGGCACCTGTCACTATCTAACTTGGGGGGGCTCCTGTCGCTACCTAACCTGGGGGGGTTCCTGTCACTACCTAACCTGGGGGGGTGCCTGTCACTACCTAACCTGGGGGGGTCTCTGTCACTACCTAACCTGGGGGTCCCTATCACTACCTAACCTGGGGGGCGCCTGTCACTACCTAAACTGGGGGGCTCCTGTCTCTACCTAACCTGGGGGTCTCTGTCACTACCTAACCTGGGGGGGCTCTTGTCACTACCTAACCTGGTGGTCCCAGTCACTACCTAACCTGGGGGTCCCTGTCACTACCTAACTTGGGGGTCCCTGTCACTACCTAACCTGGGGGGCGCCTGTCACTACCTAACCTGGGGGTGCTTGTCACTACCTAAACTGGGAGGCTCCTGTCTCTACCTAAACTGGGGGGCACCTGTCACTACCTGAACTGGGGGGAACCTGTCACTGCCTGAGCTGGGGGGCTCCTGTCACTACCTGGGCTGGGGGTCTCCTGTCACTACCTGAACTGGGGGGCTCCTGTCACTACCTGAACTGGGGGGCTACTGTCACTACCTAAACTGGGGGGCTCCTGGCGCTACGTAAACTGGGGGGCTCCCGGCGCTACGTAAACTATCCAGGACAGCTAGCCCAGCATCACCACCAGCCAACAAGCCCAGAATCACTGTCAAAAAGGCCACAGCATCACCACCAGTCAGGCCAGCAATTGCTTTAACCAGCCAAGCCCGGCCACTGCATCACCGCCAGCCAGCCCGGCCACAACATCACCTCCAGCAAGCCCGGCCACAACATCACCGCCAGCCAGCCCGGCCACAACATCACCGCCAGCCAGCCCGGCCACAGCATCGCCGCCAGCCAGCCCGGCCACAACATCACCGCCAGCCAGCCCGGCCACAACATCACCGCCAGCCAGCCCGGCCACAGCATCACCACAAGGCCTTTTTAGCCCACACATCATCCCCAATCCAGCCAAAAACAGTATTGCCAGGTACAGCAGCCAGTAGAGGAGAATTCAGAAGCCAGGTGAGAGGCGTCTACCATATTAAGGGGGCATTCTGCCTATTTATGTGAAATGCTGTCTATTTATGTACCTCATAACTGCTAAATGTGTCTTGTTGGGGGCTTCATGGGGGCCTCATGGTTACTGAATTTGTCTTGTTGGGGGCCTCATGATTGCTGAATTTGTCTTGTTGGGGGCCTCATGATTTGTTGGGGGCCTCAAGATTGCTGAATGTGTCTTGTTGGGGGCCTCATGATCTAATCTAATGTCCCACCATTGCTAAGTTCATGTAAATGTGTCTCCACCCGTGACCACACCCACATTCTGGTACATGGCCACACCCATTTTATCGACACAACTTCTCCTACGAACTTCGGCGCGGTGCGCGTACTTCTTCCCCGGCTTTTTGGACTCGCTATGTCTTTGGAGTGATTGTTTATTAATAAAACATGTATCTTGTTTATTTCTGCATGTCACTGATATCTCCATGTCATTATAAATATCTGTATATACTGTATGTACTGTATGCTGATATTTGCATGTTGTTGGTAATATTTATTATTCCGCTCAAGCGCTCATTCAAGCTTTCTGTAGGAGCTCTCCTGCATGCTCGTGCATTTGAACCTTTCAGCCTGTGGCGTGAAGTGGTTAAAGTAGACCATAAGTGAATGAAAAGCTATTCAGTTCTACATACTAGATATAATTACTTTTTTAAAGGGAACCAAAGGTGAGAGGGATATGGAGGCTGCCATATTTATTATCCTTTAAACAATACCAGTTGCCTGGCTGTCCTCCTAATGCTGTGTCTCTAATACTTTTAGCCATAGACGCCGAACAAGCATTCCGATCAGGTACGTTGGTTTTACTGGATTAGCTATATGCTTATTCCAGGGTTTTGACTATGTATGTCAGAAGATCAACAGGACTGCCAGGCAACTGGCATTGTTTACATGGAAATAAATATGGCAACCTCCATATAACTCTCACCTCGGGTTCCCTTTTAACACTTTTATTTCACATAACCCCAAACTTCCTTTCTCTGCCATTGGCTAACACAGTTCCAGTTTTAGATTTTGTTTAAAGTACAATTTTTGTTTAATTTCCTTCATATTTTAAATTCCACATATCAAATCAACAATAGGTCAGCCGGTTACAAAAGCCTGTAAATATGTGAGAACAGTCTGCCTTTTGAAGAGACATGACCTCTACCTATTAAATATAACACATAATCATCTGACATTCAGAAGAGAAATTAATAATAATGTTATTTCTTATTCAAAGCAGAAAAGGTAAAATGAGAATAACTCATTCCAATTGTGGCCGGCTCAGCTTAATTCTGACATTTCACCACATAGCCTAATAAAGATATCAAGGCTCTAGAATTCGTTGGCACTTTCCTCCCTGAAGCTCAGAATGTGTAAAATCTATAAAACTTTCAGGATCAAAGGGAAGGATGAGTAATAGAAAAAGATTGTGATCTCCCCTCCCACACGCACATGGAAGAGGCCCCAAAGTTGCACAGCTTGAAATGAATCTTCAGACTCCATAACCAAGTGTGCCTGCCGGATGCCCAACTGAATCGTAGCGTGCAGCTCAAGACACGTCAACTCTAAGCTCTTGGGTGGAGAAGTGAAACTATTTTTTTTTCTTAGGCCTCCTACTCTGTGTTCTTAATGGTGCTGTCCAAAATAATGTTTCATGCCTCCAGGCTGCCAGGCATCACAAAGCATGCTGAAGATATTACAGTACTGCACCTTAATGGTACTGCAGGCAAGCATAGCCCTGCCCAGCTGGCAGATAATGCTATTTCCTCTGGAACAAAATAAAAAGGACAGGAAAATGAAACAAACTACCCATGTAAAAAGCTTGCTGCCCTGGGAACTGGTGAATAATGCTATTGGATTTTTATTATAATTATTCAGAATATATATTTAATTTCACTCACTATCCCCAATCAAGACTAGCGTACAGTGGCCTAACTACAATTCATGGGGACCCCCAGCAAAGCTTTGATGGAGCCAAACTCCTCCCCCCCCCCCCGATTGTTCGCACCGCCTTCCCTTGCCTCCCCTTGGTGCCCTCCATGGCATTAGGGTACATCTCACAAATTACGTGTGGCCATCATCACCTTCACACCCGTAATAAGTGTAGCCACAAAAACACCTGATCTGTAGTATAGTCCACTATGAAAGAGGAAGGGGAGGTTAGTAGTCATGGCACCCCCACATCTCTGGGCCCCTCTGCAATTGCAGGCTTCTCCCCACTAATTATGCCTTTACTACCGTACACGGTTTTTTGAATATGCTTGTATTTTAATACCAAGTCAATGGCATTGTTCTCCTACTCATCACACCTGTTCTGTGCTGCTCCATCGTGTGGCGGGCATTGTCCCGCCCCCCACCCCTCAGTAACAGATGGATCGCTAGCCTGGTTTTCCAGCTTGCTCCATCATTAATGAGAAGTCAGCAGGCATGGGGGTGCACCTATACACACTTGGAAAAGGTGTTTGATGATGTCACTTAGTAATAATTTTGGACACTCTACGCTGCAAGTGTGCGTGGCCCTTAAGTCCCATGATCCAGGCAGTGGCAAGGGAGTGACTACGCTGTGACATTATGTGATCTTTTCCACACAGCAGTAAATTTACGAAATGTACTAGCAATTTGCCACTTAGCCAGCTTGACCACCAGAAGGTGCTGTCAGTAACCTCCTCACCTAGGTTTCCTCTGGCCAAGATAGTCATGCCTCCCTGCAACAGTATAGCAAATGTGGTTATCAATGTGACAAAGCTGCTTTGCAGAAATTACTATTGATAATGGATTTACCTTGTAGGAATAGCGATAAACATGTCACATTAGCTTTGGTTATTTGATCCTCAGATGTTCACTTACATTTAAGCTATTGAATTTAAACTAAAGTCAAGAAAACAAAATAAGTCATGCTACAACATGTGTTCTGAGGACAAGAGATCTGCATGGCCTTCCATAATTAGCCACTTAAAGGACCACTACGACGAAAATTGTAAAATTCAAAATGAATGCTCTTACTTAGGGTATGTATCAAATAGATATTTGTTCCATTGTAAAAGACACCATAAATTACTTTTTTTCCCATGTCGCTGTAATTTACAGTAGTTAGTAACATTCAGACAGATCTGACAGGTTTGGACTAGTCCATCTCGTCATAATAGGGAATTATCAGGGTTTTCTTTATTTTCAAAAGCACTAACTGAATGACAGCTGATCATTCCAACTGCCAAAATAGTATGCAAAGCAGTATGGGGGCTGGCCATGGTCTTATAGATACTTCACAGGGAGTGCTTTTGTAAAGCAAAAAGGAGATACTGGAAATTCCCTATGAGGCAATGGATTAGTCCGAAACCTGACAGATCTGATTTTTACTACCTACTGTACGTGACAGGAACGTAAGTGAAAAGTGTGGTGCATTTTACTCTTTGAGAAATGGACTTCTAATAAATATTTATTTTAAATTTTACAATTTTTGGGATGGTGATCCTTTAATTATAGTAAATTCAAAAACTGCTGGTGTTCTGTATATTCAAAACAATTGTCATAGGTTATGACTGATGCAAGCAAAGGTGATCCGCCAACCTTCTCATGCATTCTATATTCCAAACTGTCATTCTTTTCCCATGAATGACCTCTCTCATGGGTGCTCTGACTCACTTCCCACATCCACTGATAATGCTCTACTCAGGGGTATAACTACACATCCCTTATCATTATCTCCAGCTACTATGCTGATTCACTGGTTTGTCCTTCACAGCCGTGTCCATCCCATTCCATCCCCAGAAGGTTTTGTTTACTGGACTGGGTGTTTACTGTACACCCACAGGCCTCAGTATTGTCATGTTATGGTCTGAGCAGGATGAGCAACCTGGCTGACTACTTGATGAGATCACCATGGAATGTACAGCAGATCCCAGGATCAGTTTGGGCTGTTTTCCGCTAGGTATTCCAAGGGCACCCAACACATGCGATTACAGCTCAGTTCAGTATGTGTGTCGCACTGTGATTGCTTTCAAGATGAACCACATGCATGAAAGATGCAGCAGGACCGATGTTTGGGATTAGTTGAAACCACATTGCAATAGCACTAACTGAAACTTTTCCATGCGATTTCCATCAGTTTAGCAGGACCTACCTAGCATTTTGCAATTAGTAAGCAATCGGATCTCAAAATGCTACCAGCGGAAAACAGCCGTTCCTGTTTATTATGGGCTACTGTATTATACTGATTCAAATTTTTATGATGAATTAAAGAAAGAAGATATGATGCTCTTTCATGAAAAATATGACTGTAATATGACTGTATACAGGGCAGTATTGAAAAGAAAGAGTTAACTGCTTTCAAACACATGCATATCACTGGTCTCCAAGGCTCAGATTCCCAGTCCTGGCAACACAGACGCCCTACATGGCTTCCAGGACGATAATTGGTCTCTAAAGAGGCAGGAGAAACAAGACAATTATATCTGAATGTATAGTGTTTTATTTCCATTCTGACTTTGAGGCAGTGTTTAATAAAATTTCAGGAACGTCTCTGAAGTCATCAAATCTACATCACAGTAGACCGAAATCCTATTCATCAACGTTTTTGTAACATTGTATTAGGCTAAGTTCACATTGCACTAAAGAATGTTCCATTTTGTGGAACGAAATGGAACAGATCCCAACACATGCAAATGGATCCTATGCAAAGCAATAGGTTCTGTTCACATCAATCTATTCATAAGGGATCAGTTTAAATTCGCTTCAGACTCTCTTTAAGCCAATGTGCATAACTCTGAAGTTTTTAAGTGTCATTGGGCCTGATGCACTAATCAGTGGTATTGTTGCCATACTCAAATAATGCAAGTGTTACCATGAGCGTTACTCAATTACCACAGGTCCACTTTCTGAACAACAGACAGCCAAAGTTATAGTCTGCAATCTTATCAGAGGGTTTGGTCTGTGCCCGCCCACTTCCATGAAAGAGTAAAATGATTTTGATATTAACTCGCAATAGCTAGGAAATTATTTTCCTGTTTTTGAAACCTTGATGAATATCATGATGCAGAGCCAAGCAGCAGCCTGGTTTCACAAAGGAAGAAATGTCCCTAGAGTAGCCTCCTCCCCCTTCTCCTCTGTCTATTTCTTGTCAATAGAGGCATGTGACAGAGAGGAATCTTGCCCTTCTTACGTCTTACTTCTCTTAGCAAAGACCCCTCGCCTGAACTGTACGGTACTGCTTAGCTGGCATTGCTGGTCCTGTGACTCCACCCCCATCCCTGAGCCCAAATAGTATCTACTGGTAAAGACACTGGTAAAAAGAGTGGCACTCTTCCAAAGTAGGGATAAGGGTGCCCAAGCCTCAAAAGATCCTCACACCTCTGGATCAAATCAATGTAGAAAGCGTATAGGAGGCTGGCACTTCCAAGCGTGAAAAAAGCTCTTTTATTGAAACATTAAAAAGTGGTAATACAGCGACAGCCCGCTGTTTCAGGTACAGCCTTTCTTCAAGCTGTTTCAACCACAAATGAGATATCACATACATTGTCCATATATAGTGTCAACCCATTATAACATCCAATCAGTTTAAACTGCCCGCAGCCAATCACCTTACCTGCACTCCACGGCGGACCTGAGGGGAGACTGCATCCCTAACATGCAAATAAAGCAGGATTACATCATCACGGAGAATACCGGCGCCCCACGCCAGCATCAGCCATAACTCCGTGTTCTCACTCGCTGGGGTCAGGTCAGGTGACCTAAAAACATGACGTCATCACGCATACGCCGCCGCACGTCCATACACAGACCCTGCGCAAACTCAGTGCGCTTAGAGTCACTACAATGACAGTAGGGGCAGCCCCTCCCAGAGGCATGTCTCTCCAACGTCATATGTAAACAAAGCCGCTGCAACAGCGCGACTAATTAATAGACATGGGGCTGCGCATCCCTGACAACGCTAATATCCGCATAAAATTATAGACGGATTTCACTCACCCATACCTCCCCAGCGAGTCAATCATCAGGGATATCTCCAAACCAGAGCCGGGACAAGGTCCGCCAGCACCCAAGGCTGAGACTCCAAAGTGCGCCCCTCCATCCCTGCCACCCCAGCCGTCACACACTGATTGCTATTAGACTAAGAGGCCCCCATGGGCCCACAACCTCCCCAACACCTTAATATCAAGTTATCTGACTTGCAGTCACTGCCATGTATCCCCTTTTCTTATTTCTTTCTGCTTCAAACACAATTAGGAATGACATCTGAATGAATTTTGCGCCCCCTCCTACACTGCGCCCTGAGGCTGGAGCCTCTCCAGCCTATGCCTCGGCCCGGCCCTGCTCCAAACAGTTCCTCCAGCACAGGCAAGGATGACAGCTCTGCAGAAAAGAGCATATAAAATACATTAGAACATGCATAGTATCCTAGCCATCATCATCAAATACAAAATCCCAGATCGTATTCTTTGTTTAATCCCCCTTCCCCCAACACACCCAATCTTTTGATCCAGCTCGCTTCTCTCCTAAGCAACTCCTTTAGTCTAGAATGTTTTCCCCTCCAAGATACCGGCACCCCATCAATAACCTGAACTTTTAATTGAGTGACATTATGATGCATCATAGTGAAGTGGGCTGAAACAGCCTGTTTCATATCTCCATTTCTGATAGCACTTTTGTGTGAACATATTCTATCCCTAACCTTCTGCGTGGTCATACCTATATACCCCAAGCCACATGGACACTTTAAATAGTATACCACGTAGCTTGACTCACAGGTATAAAGTTCTCTAATCCTATATTTAGTACCCTTAGATGGATGTGTGAATTCGGGACCTTTTGTAACATGTCCACATAGATGACAACCAAGGCAAGGAAAGGGAGGCCTCACCGGCACAAAGAGGAGCAGCAGGCGGGGTGGGAGCAGGGCCAGGATCAAACGCACGAAAAGATCCAGTAAAGAGCCAGATGGAATTACGCAAGAGACCTTGATCGAAGCACCACAGCTAGTAGTCAACATCTCCAGTCATGCTTTGACAGTGACTGAGGAAAGAGTACTTAATTATGGACTCAACTTTAGCCCTACCAACCTACCCAATTTTTTTGATTTGGATCAGGAATTGTTCCGCTTCTTCAGGACTATCAAACTAAAATATTTTTTTGGAACAGTGCCACAGTTTGGAGAACGACAGGAGGATATGGAGAAAACAGGCCTCACATTGAAGGACTTTGGACTTAGAAACAAAAGTTCCTTTTGTCCTACAGGCAATTTAGTAATAGATAGTTTTTGTAATCGAGTTATGGAGGATATGGGGAGATTAGACGCTGAACAACATATGAGGAGAGTACAGTTTAACCTTACCAAGGATGAGCGGTTGGCATTGGAGAACTTGAAGAAAAGAACAGAACTCACAATACGGCCCGCTGACAAAGGCGGAGCCGTAGTAGTTTTAGATAGTGCTTACTATGAGGAGGAAATTAGGGGCCAGTTAGCTCAGGTTGAAGTCTACCGTAAAATAGAGGAAGACCCTATAGTCTTTATACAAAAGAAAATTAAAAGCATTATTGAAAAGGCAAAAGCTGGAGGTATTATTGATGAGGGTGTTGCTAAATTTCTTATCCAGGACAACCCTGTTACACCGAAGTTTTATACTTTGCCTAAGATCCACAAGGACCCGTGCCGGCCGCCGGGGAGACCCATTGTGGCCGGCACGGGGTCCATTTTTGTCCCCATTGCGCAGTTTTTGGATAGGTTACTACAGCCTCTGGTTGTTACACTTGATTCCTATGTTAGAGACACAAATATGTTTTTGCAGACTATTAGAGGTTTAGAAATTGAGGGGGAGGAGCTTCTCTTGGTGACGTTGGATGTTGAAAGCCTCTACACCTCCATCCCGCATGATGGAGGTGTGGAGGCTATTGACTGGTTCCTGTTGACACGTTCAGACTTGTCTAAGGATCAGCGCCTGTTTGCTATTGACTTACTCAATGTGGTATTAAGATATAATTACTTTTCTTTCCATGATGAATTCTTTCTGCAGCTGCGTGGGACGGCGATGGGGTCGAATGTGGCCCCATCCTATGCGAATCTTTATATGGGTTTGTATGAAGAGGCTTTTGTTTATTCAAATCGTCTGTTTCAAAAACATGCCAGGTGTTGGCTTAGATTTATAGACGGTATTTTTTGTGTGTGGGTGGGGCCACATTCGACCCTTGATTCCTTTTTGGTTGACCTGTCCCGGAGCTGCAGAGAGATTAAGCTGACATGCCATACTAGTTTAGAACAGGTGACCTTCCTTGACACTACCATCATTAGGGATGGATGTACTCTTGTCTCTGACTTACATATTAAGAACACAGATCGTAACTCTCTATTACACTATGATAGTTTCCATCCCCCTCATGTTAAGGACGCTATCCCCAAGGGACAATTTGCTAGATTGAATAGGATTATTTCCAACACAGGTGTTGCACAAAAACGCCATGATGATATGGTACTAAAGTTTAGGCAGAGGGGTTACCCGCAGGAGAAGCTACAACAGGAAACACGTCCTAGGAGAAAGGACAATAGACAATTCCGACTTCCCTTTGTTTCCACCTACAACACTTGTAGTGGAGAAATTGGGAAAAGTATCAGACGACATTGGCACCTCTTGAGCCAGGCATTTCCTAATATACCAGAGTTTAGATACCCCCCCTTACTCTCTTACAAAAAAGCACCCACGATCAGAGATAAAGTATTTTATCATGCACCTAAGCACGTAGAATCCAATAAAAGGACAGGGACATTTCCTTGCCTTGGTTGTCATCTATGTGGACATGTTACAAAAGGTCCCGAATTCACACATCCATCTAAGGGTACTAAATATAGGATTAGAGAACTTTATACCTGTGAGTCAAGCTACGTGGTATACTATTTAAAGTGTCCATGTGGCTTGGGGTATATAGGTATGACCACGCAGAAGGTTAGGGATAGAATATGTTCACACAAAAGTGCTATCAGAAATGGAGATATGAAACAGGCTGTTTCAGCCCACTTCACTATGATGCATCATAATGTCACTCAATTAAAAGTTCAGGTTATTGATGGGGTGCCGGTATCTTGGAGGGGAAAACATTCTAGACTAAAGGAGTTGCTTAGGAGAGAAGCGAGCTGGATCAAAAGATTGGGTGTGTTGGGGGAAGGGGGATTAAACAAAGAATACGATCTGGGATTTTGTATTTGATGATGATGGCTAGGATACTATGCATGTTCTAATGTATTTTATATGCTCTTTTCTGCAGAGCTGTCATCCTTGCCTGTGCTGGAGGAACTGTTTGGAGCAGGGCCGGGCCGAGGCATAGGCTGGAGAGGCTCCAGCCTCAGGGCGCAGTGTAGGAGGGGGCGCAAAATTCATTCAGATGTCATTCCTAATTGTGTTTGAAGCAGAAAGAAATAAGAAAAGGGGATACATGGCAGTGACTGCAAGTCAGATAACTTGATATTAAGGTGTTGGGGAGGTTGTGGGCCCATGGGGGCCTCTTAGTCTAATAGCAATCAGTGTGTGACGGCTGGGGTGGCAGGGATGGAGGGGCGCACTTTGGAGTCTCAGCCTTGGGTGCTGGCGGACCTTGTCCCGGCTCTGGTTTGGAGATATCCCTGATGATTGACTCGCTGGGGAGGTATGGGTGAGTGAAATCCGTCTATAATTTTATGCGGATATTAGCGTTGTCAGGGATGCGCAGCCCCATGTCTATTAATTAGTCGCGCTGTTGCAGCGGCTTTGTTTACATATGACGTTGGAGAGACATGCCTCTGGGAGGGGCTGCCCCTACTGTCATTGTAGTGACTCTAAGCGCACTGAGTTTGCGCAGGGTCTGTGTATGGACGTGCGGCGGCGTATGCGTGATGACGTCATGTTTTTAGGTCACCTGACCTGACCCCAGCGAGTGAGAACACGGAGTTATGGCTGATGCTGGCGTGGGGCGCCGGTATTCTCCGTGATGATGTAATCCTGCTTTATTTGCATGTTAGGGATGCAGTCTCCCCTCAGGTCCGCCGTGGAGTGCAGGTAAGGTGATTGGCTGCGGGCAGTTTAAACTGATTGGATGTTTTAATGGGTTGACACTATATATGGACAATGTATGTGATATCTCATTTGTGGTTGAAACAGCTTGAAGAAAGGCTGATACCTGAAACAGCGGGCTGTCGCTGTATTACCACTTTTTAATGTTTCAATAAAAGAGCTTTTTTCACGCTTGGAAGTGCCAGCCTCCTATACGCTTTCTACCCAAATAGTATCTAGCAGACTATAGCGTATTATCTCATGCCATCTATGCTTTTAACTGTCTAATCGTAACTGGCCTTTAGGGCCCTTTTCCACTAGCGCGTTTGCGCTGGCCGAATCGTAAAGTCGCAAACCGCTAGCGATTTTACAATCGCTACGGTTTGCTTTTTAACATAGGAATCGCGGTAGGTCATTTCCACTACCGCGATTCGTTTTTGACGGGAACGCGAACGCGCGGCGGAGCGATATTTGCCGCGATTTTGCTATGCAGTGCATAGCATAGAAAAATCGCGGCCGCAAACGTCAGGAAATCGGCGGAATTGCGATTCAGCAATCGCTAGCGTTCAGAGTGAACGCTAGCGACTGCTAGTGGAAAAGGGCCCTTATGCTGATTGCTCAAATAAATCTAAAATGCACAAACATTCTGATGATGGGTGAAGGACAACCCAAGCTCCACAGACCATCTATGCTGCATATAGTCAATCAGGTACTCTATCACAGATCTCTGTTGCTGGTAGCGCTTCCTCATCATATTAAAAGTTGGACTCCATTACATAGGGAGGTAGGATATATTTGCACTGCACTTAAACCATGAGAGTGCCAACTGGGTAACACCATCTAAAATGGGTCCACAGCTTACTGTTTCTATGTAGCAGCTATTCTAAGCTTGATAATTTTTTTAATGAAACTTTGAACTACTTAGTACATAATGTGAGCTAGGCAAAGTATGTGTGTGACTTCACCCAGGTAAAGGGCTACTGACAGGTTAGCCCCTTTAGCACAAAAACTTTGCTTTGCTTGAGCGTGGGTCAGCTACATACTGTAAATCAGCCTGGGCATGCAAAGCTGTCCAGGCTGAGAGGTGACTGACCCACACAATTAATGCACAGCATTGTACCATTTCACTTGTGTAGCTCTGTACCTCAGTAGCACTTGGTAGGTTTAGATGAAAGTGTTGGAGTAGGTTTTTCAATGGAAAAGAAAAAAAAATGGAAAATCTAAAGAAGAGATTAAAAAGGAAAAGGCGAGGGGATGTGGAGGAGGTGGAACAGGTGAGATCTTCCAGAGCTCATGGTGGCACCACAAATTCAAGAAATGTCCCTCTTGAGGCTCTTTGTCAAGCAACCCCTAGTTTGACCCAGTGTACAATAAGTTATATGTACCACCCCTGCCCATGACTATGTTCTGGGTCACATGGTTGTGCATAGGGCAAAGGGCATTTTGGGACCTCAGCATATCATACGGGGACAGCACAGGCCACAAAGTGATGGAAACGTCTGTGGCCACTAACCTGTAGATAAGCTGACACCATACTACAAGCTTTGTAACACTGTTGTTAAAGCTCTGGACATGAGAGTGTTTGAGAGAGATTCTTCTTTCACTTTAATACTCGTGTCTTCCCTCAACATCTTTGAAACAGAATGTTGATTTTTTTTTCTGCAGAGTTCTCATTGTTAACTGCTTCAGAATGTATGGTGTTTTGGAATGGGAGATAGTAGAGGACGTCAGTTCATCACTTAAGTCTAACTGTCTTCTCTGTGCCTGGAAGGAAAAGAAGAAGGGATGGCGACCAGTGCTTGGTGATCCACTCATTGGTCTCATTGGTAACAGCCCCGTCTAATGCTTACGTGATTACAGGAAGTGCCTTATCAAGAAGGATGAAGTAGAGTGGATGAACAAGAACTGGTCACGACTACGTCATCTTCTGCCAACAGAACAAGCCTTCTGTTTCTGTAGTTAGAAACAGAAGGCTTGTCTGGCATCTTTGTGGAGCCCTATTAGGCCTTGTATACAAGCTAGAGAAAATGAAGCAGAGACAAGAGTCCTATGCCACCTTGGCCAAGAATTGAATGTGTCTACACTTGGCAAACAACTTATTTTTAGCAATCCAGATAGATTTAGTAAGATTGGACAAAAAAGATTGGATCATTAGTGCCCACCATTACTCATAGCACATGAAAATAGATACTCATTTTTCAGATCAAAACTAGACATTATTTCCTGCTGAAAAGTAAACTGACTAGAAATTGCACTAGGAAAATGACAGCTGGAATGAGATTGGTTGCTACTGTCAAAACACCCTTTCCTTTCCCCTCCATGTACAAAGGTTTTTTTCCTGCAGAAAATCACGAAGAGAAACCACAAAGCTTTTGAAGTCTGACATTTGCAAACATAATTACAGAACGGTTTCAAATTGCAGAAAACTATATTATGACAGTTAACCTGTTTGAACATTCTTAGAAAAATTTAAAGCATACCTTCCATTCCCTCAAAAAGCCTGAGTGAAGTCTACATGATGTGTAGATCTACAGTATATACCTACTAGATGTATCCAGCTTCAGAAAGGGGCTCATTTACATCACACTCAGTGGTCCAGCCTATGTACCAATGCAAAGGCCAGAGCATCATTATGTGAGGTCAGATTGTCAAGAAACGTGGTCAGATCCTAGAATCTCCAGGCACCACCCTCTTTTTATTTAATGTGTGACTCCAGCCCTGGTAATAGGAAAGTAAAGTATTGTACACACAAAGAATTAAAGTAGATAACCACCCCCCCTGCCGAGTATTTAGCCAGGGGCGGTTCTTCCATGAATCATGTGCTTCAGGGTGGCAACAAATAGAGGACGGCCAGAGGTGCCTCCCCTTCTCAAACGTCCCATTCCTCACACTCCCCATCTTCCTCTCGTAGATAAGTGGTGCTGCTTCACTCCCATGCTCTCAGCGCTCCAGCGATGGGATGGAGACATCCAGGGGTGCAGCTAAGGTTTTTGTGGCCCCAAGCGGACTGTAGCAAGAGGCCCTATCCTGCGCGCCGCGGCGAAAAATGGGTGTGGTTATCCCGCATAAGTGGGCGTGGCTATGACATGTGGGTGGAGCAGGAGGGCGGATTGGGGCGGGGCTGTTTGCGGGGAAAAAATCGATGTGGGGTTGATTGAGGCGCGCGTAGCGCGCCGAAAGATGGGCGTGGCCATGACATTGTATGGGCAAAGCTTAACCGTAGCACAGCAAATATAGCCAACTATGACCATTAAATAATAAATGCAGCAACAGTTACCCCAGACACCAGAAAATAAAAACGCAATTAGGGCCACATTTCAGCAGAAATCAAACGCAATTAGGGCACATTTTCAGCAGAAATCAAATGCAATTAGGGCACATTTTCAGCCGAAATCAAACGCAATTAGGGCACATTTTCAGCAGAAATCAAACGTAATTAGGGCACAGTTCAGCAGAAATCAAACGCAATTAGGGCCACATTTTCAGCAGATATCAAACGCAATTAGGGCACAGTTCAGCAGAAATCAATCGCAATTAGGGCCACATTTTCAGCAGATATCAAACGCAATTAGGGCACAGTTCAGCAGAAATCAATCGCAATTAGGGCCACATTTTCAGCAGATATCAAACGCAATTAGGGCACAGTTCAGCAGAAATCAATCGCAATTAGGGCCACATTTTCAGCAGATATCAAACGCAATTAGGGCACAGTTCAGCAGAAATCAATCGCAATTAGGGCCACATTTTCAGCAGATATCAAACGCAATTAGGGCACAGTCCAGCAGAAATCAATCGCAATTAGGGCCACATTTTCAGCAGATATCAAACGCAATTAGGGCACAGTTCAGCAGAAATCAATCGCAATTAGGGCCACATTTTCAGCAGATATCAAACGCAATTAGGGCACAGTTCAGCAGAAATCAATCGCAATTAGGGCCACATTTTCAGCAGATATCAAACGCAATTAGGGCACAGTTCAGCAGAAATCAATCGCAATTAGGGCCACATTTTCAGCAGATATCAAACGCAATTAGGGCACAGTTCAGCAGAAATCAATCGCAATTAGGGCCACATTTTCAGCAGATATCAAACGCAATTAGGGCACAGTTCAGCAGAAATCAATCGCAATTAGGGCCACATTTTCAGCAGATATCAAACGCAATTAGGGCACAGTTCAGCAGAAATCAATCGCAATTAGGGCCACATTTTCAGCAGATATCAAACGCAATTAGGGCACAGTTCAGCAGAAATCAATCGCAATTAGGGCCACATTTTCAGCAGATATCAAACGCAATTAGGGCACAGTTCAGCAGAAATCAATCGCAATTAGGGCCACATTTTCAGCAGATATCAAACGCAATTAGGGCACAGTTCAGCAGAAATCAATCGCAATTAGGGCCACATTTTCAGCAGATATCAAACGCAATTAGGGCACAGTTCAGCAGAAATCAATCGCAATTAGGGCCACATTTTCAGCAGATATCAAACGCAATTAGGGCTCAGTTCAGCAGAAATCAATCGCAATTAGGGCTGCAAAAAGAAAAGAATTTACTCACCTGGCAGGCTGGCACTGGCAGAAGTCTTCTCTCCCCGTCTCCTCTCCCGGCTGGCTCCTCAGGCGCGCAGTTCCCACGGAGCTCCCTGCCTGGCTCCCTCCTCCAATCTCCCGCGCTGATTCATGCACGGCTACGGGAAGATGGCCACCCGAAGCCCTGTACTGGAGACATAGTCTCCAGAGCAGGGCTTTGGCGGCGGCCATCTTCCCGTAGCCCTGCTCTGCTCTGCCAGTGCCAGCCCCGCGGGGCTGCGGGGAAAAAGTGACGTCACGCCGACGTCACGGAGCCGCCGAGGCCCCTAAGATCTTGAGGCCCCAAGCGACCGCTTGGTTCGCTTTATGCCTCGCGGCGCCCCTGGAGACATCCACCTGTCCAGTGTTCTGTATCCATGGCTACAGTGGTGCCTCATGTGACCTGTTATGTGCTGCCGGGTCACATGAGGCAATGCCGTAGTCAGAGAGGAAGCAGGACTTCATTTGTGGCTTGTGATCCCTTTGCTAATCTGCTGAGAGTAAGTGAGTGATAAAGCGCCGGTGCAGCACATACCCGGGATCCTAGGGATCAGAGCTGGGATGCTGCAGGCCAGCAGGAAGGAGATGCTATCTTGGAGGAAGCAGAGGGAGGTAGGCATAGGATAGTGCCAGTGTCTGAAATGCACAGACAGATATGTCTCTTGTATTGCTTCAGGCAAAAAATAGTCTACAACCAGCCCTGTATCTGACATGTGCACAGTAACCCCTTCCCCCTTGGTGCATCAGGGAACGATCCGCCTGGTGGATTGACTCGGTTAAGTGCTGGCTAATGGCATTGTTCTCCTCACTCACCCTGCCCACTCTGTGAGGCTCCTTGTGCACCTCTGCCTCTGCCCTCCTCCGCACCCGCATAGCAACTTAGCACATTGCATGAGTCTGTACAGCCTCAGCCCTGTATTGTCGCGTGAGGGAACAAGTACTGATCCCTGCCAGGTATCAGTACCTGTGTGCGGGGCCGAACAGGCTCCTAGGGGGCTTGGGAGAGTGCATGTGTAGTGGAAAGATTGCCAGAAGTCCAGCTACACAACAGATTTCTCAATTTGAAAAGTTAATTTCCAAATGTCAAATTTAAAGTGATGAACGTGAGTGCTTTCAGAATTTGCATTGTTCCATTTGAGGTTTTGTTGGGCTTCCAGGGTTTTAAAGAAATTTAGGTTATTTTTAATAATGTAACCAAGGTCGGATTTATACTTTTTCCACCCCTAGGCCAAGTATATTAGGGCTCCCCTTCCATGTGCAGCAGTGCTGCTCCTCCCATTCCCTCTTGTGTATCATCAATGTACAGCTGCCCCTCTCTTTCATGGACAGCTCCCTTAGGCATCAACTTTCACTTTCAAGAGTTGCTCCCCTTTGGCAGTCTTCTCTGTTATAAACAGCAAGCCCTATTTCATGTCCAGGTGCCCCCTTGGGCTGCAGCCGCCCAAGGCCCGGGCTTTTGTGGCCTCTCCAGAAATCCATAACCCATATGGCTAGAGTGAGGTGGAGGAAAGCTGTAGTTTAACAAAATGTCATACTAAACAGAGGCTTTATTGGAGCCAACCAATCAGCATGACACACAGGCAATTACCATTTTTTTAAGGGAACAATGATGGCGGCCCCCATATTCCTCTCACTTAAATTTTCCTAGCAAGGTATGACCTGGTGTTACTCATGCAGCAAATACCCATTATCAACATAGTTAAAGGCATTACCTGAATCAACATTTGTTGTTTCAGTTTTCCCTTAAAGTGAACCTGAACTCAGTAAAATTATTTAAAATAAATACATGATGTACCTGCAAATGAATATTACATTCTTACCTCACCATCAGTTCCTATCAGAAGCTTAACATTTTCTTCTTAAAACAATTCCTTCTAGTTCTGACAAGATTTTGTCAGAACTGAAATATAGCAGTTGCTGTCAGTTATATATCAGTTGCTGTCAGTTACAGCTATCAGTTATAAGACAACTGATGTGCAAGGCAATGTACATGTTTCCCTATAGCTCATGTGAGGGATATTACAGTTTAACGGTGCACTAGCCAAAAAGCTGTTATGGGGTAATGGCCATTTTTAAAATGGAGGATGGAGAATTCCATCAATCACAGTGGACAAACAGGACGCAGGAGAGGAGAAAGCGATTGATGAGTAGACTATACAGGAGGTAAGTATGACGTGTGTACATTTATTTTTACTTTTAATTTTCAGTTCAGGTTTGCTTTAAAGGACAACTGAAGTGAGAGGGATATGGAGGCTGATATATTTGAAACTGGTATTGTTTAAAGAGAAGCTGTCAGCTATACTATCTCAGAAAAAAAACACATATATAAGTAGATAAATACTTACTCTACTTACATAACATATGTATTCCACTATCCACATTTTTATTTTAGTGATTATTCTACAGTAAAAAAAGAGAAAATCCTTCTTAGCGTTTACCATTTTAAAGAGACACTGAAGCGAAAACAAAATTATGATATAATGAATTGGTTGTGTAGTACGGATAATTACTAGAACATTGGTTGCAAAAAAAATATTTTCATATTTTTATTTTCAATTTTACAGCTTTTTTTATAACATTGCATCATTCTCTAATATTTGCAATTTACACCTTACTCAGCATTCTGAATGTTTTTACAGAACAGGCAGTGAACTTTTGACCTGTCCTGAACTGTTATCTGCAAAAGAAAAAAAACAATACAGTTGAGATAAAAACCATCAGAAGTCAGAGCTCTCTGGGACTTTTGTAGAGCTCAATGGCTATTTGCATAGATAACAACTGGAGTTTCTTAAGGGCTGGTTCAGACGGACGTTTTTGCGGCGTTAAACGCGGGCTTTCAAACGCGACGTTTTTTTGGATCTACCGCCGTCTCATTCAAGTGAATGGGAGCGTTTATGGCTGGCTTTTGCAAGCTTTCATAAACGCCTGGCGGTTGATCCCGGCGTCGCGTCTAGTCCTGAAAGCAACATGCAGCTTCTGGAAGGCGGTTGCGTCTGGCCGCGTAGCGTTCGAACGTGCTCGAACGCCAGTGAAAGCTAGTGAAAGTCTGCAAAGGCGTCTGGAGGAGGGGACAGAACAGGAAGGAGAACCATAATTCCATGCGAAAGGAAGTGATGATGTGAAAGGAAGTGATGAGACAGGCTAGAGCGATGGCGACAGCAGCAGAGCGCAATGTGGAGCTGGGAGAGCTGGTTGAGCAGGTACATGGCCGCCCTGCCATTTGGGACAGTACCTGCAGGGAATACAGCAACAATGTACGGAAGGCACGCGCTTGGGAGGAAGTTTGCAAACATTTTTTTGAGCTGTATCCGGAGTATAGTGCATCTACTAGAGACAACATTTGTAAGTACATGATGCGGCTCACTGTATGATCTTATAATACATTGTACCTCCCACTGAATGCATTGTACCTCCCCACGGGCCCACTGAATGCATTGTACCTCCCCACGGGCCCACTAAATGCATTGTACCTCCCCACGGGCACAGTGAATGCATTGTACCTCCCCACTGGCACAGTGAATGCATTGTACCTCCCCACGGGCACAGTGAATGCATTGTACCTCCCCACGGGCCCACCCAATGCATTGTACCTCCCCACCTTACAATCAGGATAAGTAATTGAAAGCATTTTTTTTTTTTTGTACGGAACCGATGTGAAAGTTACACATATTTGATCAAGTTTCTCTGCCTTTGTTTTCCAGTAAAAATGCTTAAAAAAAAATGGAAGTCCATAAGGGACCGCTACGCGAAAGACCTCCGCCACAGCAGGGAAAGCAGGAGTGGGCAAGCTCCTAGTCGATACCGCTACCACCCACTTTTCGATCAGCTAGGTTTTCTCCGCAACACACAGGAGAGGAGAAGGTAATAAAATAACCATTCTTGTTTGGAAAACTATACTATCCAAAGTTAGTAGTTTTCTGCTTTTTCAGCTAATACTGCAAAATAATATATATATTTTTTGTATATCTTTTCTTATAATTCCAGAACAACGACAAATGCAGCTAGAAGTGAGGCACAGGAGGAACCTGAGGAGGAAGATGACGGCAGTATTGCATCTCTCAGTCAATCCTTGAGGTCATCATCTGAGAACAGAGAGACAGAGGAGGAGGACGACAATGCAAATGTGAGCACACAGTCAACATCCACACCGACTAGTGCGCAACGACCCACATCACCTGTGGTAACTGTCTCTAGACGGAATAGGCCCAGAACCGTCCCGGAAGCTGCTAATGCGGATGTCGTTTCTTTAATTAAAGATGTGGAGAAGAATGTTGCCAAAATAATGGAGCCACAGGATAGTTTGGGGACATTTTTTAGGGCTCTGGAAAAGGAGGCACGGGAGGTTCCAAAAAGCAAATGGGACGACATGAAACAGAAACTGTTTACTATGGTTATGCAAATGAAAACCACTAGTGCACCCACCTCAACTCAAACAACGCAACCTTGGCAAACTCAAGCAACACAAGAAGCAGGACCACCTTACTATGGCCCACCCCCCGGCACTTACACACATATGTTGCACCCTTACCAAGCAAGCTGGTATCCGTATAGTCAACAGCAAAGCACTTACGACCAAGGACAGTCCAATCTTCCAGCGCGTGCACCAACATCAACTGTTACCAGTTTAGAAAGTACTGCAGAGGCTGTATCTGCCGCTCTACGGATGCAGTCCAGGAGTGATTCACCAATAATAGACGACATATAACTACACTGCTTTGCTAAGTTGATTGTTACTATGTGTACGTGCCTTGTGTGGTTGAGGGAGAGATGGTCCATCTCCTCATGGTAGGACCATCTGTCTGTGGCTTTGGTAGGCTGCTTAGCTTCCCCCCAGGCCACAGGCAGAGGGTCCCCCATGAGGTGATGGACTGTCTCTTCCTCAGCCACTGACCTCCTTCTTGTGAGGCTATCCCCTGGTGCCTGGTAAGGTGTGTGCTATTTTTGTTTACACCATGTGTGGTTGAGGGGGAGATGGTCCATCTCCTCATGGTAGGACCATCTGTCTGTGGCTTTGGGAGGCTGCTTAGCTTCCCCCAGGCCACAGGCAGAGGGTCCCCCATGAGGTGATGGACTTTCTCTCCATCAGCCACAAACCTTGGCCCTCTCAGGCTCTCCTCCTGTGGCTCCTACTGTGTGAGCTACTGTTGTAGCACAGCATACACATTTATGTGCTCCCACTGTAAACACCATGTGTGGTTGAGGGGGAGATGGTCCATCTCCTCATGGTAGGACCTTCTGTCTGTGGCTTTGGTAGGCTGCTTAGCTACCCCCAGGCCACAGGCAGAGGGTCCCCCATGAGGTGATGGACTGTCTCTTCCTCAGCCACTGACCTCCTTCTTGTGAGGCTATCCCCTGGTGCCTGGTAAGGTGTGTGCTATTTTTGTTTACACCATGTGTGGTTGAGGGGGAGATGGTCCATCTCCTCATGGTAGGACCTTCTGTCTGTGGCTTTGGTAGGCTGCTTAGCTACCCCCCAGGCCACAGGCAGAGGGTCCCCCATGAGGTGATGGACTTTCTCTCCATCAGCCACAAACCTTGGCCCTCTCAGGCTCTCCTCCTGTGCCTCCTACTGTGTGAGCTACTGTTGTAGCACAGCATACACATTTATGTGCTCCCACTGTAAACACCATGTGTGGTTGAGGGGGAGATGGTCCATCTCCTCATGGTAGGACCTTCTGTCTGTGGCTTTGGGAGGCTGCTTAGCTTCCCCCAGGCCACAGGCAGAGGGTCCCCCATGAGGTGATGGACTTTCTCTCCATCAGCCACAAACCTTGGCCCTCTCAGGCTCTCCTCCTGTGCCTCCTACTGTGTGAGCTACTGTTGTAGCACAGCATACACATTTATGTGCTCCCACTGTAAACACCATGTGTGGTTGAGGGGGAGATGGTCCATCTCCTCATGGTAGGACCTTCTGTCTGTGGCTTTGGTAGGCTGCTTAGCTACCCCCCAGGCCACAGGCAGAGGGTCCCCCATGAGGTGATGGACTTTCTCTCCATCAGCCACAAACCTTGGCCCTCTCAGGCTCTCCTCCTGTGCCTCCTACTGTGTGAGCTACTGTTGTAGCACAGCATACACATTTATGTGCTCCCACTGTAAACACCATGTGTGGTTGAGGGGGAGATGGTCCATCTCCTCATGGTAGAACCTTCTGTCTGTGGCTTTGGTAGGCTGCTTAGCTACCCCCCAGGCCACAGGCAGAGGGTCCCCCATGAGGTGATGGACTTTCTCTCCATCAGCCACAAACCTTGGCCCTCTCAGGCTCTCCTCCTGTGCCTCCTACTGTGTGAGCTACTGTTGTAGCACAGCATACACATTTATGTGCTCCCACTGTAAACACCATGTGTGGTTGAGGGGGAGATGGTCCATCTCCTCATGGTAGGACCTTCTGTCTGTGGCTTTGGTAGGCTGCTTAGCTACCCCCCAGGCCACAGGCAGAGGGTCCCCCATGAGGTGATGGACTTTCTCTCCATCAGCCACAAACCTTGGCCCTCTCAGGCTCTCCTCCTGTGCCTCCTACTGTGTGAGCTACTGTTGTAGCACAGCATACACATTTATGTGCTCCCACTGTAAACACCATGTGTGGTTGAGGGGGAGATGGTCCATCTCCTCATGGTAGGACCTTCTGTCTGTGGCTTTGGTAGGCTGCTTAGCTACCCCCCAGGCCACAGGCAGAGGGTCCCCCATGAGGTGATGGACTTTCTCTCCATCAGCCACAAACCTTGGCCCTCTCAGGCTCTCCTCCTGTGCCTCCTACTGTGTGAGCTACTGTTGTAGCACAGCATACACATTTATGTGCTCCCACTGTAAACACCATGTGTGGTTGAGGGGGAGATGGTCCATCTCCTCATGGTAGGACCTTCTGTCTGTGGCTTTGGTAGGCTGCTTAGCTACCCCCCAGGCCACAGGCAGAGGGTCCCCCATGAGGTGATGGACTTTCTCTCCATCAGCCACAAACCTTGGCCCTCTCAGGCTCTCCTCCTGTGCCTGTTGTTAGCACATCAAGGCTTTGTAAATATTTTTTGTACATACAGTTACATATAGTTCATATATGAATAATATTGAAACGGAGAATGTTTTCTGTTAAATATTTTTTATTAAAAAGAAATAATTCAGAAAAACAATGTCAGTTTTTACTTTATTCAATGTGTATTGTTCCCCCAGGATTTTTCCGGGAAGTGGCAAGTGGCTATTGCTTCCCAATGCTACCCGCCCCACCACCCTTTACAAAGCGAGTAAAAGTAAGCATCACAATATGGACCAGCATGCCATATTTTGCTGCTTCCCCAAGGGTCACTATAACCGCATGCTTGTTCCCAAGGATTTTTCCGGGAAGTGGCAAGTGGCTATTGCTTCCCAATGCTACCCGCCCCACCACCCTTTACAAAGCGAGTAAAAGTAAGCATCACAATATGGACCAGCATGCCATATTTTGCTGCTTCCCCAAGGGTCACTATAACCGCATGCTTGTTCCCAAGGATTTTTCCGGGAAGTGGCAAGTGGCTATTGCTTCCCAATGCTACCCGCCCCACCACCCTTTACAAAGCGAGTAAAAGTAAGCATCACAATGTGGACCAGCATGCCATATTTTGCTGCTTCCCCAAGGGTCACTATAACCGCATGCTTGTTCCCAAGGATTTTTCCGGGAAGTGGCAAGTGGCTATTGCTTCCCAATGCTACCCGCCCCACCACCCTTTACAAAGCGAGTAAGTAAGCATCACAATATGGACCAGCATGCCATATTTTGCTGCTTCCCCAAGGCCCACTATAACCGCATGCTTGTTCCCAAGGATTTTTCCAGGAAGTGGCATGCGGTTATTACAGGCAACATGCAGTAAGAAAACATACAACCATACAATTCACAGGGGAAAAAAAAAAAAGGATTTTTTTTTTTAAATTAAATCTGGCTATATTGAAAGGGGTCTTCTCCCACAGAAGATACAAAATAGTTTGCAAATTTGTCACGGACAGTTCCAGCTGCTGAGGTGTGACGTACGAAGCTGCCAGTGTGATCTGTGAAGGCCGCATCCACAATTTCATCGTAATTCACACCTTCCTTTTCACGCACAAAGTTGTGCAGTACACATGCTGCTTTTACAACATTGTCTACATGGTCAGGGGTCATCACCAGAGTGCTGTGGAAAACCCGCCATTTGTTAGACAACACTCCAAACACACACTCCACAAAACGGCGGGCTTTGGTGAGACGGTAATTAAACACCTTCTTCTTTGTGTCCAGATCTCTCTTTGGGTATGGCTTCATCAAATTGACATGAAGTGCAAAGGCTTCATCTCCGACCATCACATGTGGCATTGGTTCCCCATGTTCCTGGATTGGTTTAGGCCCCGGGAGGTTCAAAGTACCATTGTACAACCGGCTGCCAATGAGAGACGATCGGAAGATGTTGGAATCTGCAGTACTGCCATAGGATCCTACATCAATCGTCAGAAACTTATAGTTGGCATCGACAACTGCCATGAGCACCACTGAAAAGTACTTCTTATAGTTGTAGTACCGTGATCCAGAACCACTTGGAAGTTGTATCCGAATATGTTTTCCATCCACGGCACCAACACAATTTGGAAACTTGGCCTTTTTAAGGAAGGAGTCTGCAGCATCCTTCCACAACTGCTCAGTCGGTGAAGGCATGAAGATTGGCTGCAAGACTTCCCATATCTTCTGGCACGTGTCGTGAACAATCCCTTGCACTGTTGATCTACCCAAACGAAACTGGTAGTGTAAGGAGGCAAAAGTCTCACCCGTAGCAAGGAATCTAGAAAAATGGGAAAAAAAATTAGCCTTCACAAACACAAAAAAACACTTGTAACACACAGCGAATAAACTACATACATTAGGTGTACTCACCGCAGTGTCACCAGGAGACGCTCAGCAGGACTCACTGGTGAACGCATGTTGGTATGCTGCCTGTGAAGGGAAGGAGATAGCAGGACCAACAGCTCGTCAAAGGAATCCACGGTCATCCGCACGTAGCCAAAGAAACGAGCAGGATGTCTTCTGAGATCGTGGTAAAGGGACATAAATGCACCTCTACTGGATCTCTCTGCAACAATAGGATGAACCCACAGCCTCCCAGCACTCACCCTGTGACCCGTCGGAGGCCTCGACAGAAGCGCCCTGAGAGTCACAAGCTTCAGCTGAACAAGGCACGCTTGAATCTCATCCATATCTCCAGCAAGAAAAACGCAATTCACAATACAAACCAGAGCTCTGGGCAAAGTATGTCACCAGCACTCGGAGTACAGGAAGTACAAAGGTATTTCCGCTTCCTGCAGACACATAACCAAGCCCTTTCCCTTTAAAAACGCCCACTTCCTGTAAAAGCCAGCAAAAGCCAAGAAAACGCAACGCTAGCAAACGCTACTACATGAAAGCTAATAAAAGCCTGTAAACGCTTAGCAGTTAAACGCTAGCGTTCTTGAAAAAAAAACGCGGGCGTTTGAACGCGGCGTTTAAAAACGCTCCGCAGACGTCCGTCTGAACCAGCCCTAACGCTTCCTGTACTGGAAACAAATATTAGACGTATGTCTCTGCTCCTAATGCTTTATTTCTTAGCAGTACTACACAACCAATTCATTATATCATAATTTTTTTTTTGCTTCAGTGTCTCTTTTTGGCCCCACGTTCACACCGCACGCATTCCCATCCGCGTTTCGAGAACACGTGCAGGAGGCAGACACGCACGACACCAGACAGTGCATAGACTGCACTGTCTGATGTTCACAATGCATGCGTTCCGGACCAGTGCGGTCCGGGAACGCATGCTGCACGCATTTTTTGCAGAAACGTGCAGCTGACCCATTCACTTCAGTGAATGGGATCAGCCATCCAACGCATAGAAACGCGGATGGCGTGCATTCGTATGCGTTGCGTTCCGATCGCAAGGCCATCTGCATTTCATAATGTGAACGTGGCCTAAGTATGGCTATTTTGAAGCCAATCCTGATGTCATTTCCTGCCCTACTCTTCTCTGCTTGATTTGCTCGCCTTTCACTATAAAAAAGTGCATTGCCTCAGCATGAGAAATATTGGCCAATCAAAGAGGAACGGAGGTGTGGGAGGGGAAAACAGGAGGGAAAGAGGCTTCAGCCAATCAGGTTGCATTAGTTAAGTCTGAGGGGAAATAGAGACGCAAAAAAAGGACAAACCAGCATGCCCTGCAACTTCCTTTTTGTGTACCAAATTTTGTGTGTACCAAATAAGCGTCAGATAAACTCAGGAATGATCATTTATCAACAAGAAAAGTAATAGTGATTTTAACTTTTGGATTGCCTGGTTAGCATCCTTATTACTTGTTTACCAGATAAAAATAAAGAATTGATTTTTTATTTTATGCCCGACAGTTACACTTTAAAAGGAAAAAAAAATGGCAGCCTCCATATTCCTCTTACTACAGATGTCCTTTAAGGTATAATGCGATTTGACCCTTTATGCTTGCATGATTGACCTCCCTCTCCAGAAGGGCAGCTATAGTAAGATGGGATTTTTTTTTAAAAAAAAGGACAAACTGATAAGGTTATTAGGCTGATGTGTTATCTAATAATAACAAATACAGTATATTTGATAATAATAAAAAAAACCTATAATACTGCTTTAAACGTATTGACGCATAGTAAGGAATAAAATGGTTATATTTTACAATTATACGTTTGACTCTTATACCTGAATTTTTGTTTGCTGTAAAAAAAACAAAAACAAACCTATTTGCATGGATTTTATGATAGTAAAATATCTAGGTATTATCTCATTACACTCCTCCTAGTACTTTGGCCATGTGTCCTCATATTACCTTTCCACGCCTGTCATCCTCAGACACATGAAATACAAAACAGTATTGTAATTACACAGTGCTGCAAACCATCACATATTAAACTCATTTACAGGATGATAATTGGAAAACAGGTTAAAGAAGGAGATTAGAGGGGTGATGGACTTGTGTTACCATTGTTACGCTTCCAGAATATGAATGAAAGCTATTAATAAGTCATACAAGTATTTAGGCAGGTGAATGCCAAGAATAGCAATTACAATCATTTACAAGCATCCCTATCCCTACTATCATTAATAAGCTGCATATCTTGCAATAGTTTCATAATTAGGTTAAAAAGAGACAACATTTATTTTTGCATTTGATCTGCATTTCTGAAACATTTTGGATTCATTTTAAGCTGACTCTGACTTGATCCACTGACCACAAAAACTGGCCATTTTTCCAGCCAATTTGATCGCATTGGTTGAATCATCTATAGTCTTCAACATTCTCGTCTGATTAGCTTATGATTGATTTCAGTCATTGTACTTGTGATCGGCTATATCAGGTACTGTATATACTAGCGTACTAGCCCAATTTTTCAGCATAAAAAATGTGCTGAAAAGTTATCCCCTCGGCTTATATGTGAGTCAATGGAGCAAAACAGAGGGTGGAGCAGGTTTTGTTAATGGCGGAGGATCGTAAGGATTGTGCACTAGTGATCCGGCTCTTACCAGCTTGTGCTCTGCTGTGTCCGTGCCCCCATCCCCTGCAACACGGTGCAAGCACAGTGTCAGTGGTGCAATGATTGGGAATTCTTCCTGTGTGGCAATCACTGTCTCATATCTATGACGCCATCTAGTGGCTTCTTGGAGGCACAGCTGTATCATCCTTGGGGCACATCTGGCCATGGGAAAGGGGGTTGACTTGTACTGGGGGAGGATCTGGCTACTAGGGAGGGCGCTTATACGCGAGTCAGTCACTTTTTCCTGGTTTCTCAGAGAAAAGTGTGTGCCTCGGCTTATACACGGATCGGCTTATATGCAATATATATATATATATATATATATATATATATATATATATATATATATATATATATATATATGGTAATTTCTAGGAGGAAATATACAATATAATATAAAATATAGAAGTAGGCAGTATTGTATACAGCCTTATACATAGCTTAAGGGTTAAGGCTGGTACACATTTTCAATTATATTAGCCAATCACTGACCAATTTTACCACCTCCATGTAGTATAAGGGTCAACACATATTGAATACTATGAGCAGATTGTGTAGGAAACCCTCATACTTACATGGATGTGGTAAAATTGGTCAGTGATTGGCCAATGATAATTGATTACTTATGTTATTTGGGGGATGTGCTGCCTAATTATGTTATTTTGGGGGGCATGAAACTTAACTTCATGAGGAGATGCAACCCAAATGTGCTATTATGGAGATGTACCTGTTTAATAAACCTAAGGCTTATTTCACAGTAAAATTGTGCATGCTTCAAGGAATAGTATCAAATGTTAAAACTAAAAATCCATGTGTACTCAAACATATAAGGAGTATGGTACATTTGTCCCAGAATGAAATCACTCTAAATTACCGGTACTTTTTCCTATGTCACAGTCACTTATAATAGGTATTACAAATCTGACATTTTTGACAGGATTTGGACTAGTACATCTCTTAAAGCCCACCTAAACTGAGAGAGATAAGGAAGCTGACATAATTATTTCCTTTTAAACAATGCATATGCACTTGTCCTGCTGAGCCTTGGTCTCTAATACTCTTCCTCATATACCCTGAACAAGCATACCATTCAGATGTTTCATACTGAAGTCTGACTGGATTAGTCCCATGCTTGTTTCAGGTGTGGGATTCAGGCATTATTGCAGCCAAAGAGATCAATGTATACAGGAGGGAAGCAGCACCGATATGCCAACAGTTGGAGCGTGCCTGGTCCAAAGGCACCCCAGTGCCTCCTGGGGAGTACTCAGTGTGTTCACAGGAAGGAGGACCAGCACCGCTCAAATGTAGTAATGCTCTTTATTGAAAGATAAAAGGCAGCAGGACAGACTGCTGTTTCGGGAAAACCCTTCTTCAACTGCTAAATGGCATTTAGCAGTTGAAGAAGGGTTTTCCCGAAACAGCAGTCTGTCCTGCTGCCTTTTATCTTTCAATAAAGAGCATTACTACATTTGAGCGGTGCTGGTCCTCCTTCCTGTGAACGCAGCCAAAGAGATCAGCAGGACAATTTTAAGCGATAGCAGTCCTTTTACTGCATAAGTTGCCATGATATTCTGGCATGTGTGTGAAGTATTGCATCCGCTTTATTGTGCTAAAACACATATGCGGGAACAGACAAAAACTTAGCCAAAGGGTTCATTCAAGGCAGTGACATCAGTTCACATGCACTGAACAAAGAGTGCAATCTGCATGGTACCATGAAAGTCCATACACTTTCATGTTACCATTTACAGGACAATCGTTCCCATGCATTGCAATATAACGCACCTGGGAACATTTTTACGGACAATAAACACGATTTCTCATCAAGTTGTATAGTATTGTCCTTGGTGATGCCTGTATTATACCATAACACACTGTGCACAGCATGTATTGGAGAATGCACAAAAATTGCATTCACGCATGGATGCAGTGCCTTACCTTCCCTACCCACACTACTCTCTGACCCCCAATTTACCCAGCAGAAGCTGCACCACTACAATGCCTCAGTTATTATGCCAGGGTCGTTGCTAGCCCCAAAGATCAGTGGCACATGCCACGGATCTATTCTGGGGTGCCCTGGATGTCCCCCAGGGAGAGTCCAGAACATCTTCTTTTCTGGGCTTCTCCCTTCTAGTGTTTTTTTTTTTTTTTTTGGATTAATGGAGAGGAGAGGCTTCATCCAACTTTTTCCTGGGCAGGCCTACTTAGACCGCTTTTAAGTTCATGTAAATTTAGCTTGACCCATGGCCTCACCTACATTCTGGTGCATGGCTGCACCCATTTTTTTAGGCTGGAGTGCCCAAAAGTGACCCGGATCTCTTAGGACCCTAGAACACCCTGTATTATGCTATTTGGTGGACATACTGCCTTATTATTTTATTTGGGGTACATGCCTGCTCAGATTTGTTGTTTAAGGGATGTGATGACCAATTGTGTTTTTTGGGGGACTTGCTACCTAATTGTGTTATTTGGGAGACATGCCTGCTTAGCTTTGTTTTTTTTTTGTTTTTTGTTTGTTTGTTTTTTGGGGGGGGGCATAACGCCTAATTGTGTTATCTGAGAGACCTGCCTACCTAATTTCGTCATTTGAGGGGCATACCTGTTTAACTTTGGCATTTGGGGGACATGCCTACCTAATTGTGTAATTTGGAGGGCCATTCTACCTAAATATGCTTTCTGAAATACATCAATTTATTATTAGCTCCATTTCAGCTGTATGTAAACCCATTTAAGTTGGATTCGGTTTGCATTTGAGGACTTATCCTGATTGTTCTGAACTCCGCTGGCTAGCTGAAACCAAATCCAATGTCATCACAGTGTTGTGACTGCTTTGTTTTTGGAATTGAAAATACATTTGCATTACAGTCACATCACATTTGACTCAGAGACGGTGCGCATACGGCCTTAAACAAACTTTAATTTTACACATATGAAATATTGCAAGTAAACAATTCTTTTTTGGATCTCCACCTGCAACGCCATCTGGAAATGTTTTGTAAAAAATCAAGTCTCTAACATTAGAAAATTAGAGTCCCCGATGCGATGACAGACAGCTAGGCCCTATTGTTTTCAGTGAGGCCGTGTTATCTTTCCTGCAGCAAAACAAGAGCTTTCTTGAGTCTACAAATGTCTGTCTGTGAAATGAACAGGTGGAGTTCTGAACAAATATCACCTTTTCTATTGTGTGGAGCACTCCAGAGAATTGATTTTAGCTGAGGTTTTATTTTCTTTTTTTTTAATGAGGTATTTAATCGGTGAAATAAAATAATGTTATATTCCTAGATCTCAGGGTCGGTGGCAGTGGCGTAATTACTATTCATGAGGCCCCCAATGTGCACACCCCTTCCCTTGCCTCCCTTTGGTGCCCTTCACAGTCTTGGGGCCCATCTCACAAGGGTCATAAAACAAGTGTAGCCACACAAACCCCCTGATCTGTATAGTCCCCTGTATCGGAGGAAGGAAGGTTAGTAGTTGGGGTCCCCACAGCTCTGGGGACCCCTTGCAATCATAGGGGATGCTCCACTCTAGTTACGCCCCTGGTCTGTGGGTTGTTTTGTTTTGATGTAACTGACATAAGTATTATACTGGTAAAATTGCCTTGCAGCACTTCAGCCCTGTAGATTTGGACTGCAGCCAGTGAGTAATTTCTGGAACTGACGGCAAGCACTTTTGCTCTTCTTTGCAACTTTGGCAGTAGTACGCTGCATACTTTGTTTGGCGTACTGTTGCCTTGAGAAAATGGACTCAGTCTGCACTCTGATGAGATGATCCCACAGACGCATTAGGAATGCATTCAAGATATAAATGGAGAAATGGAGAGCCCCAAATACTGTAGTATGTAATTATAGGTAAAACTGATACGAATAAAAACAAGAAGGGTACTCACAAAGATGGGTTACCACACAGGCAACCATTGTAACAGCAGGAGGGTAGTTTGACCCGACCCCACTTGTGTAAAAGGTCACTCTCTGTAGATAGGAAATAGGATGTGGTATCACCCCTCCACCAAGTGTGGACTAGACTCACTGATAGACTTATTCAACAGAGGCGCCAGTATAGAATAACAGTATGAGGCGCTCGTACAAGTCACTGCTAACTTTCAGTGCTCTCTTTATGGCCTGAGGAAGCAGGCTTAGACCCGTGAAATGCGTTGCAAATCTGGAGCTACAAATAAATCGATTTTTCTGATTAAGCTGCATGTTTAGTCTTCTGGGGAGGTAAGTCCACCACTACCTCCCTTTATACATGACTTTAAATTAAGTTTTATTCTATACTGGCGACTCTGTTGAATAAGAGTAGCACTGGGAATGCAGTACACACACTAGGTACTCGGCAGAGGAGGTCCAGCTGACTGCCTTGGCCAAGAACCCTCTAGCATGTGTATGAGCCTTTAGGAGCTACATGTAAGATTGATAGATGAGATTGCAGGGAGAGGCATGAAGAAGCAGCAACACAACACTGTATCTTTGTACAGAGCACTAGAATGGGAAGTGAAGTACAAGTCACTACAGTAGTTCTCTAACATCTTCGGGGGTCAAAAATTAGTAATGCATTATAAATGAATTATTTAAAAGTCACAGTAATAAATGTCAATGGCCATTCAAGCACCTGTAAACTCGGCCCAAGTACCCCAGAGGTACATATGCCACATGTTGAAAACAAAGGACATGGGATAATATGTTGGTATAGAAAATATATCAGAGTGGAATACGTAGACTAGACAGAGAGCTGATTAATTCACAAACTTATGCGATTATTGGCAAGATAAATACACACCCTACACACAACATGAACTGGTTAAAGTCTATATAACTGTGAAATTGCGCTATCTGTAGGGAATGGTTCTGATTGCATCATTAGAGACCTCAATGAAACATAAGACGAGACACACAACACGCAATAATGCCCCACAAGTTGCTTCGCAAAGCACAAGGGGGACATTCATTAAAGTTGTTAATCCCTAATGAGATCCGGTGATTTGTGAAAATCTAGGAAATAAGTGGAGCAGCTTATTTCAAGGCATATAAAAGGCCCAGTTCACAAATATGTAAGGCATCAATGGTTAATGCGAACAGTATTTTAAGTTTAAGGCAAGAGTTTCTAGTGGTGGTACGCAGGCCCCACTTATACCACCACCCCTTTCTACACTTTACCTCGGTAGATGAAATCATAAAAAAAACGAAGTTCTAATGCACAATCTCAAAATTGCTTTAAAGAAAGCTTGAGCTAGACTTCCTCTAGTTCAGGGATGTCCATCTCCACTCCTCGATTGCCATATCCATACCAGTGGTGTTTTGGATGGACAGAGAAATGGAGACGTGTGTTCTACTTGATAAACTACACCTTTTCTGATTCAGTGCCATAACTCATTTGAGCTGTTCCAAAAATGTGTGAGGACCTCAGGCCTTGAGAACTTGAGTTGGACATCCCCAAAAGTGCTCAGTGTCATGTCTGGCCAGGCAGCAATGTAGGAAGAGGCGTTGCAGAGAATGCAGTCATGACTGGGCCTTTCTGCCATTGGTCCAGCTTCCAGTGCAGAGCACAGTGGACCACCACAGTTAACTCACCTGTCCAGTGAACTCCCTCCCTTCAGATCAAGGTCCTGACCCTCCACCTGTTTCCCAGCAGCTGTGGTACTCACTGCTCCCACCACTGTAATAATGTTATCTTGTAATCGCAGCTGAAAGCCATGAGGAGGCCTGAACATTGGATCAGAAGGAAGGGAGTTTGGCGGAAAGGACAGTTGAGTTAACTAAAAACTGTAATATGCAAAGAGGCTTGGGGACGACAGATCAGGGCAATGCAGGAGACAAGAGGCAAAACTGGGGCATGAAACAGGAGGCAAGAGGCAATGATGGAGGGCACTGCAGGGTGAGAAGGTATTGCTTTACAGTGGGAAAGATGTGTGTCTTAGCCCTCAATAGAACCCTCTGGCAAACCTCCCAACTTTTTCAGATAAGTAAGAAAGGGACACTTTAAGACACACCCCTGCCATTATAATGGTTAGGATAGCAGCCTACCGAGCACTAGACCTGGGTTCAATTCCCAGCCAATGTGAGTTGGCTTTTGACATGCTACAAATCCTTAAGCAAGCACATTTTTCTCTTGGAAATATCATAATGGTACATGCTAGGCTGGCTTCAGCATGTAGCATTGTAGTGTGTTGTGTTGGTGGCATAATGGTTAGGATAGCAGCCTACCGAGCACTAGACCTGGGTTCTATTCCCGGCCAATGTGAGTTGGCTTTTGACATCCTACAAATCCTTAAGCAAGCTAATTTTTCTCTTGGATATATCATAATGGTACATGCTAGGCTGGCTTCAGCATGTAGCATTGTAGTGTGTTGTGTTGGTGGTATAATGGTTAGGCTAGCAGCCTACAGAGCGGTAGGCCTGGGTTCTATTCCTGGCCAATGTGAGTTAGCTTTTGACATGTTACAAATCCTTAAGCAAGCACATTTTTCTCTTGGATATATCATAATGGTACATGCTAGGCTGGCTTCAGCATGTAGCATTGTAGTGTGTTGTGTTGGTGGTATAATGGTTAGGATAGCAGCCTACAGAGCGGTAGGCCTGGGTTCTATTCCCATCCAATGTGAGTTGGCTTTTGACATGCTACAAATCCTTAAGCAAGACTAATTTTTCTCTTGGATATATCATAATGGTACATGCTAGGCTGGCTTCAGCATGTAGTGGTGGTGGTGGTATAGTGGTGAAGTGAGCTACCTACCACGCACTCAGACCTGGGTTCAATTCCCAGCCAAGGTATGTAAGCTTGAAATAAAAGGGGGGGAACTGAGAGCCCAATATGGTGTAGTATGTTAATGAGGTGATGTCTGATGCAAACACACACAATGGTTATACTCTCAAGGACGGGTCGCCTCCAAGGCAACCACTGGATAAGCAAGCGGGGAGAATTGTAACCTGACCCCGCTCAGGGTTATGAAGTCGCTCTCTGTAGATAGAAGGAAATGGGGATACACCCCTCCACCAAGGGTGGACTAAACAGTTATGTAGTATAACAACAGAGGCGCCAAGTAGAGTAAAATTAGTTAAAATTGTTAAAAAGGGGGAAGTGGATGGACTCACCTCCCTTCTGAAAAAATGGCCAGACAACGGGCAGGTTACTTCAAGTTTAAAGTAACATTTATTATGAGCTCCAAAAGTGCAACGCGTTTCACGGGTAACAGTCCCGCTTCTTCAGGCAAACAATTTTTGGAGGGAGCAAAGTCGGGTCAAGAGCCAGATAGGCGCTATATAGAATTCCAGTGATAAGAACGTCCTTCAGTCTTAATACTTAAAGTGTACCAGAGATGACATGTGACATTATGAAATAGACATGTGCAAAAAAATAATGAGGTGGCGAGCATACAGACACTTTGCATGCTACTTTTCTTTTTTCCCTGCCTGAAAGAGTTTATAATTAGCTATGGATCTGACAGCTTTTCTCCAGTCAGGGTCAACAAGGAAGGATCCGCAGTCACAGCGAAGTTGTAAAAGCTGGTATTCTTTATTGAAACACGCCACAAAAAATGACACACATAGGACCAGGGAATGACTGACGCGTATCGGGCTCAAAATCTGCCCTTAATCATAGTCATACAGATTCTAAAAGAGGCGGAGACTTTATAGCAGGAGGAAGAGGGAGGGGAAAACCCCACACCCAATCGTTCCGAAAAAAGCCAACACCCCTTAAAGAGAACAGCATACATATTGTAATGAAAGACAACCCACATAGTTAAATAGAAATAGTGCATCATTACAAAAGTGCAAAAATGTAGCAAAATTTGTAAAAAACATCTCAATATTAAAATTTCATACAAGTAGTACAGGTAAGTATAAAAACTGGCAACTGAAAGAAAAGAGTATATTTTTTCTTAACTGTCATATATTAAACTGATGTCCCAACGGGTGTTTAAGCCATCAGGAAAGCGGGTACCCATACGATGGATCCAGAACGCTTCTCGTTTAAGGAGAAGCTTCTGGTGGTCACCTCCCCTAAATGGGGTGACCACTCTTTCCAAACCCTGGAATTTAAAGGAAGTCATATTACCACTATGGCAATTCTCAAAGTGTTTGGAAACAGCTGATTTTTTGAAAGTGTTCCAGCTTGTCGCACAGTAGTGTTCACCTATCCTCGCTCGAAGATTGCGGGTGGTGCACCCCACATACTGAATGCGACAACTGGTGCACGTGATGACATAAATTGTATGTTTAGTATCACAATTGATATACTGCAAAATAGGGAAAGACTTGTTAGTAGTGTATGAGAAAATGGAAGTACCTCTATGGTGACATTTGCAATAATGACATGTGGTAAAACCACAGGGATAGGATCCTACTGTTCTTAGCCAAGTCGGAGTGCGTATAGAGGCCGGAGACCTGAAAAGGCTGGGGGACAAAAAAGACCCTAGGGTGCGTGCTTTACGAGTTGAGAAACGGCACCCTGCGTCTAGAACCTGTTTAAGTTTCGGGTCTGAATGTAAAACAGGGAGATATTTTTTAATCGTATCAACAATATTTTTATATTCTAAACTGTATTCTGTCACAAACGTGGCAGCACCCTTCCCTATTCGTTTTTGACTGACCTTGCTATTGTCCAAAAGTTCATCTCTAGATTTTTTAGCTACTTTGTTCCGACTGGTCTTTAAGTGCTTATCTGTATATCCCCTCTGCCGTAGCCTACCCTCGATCAGACCGCACTCCTTATCAGCACCCTCCATAGTGGAGCAATTACGAATAGCTCTAACAAATTCTCCTGTTGGTATAGCATTAATTGTGTGCATAGGGTGACAGGAATTAGCTAAAAGGATAGAATTACCCGAAAGTGGGTTTCCGAAAGGTACAAGTAGAAACCGTGTATGATACATGGTCTCCTGTCAACGTGAGATCTAGATAGTCTATCGAAGTTGCATGTGTATTCATAGTGAAAATTAAATTTAATTGATTATCATTAAGATAGTTCAAAAAAGGATCCAAGTTGTCGGGAGGACCCTCCCACACCAACAACAAATCGTCTATGTATCTGCCATACCATTGTATATGGGAGGCAAAAGGATTCTCATCCCCAAAAATGCGGAGCTCCTCCCACCAGCCCATATATAAATTGGCCAGGGAGGGGGAAAACTTAGCCCCCATGGAAGCCCCGCATCTCTGGAGATAGAATTGAGAATCAAAGACGAAGAAGTTATGCGTGAGAAGGTACTCAACCGCTAGAAGTAAAAAGGACAGTTTGCAGCCGGAACTTACTTTGCATTCTATCTGTAATACTCTTGAATGCTTATTGGATAAGGAGGTGCGTTTGTGGTGGGATGTCACCAGCCTCAAACATTACATCAGCAAGGGAATTGTGCCACGTGGTCTTCGGATTAAAAAAGTTCCTACTACCATTTTTTCAGACAAATTTGTCCTTGAGTGGAACCAAATTCTTTCAGATTGCTCTCTAAATCTAATGAAATTAATAGTTGTTTATGAGGAGCAAAAACTTGTAAATCTTAAAATACAAATTGATAAAACTACTCAGGATTTCGCGAGGCACGGTTCCCTTGCTGCATACGATGATCTTAACGCTAAATTGAAACAAAATATAGGCAAATTGGAAACGATTATCATGGAAACAAAAAGAGTGAAGTTTTTGAGGGATACTAATGACTACAAAAAAAATGTAGTCTATGAATGGGGAAGGTGGGAATCTTTCCACAGGTCACCCAAATCTATCCTCAAAAAATTCACTCCTAGAAAAAATGTCAGTTTTGGCCCCCAGGACACCTCGGGGTCCCAGTCTGACACATGGGAATTTTCCGACTGCTCACGAAGCACTTTACAAACTATTTTCCCGTCTTCCACAGATACATTGGGGGAAACCCGGGTATTACAGACTTCCGGGATACCCGTACAGTCTCTGTCCTATTATCAAACCTCTCAAAAGAAACCGAAACAACAAAAAAAGAGACGCCAAAAACCAAGAAAATCAGGAGAGCAGGTAGAAAACACAAGAAATCCTCAACCCAGATAGTTCCCAATATTCATAATGTGGTTAACCTTTCCAGCAAGGAACTCACTTTTGATCAGACTGCACTCCTGTCTAGGGGACTTTCTTTTGCACCCTCCAACCACTTCAATTTGTTCAGGACTATTCTTGACCTGAACAAATTTGTTAGAAACCTTGTGGTTAAGAAACATTTTTCAGATGACACTGAGATTTCAGACAAACAGGAATCTTTTCCTGTTAAGAAAATTAAAGATGTTCCCCCTTTTGTAGATATAAAAACTCTTATGACATTACAATCATTGGATGAAACTGGGCCACCCGGCATTGAGCTACGAGATGTGGTCCCTGTTCAGGTTTCTAATCCCTCTTTTTATCCGGTCAATGCTAGATCCCCGGTTATCGATACTTTTCAGGATTTGGTAGAGGGGGAGCTGACTAGCCTGGCTAGGGTGTCCAGGGCCCCCTCCGACCTCACCCTCCCTGAGCGTCAGGCTCTCAATGAATTACATGGTGATCCTAGTATTGTCATACGCTCAGCTGATAAGGGTGGGGCGGTCGTGGTCCTGGATGCCACTGACTACAAAACAGAGGCCCTGAGACAACTGGGGGACGGGGATGTGTATCTACCCTTGACTCGCAACCCTACACAGGAGTTTCAGTGTGATCTTCGGGCACTGTTGGAACGTGGGTTGAACATGGGGGTGCTTACCATGCGACTCTCGGAGTTTCTATGTCCATTGCACCCTGTTCTCCCCGTGTTCCACCACCTCCCGAAGATCCACAAACCGGGCGTCCCCCCAAGGGGCCGGCCAATTGTCGCTGGTATTGGCTCCTTGGGTGAGCGTCTGGGGGAATGGGTGGATGCACATCTCCAGCCCCTAGTGGCGAGACTTCCGGGTTATCTCCAAGATACCAGACATGTTCTTTCTAGTCTCAATAGTTTCAGGTGGAATCGTAATTTTAGGTGGGTGACCTTAGATGTCACTTCACTATATTCGTCTATTCCCCATGCACTAGCTTTAAAAGCACTAGACTTCCATTTAACCACATATTCTACCTTTGACTCGTCACTTCAGTCCTTTTTACTTCTAGCGGTTGAGTACCTTCTCACGCATAACTTCTTCGTCTTTGATTCTCAATTCTATCTCCAGAGATGCGGGGCTTCCATGGGGGCTACGTTTTCCCCCTCCCTGGCCAATTTATATATGGGCTGGTGGGAGGAGCTCCGCATTTTTGGGGATGACAATCCTTTTGCTTCCCATATACAATATAAATATAATATAAAAATATTGTTGATACGATTAAAAAATATCTCCCTGTTTTACATTCAGCCCCGAAACTTAAACAGGTTCTAGACGCAGGGTGCCGTTTCTCATCTCGTAAAGCACGCACCCTAGGGTCTTTTTTGTCCCCCAGCCTTTTCAGGTCTCCGGCCTCTATACGCACTCCGACTTGGCTAAGAACAGTAGGATCCTATCCCTGTGGTTTTACCACATGTCATTATTGCAAATGTCACCATAGAGGTACTTCCATTTTCTCATACACTACTAACAAGTCTTTCCCTATTTTGCAGTATATCAATTGTGATACTAAACATACAATTTATGTCATCACGTGCACCAGTTGTCGCATTCAGTATGTGGGGTGCACCACCCGCAATCTTCGAGCGAGGATAGGTGAACACTACTGTGCGACAAGCTGGAACACTTTCAAAAAATCAGCTGTTTCCAAACACTTTGAGAATTGCCATAGTGGTAATATGACTTCCTTTAAATTCCAGGGTGTGGAAAGAGTGGTCACCCCATTTAGGGGAGGTGACCACCAGAAGCTTCTCCTTAAACGAGAAGCGTTCTGGATCCATCGTATGGGTACCCGCTTTCCTGATGGCTTAAACACCCGTTGGGACATCAGTTTAATATATGACAGTTAAGAAAAAATATACTCTTTTCTTTCAGTTGCCAGTTTTTATACTTACCTGTACTACTTGTATGAAATTTTAATATTGAGATGTTTTTTACAAATTTTGCTACATTTTTGCACTTTTGTAATGATGCACTATTTCTATTTAACTATGTGGGTTGTCTTTCATTACAATATGTATGCTGTTCTCTTTAAGGGGTGTTGGCTTTTTTCCGAACGATTGGGTGTGGGGTTTTCCCCTCCCTCTTCCTCCTGCTATAAAGTCTCCGCCTCTTTTAGAATCTGTATGACTATGATTAAGGGCAGATTTTGAGCCCGATACGCGTCAGTCATTCCCTGGTCCTATGTGTGTCATTTTTTGTGGCGTGTTTCAATAAAGAATACCAGCTTTTACAACTTCGCTGTGACTGCGGATCCTTCCTTGTTGACTCTACTTCTGGCGTGGCTTGCCTGATCCTGCACCAGTGGAGTGTTTCTGCTTTGGGGGTTTCAGAGCGTTTGGCTTCTCCATTTCTGTTTTCTCCAGTCAGGACTCAGTCGGCTAACTGATAACAAATTACAGCTATAAGAGGAAAAGATAAAAAAGATCAATAGTTCATGTATTTTCACTCTGGGTCTTTTGAGACACTGCAATTGAGCAGAGACTATGAAACATCAAATCTGATTTGTAAATGTTTATATAAAAAATAAAAACCTTAAGAGGAACTCCAGCCTAAACAAACATACTGTCATTAAGTTACATTAGTTATGTTAATTAAAATAAATAGGTATAATAATCTCTTACCCGCACTGTTTTAAAAGAACAGGCAAATGTTTGATTTCATGATGGCAGCTATCTTTTTGGTTGAAATGAGGTGACAGGGAGCATGAGACACAGTTCTACCTGCCCTGTGTGCTGAGCACCTCTCCCAGTTGCTAGGCAACGTGAACAACAACATAGGCAATCCCATCATGCTCTGCACAGCATCAGGGAAAAAACACCCGGGCTTTTTTTCTTTGATGGGTGGAGCTTAGATAAAAATGCAGCTAAAAATTATGCTTTGGTAAGAAAAACAAAGTTCTGATGCTGTGAAACTGTTAAAGAAACACTAAGCCTTTTCAGTTCTGCTGAGTAGATTTTTAGTCCGGAGGTTTACTTTAAGATATCTAAAAGAGTCATTTTTAGGAGTTGAAGGACAGATCCAATTGTTTATCTCATTAGTTTATTTTCATCTCTGGTTCACTTTAAGACGGAGGGTACCTCTGGCTACCTAATGCTAAGGGACACCTGTAGCAACATATGGCGGGCAAGGGAAGTAAGGGAGAAGTGACAGCTGCGCCAGCCAGCACACTTGCGGTGCGGTTCGGTGGGAGTTTGTAGACTCATGGAGGGTGAGGTTTAGGGTGCCAGGACATCTGTGCCTATTGGCTCCTGTGATGTAAATCCGGGCCTGCATATAATAATCCGGTAAGTGTATAATCTTTGATTAACCAGTTTTGTTACCCATTTACCTTTCACATGACAGGAAGTAGTGACACTTCAAGGAGCTGAGTCAATTGATCAACAAATATTGTAGCGCTGATGGAGTAGAGGAGGATCATCTGGAGTCTTGCAGAAGAGGTATGACATTCTCTGCCTTCAATTTTTTTTTTTTAATTTTCGTGAAACACACTTTAGAGTCAAGTTATACTAAAGCAAAGAATGCTGTGCTAAAACAGCAATAGGGAATAGCACAAAGATGAAGGTGTCCTGTTAGGAGGATGGGGGGTTGTGCTGAACAAGTTTTAAGCTGCGTACAAAACATCCAGTTGTACCACAAGATCTTCCTGTTTTTTGATCTGCTTAATGAATGCTTTCAGATCTCAGACTTGCTCTTTTTAGAAACCAGTACAGTAAGATTGCAGCGCTATTGCACATTTCATTGAGGCGGAGCTAATATTGTGACAATTAACACACACTGGGCCCGATCCAATTCACTTTTTAACCTATGTTTTCATCTAGGTGATAATTCATATATTATTAATAAAATTCCTTTTAAAGGAAACCTAAAGTAATTGAAAAAAAGCCAGTTTAACTTACCTGGGGCTTCTACCGGCCCCCTGCAGCCGCCCTGTGCCTGCGGCGTGACAAACCAATCGATGGCCACTGCACTCTCATACTGTGCATGCACCGGATGCTCCTGGCAATGGGAGCTTGATCGAGAACGCATGTGGCCCCTGGGCCGCGCAGGCACAGTGGCCATCAACTCGCTGAGCCACTGGGCACAGGGTGGCTGCAGGGGGCTGGTTGAAGCCCCAGGTAAATTAAACTGGTTTTTTTTTCAGTTACTTTAGGTTCCCTTTAAGCCACGAGCAAGCAAGAAAATACTTAGAATAATTTGTGTTACTTTTTCAATTTCACAGTGCTGAAAAGTTATTTTAAATAGAAAATGAAAATTATCTCCTAGGAGAAAAATGGAAAGACCACCAGAATATAACAAAGGAGTACATAGCTTGGCCCTTATATAACATGAGTAGACCTATGATGTCAGGAACTTTTTGGTGTAGCTTTCCCACTAGCCACTAGCATGCATTCCAGGCCTCAACACTGGCAGATTTTCTCGTACTGCGCCTGCAGGACGCTACCAGCACTGGCAGTGTGAACGAGGATGCGCGCGGCCAGGGCCTCACAGGTACAGTGGACGGCGACAGTCACAGAATGCGAAACTGAGCCATGGTGGGCGACCGGAGGATTCTTGAATACCGTGCGCAGGCAGAGGGCGACTGCAGGGTCCCGGCAGGAGCCCCAGGTAAGTAAAACTGCAGTTTTATGTCTGACTTAAGATTCCCTTTAAGTGGCAAGCAAAACATCCTGCTGATTCTGGAACTCTATAACTTAACTAGCTAACTATCTAATACTGGAGTAATGTACATTTCTATGGGAGGGTTTACAGGGAGGATAGTGATATAAGTGAGAGCAAATCATATGTCCATCTACCAATCACTTAAACTGCTCTAAAGGTATGTACACATTTATGATTTCACTCCACCAAAATCAATCATTTCTGACCATTTCAGACAGAAATCTAAAGTGTGTTCAATTACATCCACACATTGTTAGGCTCCCTTTTAGTGATCTATTTAGTTGGATCACTGTTTAGTTAAAACTATTGTTTCAAAAGAAAGTTCTAACAGCACAAAGCTCATTGTGCATGTTCCCCTCCTCTCTCCACTGAGCAGTACCTGCTGCTTTGCCAAGAGAACAGCACGGACAGGTGAGCTCTAAAACACCCACCACAGGCCCTGGGGTACACATTACATGGGGAGAGCTGGGAAGCCCAGCAGACGGAGTTGGCTGCACAAATTTCCAATACATTTTTTGCTGAAATCTACTGGAAATCTCTGTGCAGATGTGTGGCAGCAAGAGATCTCTCTCTGATCACGTTGGATCAGAATCAGATAGGAATCTATGTGATAGTTGAATCTGCTGGTCATCTGCCAGTGTAGGGACTCAGAACTGTAAAATTATATATATATATATATATATATATATATATATATATGTATATATATGTATATATATATATATATATATATATATATATATATATATATATATATACATACCTGGGGCATCCTCCATCCCCAGCCGCCGTCCTCCTCTGCCCGCAGCTTTGGGAATCGGGTCCCGTCACTGACGTCTGTCGCGGCCAGCAACGCAGAAGAGGTGCACCCTCTAAGTATCTCTCAAGCGGCTGCTGGAGAGATATGCATACAGCGCACTTCTCTTACGTTAGACTGGCTCCGACTGACGGAAGTGCGGGGACTTGGTTCCCGAAGCTGCGGGCAGTGAAGGAAAGCGGCATGGGAGCGATCGGAGCGGATGGGGCTGGAGGAAGCCACAGGTATGTATACAATGTTTTTAATTTTACAGCTCTGGTCCACGTTAAAGCCTTGTTCACAAGCCTAACTTAAGTAGGCTGACGTGTCCCATAACGACCACCTCAGCTGACAATCAGGTGTGTGTATGGCACCCGACGACCCCCGACACCCAACCCACGATCCGCCAGATGGATCTACTCAACCCCAGCAATGCTGATTACCCCACCAATCTCATTGTTTTGCGCCACTCAACCGCCCACCGTGTAAGGTCACGCATGTGCTGCTCATCGTCCCTTTGTCATGCCGCCCCCCCCCCCCCCCCCCGCATAGCAATACAGCGGGTCGTCAGCTACACAGCTGACATGCGTGTGTGCAGCTCGGCCTATAGTTTGTGTGGTGGGGGGGCATAAGGATTAGGCATCAGGTAGGTATTTCATTCAGATATTTTACACTTTAATAGAAAAATATCAATATTAAATACCAATATTTTTCTATCAGGTTCACTGGCCGCACACATTTTCGTGTGCCTTTTTTCCATATACGCCGCCCAAGAAGATCATATGCTGATCCCGACGGTCGACATTTATTGGAAGTGTGCACAAACCCTTAGTGGTACAATCATACTAATGAAATCCTATTCAATAACTGTGGAAAATCTGCAATCAATCACTAACATATGGGGTTTTTCTTCAATTCAGCATGGAAATAATTAAGAAGAATGGTCCTGGGCAGACAAAAAAAAATAGTCTTATAAGCAGTGATCTGTTTAACTGTTTAAAGTGTCAACAGCCCAGCCTGTTATTTTATTAATCAAAGCATGTGGCTGGCTGGATAAAGCAGACACCAGGCACCCGTTGGCAGTCCTGGCTAGGAAGAAGTTAATGAAGGCTGTCTCCATTGCATCAGGAGACCCCACCTTGTACAGGCTCGCCTCTTAAACCGGTCTGACAGGGGAAGTTCTGTATGAAGCTGCCAGCAATACACTGAAAGGGGAGAGCACAATGGGGCTGTACAGGCGGTTGAAGGCGAGGTGGCAATGACGTCAGCTTTGCCAGTTACTGAATCATGTAGTACCATTCAGAGACCCTGGAGTGACAAATTACATTACCCAACCAGGTCTATTCCTGTCAGTGGTAACATGAGAATGCGGTGTGGTGTTAAACTCAATACATGCTTGAGGAACCTGTTGTTCACCTAAGCGACGCCTCCCAGCAGGACAAGTAGAATTTCCTGGAGTCTGTAGGCCATCGAGACAGTGAGAGACATACGAGGTTTTCATAATAAGAGAATGCAAAAAATGATGACGATATGAAAAGTGCAGTGTAGTCAGGCAAGTACAGTATGTATAAACATGGGTCGTGCACACTAGAAGGCATTATTGAGGATGATCTAGCACCCAGTTTCTAGGAGTTAAAGGTCAAAGCTAGCTATTAGGTATGTCTGATATGTCTGCCTGGGAGTACTGTACAAACTGGCTACACCCACATGACACATGACATCACTGGCTCTGCAGATGGAATGTGGCACAATGGAGACGTTAAAATAAACTAACCTGCAGCATCGGCCCAGATATAGCAAGATTTGTGCCTCCATTCATGTGTTTTTCATGTAGCTTACCTGCATCTATCCAGATCTGCACATCCAGAGCTAGATTGGACCTGTCTTGGATCTTCATACCTGTAGGCATTCAATAAACGTGTCAGTCCATTTCTGCTATATACAACAGGGCAGTGAACAACAGCAAAAAAAACAAACTTTGCAAACTAATACAAAAAAAATTATAAACATATTTGGAGAAAGCACATGCAATGACTCTCCCATGTAGCATTCTGTGACCAAGGCAACTAGATGAACTTGACTAATGCTGGGAATACACGTTAAGTTTTTACTTTAGATAGATGGGTTCGATAGATAAATTCCAACCTGTTGGATCTAGTCGATTATACTTTCGTTTCGATTCTCCTCATTCAAGTGAATGTAATTGATAAGAAAAGATAAGGAATCGAGAGGGGAATCGAGCAGTGAATCGAGAGTAGAATCGATCGAAAGCGAAAACGACGGCAAAAACGAACGCAAAAACGCATCGTGTATTCCCAGCATTAAAGAGGAACTAAACCAAAAAATAGTAGTGGAGGGGGAAATAACTCAATACATTGAAAAGTGAGAAGTTAAACAAATAAAAGAGAGATCAAGAAATTATTGATACTGGCTGTGTAATACGTGTGTAATGTAGTGTGGTCCACAATAAGCCTGTACGTCATCATTTTTACAATTGGCAGACATAAAAAAAAAACTAGACCACAATAACTGCCGTAGTCTATAACCACACCCACTAACAATGTAATAGGCTAAAAGGTTTTTTTTTTTTAATAGAAATTCATATGCACAGACAGAGATACTGCTTGCACAGTATCAAAGCTTAGGGCCTGTTTCCACTACACGCAGATTGGATGCAGATTGGATGCAGATAAACTGACTCAATGATTGCCTATGGACCTGTTTCCGCTAAACGCGATTTTTCCGATGCAGATATTCCCATAGGCATTCATTGGAATCAGTTTTTCTGCATCCATTCTGCATCCAATCTGCGTGTAGTGGAAATATTACAGTAGGAAACCGCTGTTATTTCCCATATTGTAATGAGGTCATAGATAGGAAACTTTCATGACCATGGTCATGACTTCACACCATACTAGGGGTTTCACTACAATTTCAGCCACACAGACCCCTCTGATACACTATTAGTGAAAAGGTAAGGATTCCCATGAGAAAGGGGGTATCAGCTACTGACTGGGATAAAGTTCAATCCTTGGTTAAAGTTATTTTTTAAGGATGGCTAAATAACCCATCTCATCATAATACATAGTAGGTGGTACATGTATGAATCAGTTTGGACCCAAAACTCCAGAAAATCGTATGTGTATGATCAGTATTTTCATTTAAAGCGGACCCAAACCAAACATTTTTTAATTCAAAATATTTAGTTGCACCACTCTGACACATACAAAGATAAATAAACACTCCTTTAAGCCTATGAGCATTTCAGTGCATGCTTTTCACCAGGGCTGTTTCTTGGGCAGTGCAGGCAGGACGACCGCCCTGGGTGCAGAACGGCAAGAAGAAGAAGGGGGGCGCAGGGAGAAGGACATAACTGCCAGGGAGCTGGTGACGTGCGGTGCAGCCAAATGGAAGAGGAAAGAAGATTACCAGCGCGATCACCTTCCTTGACTCCTCCTGGGCTGCCTGCGTCAGACGTCAAGTCATCATTACGTCACCACCGCATGATGACACCTGATGTCCTGTAGCGGTAGTGCAGGCTGTCAGTGCGCGGCGCCCATGGAAGAGTCAGCTTTCCGGGTTATCTTCACCTGTGTGTTTTCCTGGTCGCTACTTCCTCCTGCTTCCTCCTGGATAAGTGGCTGGTCACTAGTGTTGGGCGAACATCTAGATGTTCGGGTTCGGGCCGAACAGGCCGAACATGGCCGCGATGTTCGGGTGTTCGACCCGAACTCCGAACATAATGGAAGTCAATGGGGACCCGAACTTTTGTGGTTTGTAAAGCCTCCTTACATGCTACATACCCCAAATTTACAGGGTATGTGCACCTTGGGAGTGGGTACAAGAGGAAAAAAAAATTTAGCAAAAAGAGCTTATAGTTTTTGAGAAAATCGATTTTAAAGTTTCAAAGGGAAAACTGTCTTTTAAATGCGGGAAATGTCTGTTTTCTTTGCACAGGTAACATGCTTTTTGTCGGCATGCAGTCATAAATGTAATACATATAAGAGGTTCCAGGAAAAGGGACCGGTAATGCTAACCCAGCAGCAGCACACGTGATGGAACAGGAGGAGGGTGGCGCAGGAGGAGAAGGCCACGCTTTGAGACACAACAACCCAGGCCTTGCATGAGGACAAGAAGCGTGCGGATAGCATGCTTTGTACCACCATGCAGTCATAAATGTAATAAAGATAAGTGGTTCAATAAACAGGGACCACGCGGCAACGCTAACCCAGCAGCAGCACACGTGATGGAACAGGAGGAGGCGCAGGAGGAGAAGGCCACGCTTTGTGAGACACAACAACCCAGGCCTTGCATGAGGACAAAAAGCGTGCGGATAGCATGCTTTGTACCGCCATGTAGTCATAAATGTAATAAAGATAAGAGGTTCCATAAACAGGGACCGGCAACGGTAACCCAGCAGCAGCAGCAGCAGCAGCAGCAGCAGCAGCACACGTGATGGAACAGGAGGAGGCGCAGGAGGAGAAGGCCACGCTTTGTGAGACACAACAACCCAGGCCTTGCATGAGGACAAAAAGCGTGCGGATAGCATGCTTTGTACCGCCATGTAGTCATAAATGTAATAAAGATAAGAGGTTCCATAAACAGGGACCGGCAACGGTAACCCAGCAGCAGCAGCAGCAGCAGCAGCACACGTGATGGAACAGGAGGAGGCGCAGGAGGAGAAGGCCACGCTTTGTGAGACACAACAACCCAGGCCTTGCATGAGGACAAAAAGCATGCGGATAGCATGCTTTGTACCGCCATGTAGTCATAAATGTAATAAAGATAAGAGGTTCCATAAACAGGGACCGGCAACGGTAACCCAGCAGCAGCAGCAGCAGCACACGTGATGGAACAGGAGGAGGCGCAGGAGGAGAAGGCCACGCTTTGTGAGACACAACAACCCAGGCCTTGCATGAGGACAAAAAGCGTGCGGATATAGCAGCAATGCTTTTTGCCGCCATGCAGTCATAAATGTAATACAGATGAGAGGTTCAATAAACAGGGACCGGAAACGCTAAACCATCCCAGATGTTCATCGGTCATGTTACTTGGTTGGGGTCCAGGAGTGTTGCGTAGTCGTTTCCAATCCAGGATTGATTCATTTTAATTTGAGTCAGACGGTCTGCATTTTCTGTGGAGAGGCGGATACGCCGATCTGTGATGATGCCTCCGGCAGCACTGAAACAGCGTTCCGACATAACGCTGGCTGCCGGGCAAGCCAGCACCTCTATTGCGTACATTGCCAGTTCGTGCCAGGTGTCTAGCTTCATGCCCGGTTTCAGGTCCAGCGGTGCCAGCCACAAATCCGTCTGTTCCTTTATTCCCCTCCAAATTTCCTCCCCTGTGTGCTGCTTATCCCCAAGGCAGATCAGCTTCAGCAACGCTTGCTGACGCATGCCAACAGCTGTGCTGCACTGCTTCCACGATCCTACTGCTGCTGGTGCTGGGTTAGCATTTCCGGATGAGGTACAGCTTTGAGATGCGTTGGAGGAGAAGGAGTCAGAGAGGTAGGTGCTGCTGTTGTTATCCAGCTGTTTGCGGCGTGGGCAACACCCGCGCCGTAGCAGGTGAGGAATCGCTGCCAGGCTCCACAAGGTTCACCCAGTGCGCGGTAAGGGAGATGTATCGACCCTGGCCGAACGCACTCGTCCAGGTGTCAGTGGTGAGGTGAACCTTGCAGGCAACGGCATTCTTCAAGCTTCGGGTTATTTAGCTGACCACGTGCTCATGCAACTCAGGCACTGCAGAGCGCGCAAAGTGGTAGCGGCTGGGAACCACGTAACGTGGGATGGCCACTGACATCATGCCCTTGAAGCTGTTTGTCTCCACCACTCGATATGGCAGCATTTCGCAGGCCAGAAGCTTGGCTATGCTGGCTGGCTGTTACTGCCACGGCCCGGGGGTCATTTGCTGGCAATTTCCTCTTGTGCTCAAACATCTCAGAGACAGACAACTCAACCGTAGCGCTGCACACCGAAGGGCTGTTGGTTGTTGTGTTTGATGAACACTGGGAGACCTCAAGAGCACTAGTCCGGAAAGTGACAGTGTCAGCATCGTCTGATGTTTGTGAATGTTGTGAACCACGCAATGGCTGGGCTACTGCTGCTGCTGAGGCGGGTCTGGTGGTGAGTCTGGTGAACCCAAGGGAGGCAGTGTTGCTGGTGGTACCCTGTCCTGCCGCGTTTGCCCACAGAGTGGGATGTTTGGATAGAATGTGGCGGCTCATGCTGGTGGTGGAGAGGTTGTTAATACTTTTCCCCCTGCTCAGGCGGGTCTTGCACACCTTGCAAATCGCCATGGTAACATCCTCAGTGCAGTCTTCAAAGAAAGCCCAGACTTTAACTGGCTGAGGACTCGGACCTCGTGCGTGATGTGCTGGTGCTGCTTAACCCACTGCTGGACGCTTGAGAGGTCATCCAAGTAATTATCTGGTCCTGTTCTTTTGGATCTGTGAGGGTTGTTGTCCTGGACAACATGGGCAGTATTGAGTGGGTTTTCTTGGGTGCTCCCCTGTGGCCTGTACGTGAACCGTCAGGGGAAACACCTCTTCCCTTGCCCCTCCCTCTTTCACCGGATTTCTTCCTCATTTCACTTATCCTTAAAGTACACGCTGACTGGCAGCAGTACAGTGGCAGTACAGAAATGCTATACAGTGGTGGGTGAGCGGTGTACCACTATTGTCAGCAGTGACACAGAGCACAATGCTATACAGTGGCGGGTGAGCGGTGTACTACTGTTCCCAGCAGACACAGAGTGGAAGTAAACACAATGCTATATAGTGTGGCTGAGCCGTGTACACAGAGTGGCATTAAACACAATGCTATATAGTCTGCTATATAGTCACCCCGAACAGGGTGATGTTCTGCAGAACCCGAACAGTGGCAAACACTGTTCGCCCAACACTACTGGGAGGGAACGCAGATTTTAGTACCTAAACACACGATACAACATGTTTTCCGGGGTCGGACTCTGAGGCACATACAGATGGTCCCGATCATCATCCTCATCATACAACTCTTCTCCTGAGTCTGACCCACCCACCACCTCTGCCACCCCAACATCCCCAGACACAGACCCCTCATCGTCCTCAACATTAACTTGGGATGCTGGCCTGAGCCAGACCTCCTCCTCCACATCAGGCCCCATCATCTCCTCAATGGCAGCCCTCATTAATCGCTCTGGCGACGGACTGATGGACACAACGTTCTCCTCCGGGGAGGGCTGCTGCTGACCACTGGCTGCTGGGGTGGATGTTATAGCTTGCGTGGGGCGTTGGCTGTTGCTGTTGTTGGGAGTGCTGCTCACAGCGGAGGTCTCTGGGGAACTCATGTTGAGCTCATATAGTGGTTGACGGTGAGTGGAGTATTACTGATCCCAGCAATATACACACTGACTGGCAGAGTACGCAATGCTATATAGTGTGGCTGAGCGGTGTACACAGAGTGGCAGTAAACACAATGCTATATAGTCTGGCTGAGCGAGCGGTGTACTACTGTTCCCAGCAGAATCAGAGTGGCAGTAAACAATGGTATATAGTCTGGCTGAGCGGTGTACACAGAGTGTCAGTAAACAATGGTATATAGTCTGGCTGAGCGAGCGGTGTACTACTGTTCCCAGCAGAATCAGAGTGGCAGTAAACAATGGTATATAGTCTGGCTGAGCGGTGTACACAGAGTGTCAGTAAACAATGGTATATAGTCTGGCTGAGCGGTGTACACACAATGCTATATAGTCTGCTATATAGTGTCAGTAAACAATGGTATATAGTCTGGCTGAGCGAGCGGTGTACTACTGTTCCCAGCAGAATCAGAGTGGCAGTAAACAATGGTATATAGTCTGGCTGAGCGGTGTACACAGAGTGTCAGTAAACAATGGTATATAGTCTGGCTGAGCGAGCGGTGTACTACTGTTCCCAGCAGAATCAGAGTGGCAGTAAACAATGGTATATAGTCTGGCTGAGCGGTGTACACAGAGTGTCAGTAAACAATGGTATATAGTCTGGCTGAGCGGTGTACACAGAGTGTCAGTAAACAATGGTATATAGTCTGGCTGAGCGAGCGGTGTACTACTGTTCCCAGCAGAATCAGAGTGGCAGTAAACAATGGTATATAGTCTGGCTGAGCGGTGTACACAGAGTGTCAGTAAACAATGGTATATAGTCTGGCTGAGCGGTGTACACAGAGTGTCAGTAAACAATGGTATATAGTCTGGCTGAGCGGTGTACACAGAGTGGCAGTAAACACAATGCTATATACTCTGGCTGAGCGAGCGGTGTACTACTGTTCCCAGCAGACACAGAACAGTAAACAGAATGCTATATAGTGTGGCTGAGCGAGCGGTGTACCACTATTCCCAGCAGACACAGAACAGTAAACAGAATGCTATATAGTGTGGCTGAGCGAGCGGTGTACCACTATTCCCAGCAGACACAGAACAGTAAACAGAATGCTATATAGTGTGGCTGAGCGAGCGGTGTACCACTATTCCCAGCAGACACAGAACAGTGAACAGAATGCTATATAGTGTGGCTGAGCGAGCGGTGTACCACTATTCCCAGCAGACACAGAACAGTGAACAGAATGCTATATAGTGTGGCTGAGCGAGCGGTGTACCACTATTCCCAGCAGACACAGAACAGTGAACAGAATGCTATATAGTGTGGATGAGCGAGCGGTGTACCACTATTCCCAGCAGACACAGAACAGTAAACAGAATGCTATATAGTGTGGCTGAGCGAGCGGTGTACCACTATTCCCAGCAGACACAGAACAGTGAACAGAATGCTATATAGTGTGGCTGAGCGAGCGGTGTACCACTATTCCCAGCAGACACAGAACAGTGAACAGAATGCTATATAGTGTGGCTGAGCGAGCGGTGTACCACTATTCCCAGCAGACACAGAACAGTAAACAGAATGCTATATAGTGTGGCTGAGCGAGCGGTGTACCACTATTCCCAGCAGACACAGAACAGTAAACAGAATGCTATATAGTGTGGCTGAGCGAGCGGTGTACCACTATTCCAAGCAGACACAGAACAGTGAACAGAATGCTATATAGTGTGGTTGAGCGAGCGGTGTACCACTATTCCCAGCAGACACAGAGTGGCAGTAAACAGAATGCTATATAGTGTGGCTGAGCGAGGTACACAGAGTGGCAGTAAACAGAATGCTATATAGTGTGGCTGAGCAAGCGGTGTACTACTATTCCCAGCAGACACAGAGTGGCAGTAAACAGAATGCTATATAGTGTGGCTGAGCGAGGTACACAGAGTGGCAGTAAACAGAATGCTATATAGTGTGGCTGAGCAAGCGGTGTACTACTGTTCCCAGCAGTGACACAATGACAGGGGGGACCCTGGCTAGCGTGGCTGGAGCGCGAACTACCCTGCCTGCCTACCCAAAGCTAAACCCACAGACAAATGGCGGAGATATGACGTGGTTCGGGTATTTATTTACCCGAACCACGTGACAGTTCGGCCAATCAGAGCGCGTTCGGGTCCGAACCACGTGACCCGTTCGGCCAATCACAGCGCTAGCCGAACGTTCGGGGAACGTTCGGCCATGCGCTCTTAGTTCGGCCATATGGCCGAACGGTTTGGCCGAGCACCGTCAGGTGTTCGGCCGAACTCGAACATCACCCGAACAGGGTGATGTTCTGCAGAACCCGAACAGTGGCGAACACTGTTCGCCCAACACTACTGGTCACTAGTAATTAGGCAAATCTACTTGTGACCTGTGGCTGTCCCTAAAGAGTAAGGTTTCGCGAGTCCACGGGGTGGGGGGGGGCGCAATTTTTACATACTAGCCCTGGGTGCAATTTAGCCTAAAAACTGCCCTGCTTTTCACCCTTCACTTTTCACAACTAGGGTTATACAGGTGGCAGCCATTAGCAATTCCTCCTTTGCCGGACACCTCCTACTCCACCAGTCTATCAAAGTTAACACACCTTATTAGAGTAGCATAGCGAGTGCTACGAACCCAGGGCAGGACAAGTGCCATTGCCAATTAGCAGGCATAAGTTTTTAGCACTCGCTATGCTACTTTGATAAGGCATCTTAACTTTGATAAGGTGTGATATCTTTGATAAGGTGTGATATCTTTGATATGGTGTGATATTTGAGTTATCACGGTTTAGTGAATCAAGCCCCTAAAGTTTTACTGCACGATGAGTAGAGCATAAGACCTTACGCACATTATTCTGCTTACTGCAGTTTAGTGAATACACTCCATTGTGTATAAAATGAACACTTGTGTAATGAGCTTTAAGCAGTTTGTCTAACTTTTATTAAAATTTACTTAGAAACTTGTCTGTTACTCTTAGAAATAACTAAGAATGGTCAATGAGATGCTATTTTTATTTAACTTGTAGGCAAATTTCATGGGGATGGTATGCAGCTTGCAATTGCATGTATGTAATCAGCAGTTCCAATAGAAACAACCATAGTCATGCTCTCCACCTGCCCACTTGACTAACTGAAGCAGAGGCTGGTGATATGTACGCTTCCCACCCCTGTACATCTGACTTCAAGAGGTCAATGGTTTAGCTTCAGAGATAAGGGCCATGAGAGGAGCATAACAAGGTGTGTGTGGGGGGGGGAGAGATGAAGAGCCTTTTCCACATGTCGAGCTGATCTGTGTGCTTTTTGGGCAGTTCAACCTCCCATCTGCCAGCTACAGAGTCAGAGCAGGATCAATCACCAGAAAAACCTAGGCAGGTGCTTGAGGCCTAGTGGGCGTAAAGGCGCCCACATGCCACCTTCTTTGGCCTCTCTCCACTTGAGCTTACCAAAAGGACCACAAGAGGTCCCGAAATCTACTATCTTGCCTAGGGCCCTATTACATCTTAATCCACCTCTGTATGGAGGAGGGCCTTCAGGCTGCAGTTAATGCATCTGCATGGATATATTTGTAACCCCACATGTGTCAGCGCTTGACTTGTGGTGTAGTAGAAAAAAAAAAAGCTTTATGAGTGCGGCCACAACCTGCTCAGATTTGACTTAGTACAGGAGCCATCTCTGCACTACTTGTGCAGAGTGCTAGCAAGTGCCCTGCCAGTGCACGGGAGCAGCTGACAGGCAGTAAATTCATCATCTTTATACTCCCGTGTGAAAGAGGCCAGCTCCCTTCCAATCTTCCTCTCCTCTAATCTCATAAACAATACAGCTCATTATTAATATACTCCATGTGTTTCCAAATTTCTCTTAAACAAAAAAATATGAAAGGACACCCTGTGCACTTGGCTCTGCTCACTGTTATACCTTGCACACTAGCTATCCACTGTTTTTATTGCACATGTCAAGAATGAGGAAGTTTAGTGAAAAAAACGTGGGGGTTATTTCAGTTTATTTCAGGCCTCAAGTTATGGTCTGTAAAGTTCTGCACAGCAAGTGCCCCTTATCAATCTCACCATTTGCAATCGTAATGTAATATTCCTTCCAAAATATATCAAGGACACAGCGTAAAGCTCCGTACGCAGCGTAGATGAAACTCTTGCTAGGCCGCCTATAATGCCCACCTCTGCCGAGAATCTGGTGTGTGTACAGCAGCCCATCTTGTTCAGGCAGAGATTCACCTGGCAGGTCGCATCGGCCAAGCAATTGCCAAGAGCATTGTTCTCCACACTTACTCTGGCTCCATTGGTGTAGCAATAAGGGATGGAGCAAACATGCACCATCTGTTTGTAGATGTTCACCATCACTGAGACATTGCTTGAAATGCTTTTTATTGCCCAAAAAAATGCTCCTAGCAACTGCCCAAGAGTACCGAGCCCTAAATTCCTATAGGGCACTAATACCATGACCTGCAGAAAAGGATTAAAATGAAATGGGGCCTAAGGCAAGATAGTAGTTTTTTTGCCCAGCACTGATAATCTCCTGCCTGTTATAGTAAGATTTGGTGGGGCTAGCATTCCCCAGTCCCCTAGACTCTCAAGGCCCTGGGCAACTGCCTAGGTTTGCCTTGTGGATGAGCCAGCTCTGATAACCTAAATAACTAAGAACTTCTACAGACACAGTTAATAAGAGCAGTTGAAAAATTTGCGGCCAAAAATGGACGCAATTCTTATTTATCATTATGTTAGTGAAGTTGTTATTTATCGATATATGTGGGAACAATTGTTATTTATCGTAATATAGAAAGCCATTACACTGTTTAACGAGCAGCTGCAATTACATTGAAATGTATTATTTTATTGTTAGCGGAGATTGTGGGTGTTGAGGTTAGTCACCACTAGGGTAGGGGGTTTAGGGTTAGGCACCACCAGGGGGTCTTAGGGTTAGGCACCGGCAGGGAGGACTTAGGGTTAAGCAACACCGGGGTGGTTTTAGGGTTAGGCACCACCAGGGGGGGGGGGTCTTAGGGTTAGGTACCACTAGGGGAGTCTTAGGGTTGGGCACCACCAGGAGGGGTCTTAGGGTTGGGTACCACCAGGGGGTCTTAGGGTTAGGCACCACAAAGGGAGGGTTCTGTGTGAGAGTAGGGAGAGGTTAGGTTATTGTTAGGTTCAACATTATTGGTAAATTTACCGATAATGTAATACCTCAATAAAATTGTTATTTACTGTTTTTGTTATCGTTTTTGTTTTTTAACTTTGCACTCAAATTGTTATTTACCGATATTGCTAATAATATCGTTATTTAAAGTCGCGCCTAAATTAGCTCGCAACTTTTTTAAATATATGCCAGTTAATGGCACTGACACATTCATGTCCCTAACCAACCATTTTTACATGAAGATAACATCTGTTGCATTACAAAAAGCTACTGGCTTCCTGGAAATGGTCATTGTGAGTGAGACAACATACTAATTTGGAACAAGAATGCATCACTGGTGAACAATTATTTTGGGAAACAAACCATTGAAATATCAAAGACAAAATCACAAGCCTAAAGCCTTCCACCTAGGTTGATGCCACCCAGTGTGATTGCAGAAAAAAGTCTTACTTGCATGCCCTCCCTGGGTTACACATATATTCTGTGCAGTTACTCTCTGTGTCTTCTAATGAGTGCTCCATGTTTCCTGTACTCTCTACAGCAGAATCATTGCTACTTTGGTGCCACAATATACTGTACATCCACAACAGACCAACTGATCAATCTACTGCTCCACTGCTGCCTGATTACAGTTCATGCTAAATCCCCAGGGAAACTGAAGACTGCTAAACCAAATCATGTAAAAACAGCACCAGAGATTTTGGTGCAGCTGGCGCAGCCATAGGCCGTAATAAGAATTACAGCTAAAGCTGCGCTCGGACAGTAATTTGGGCACCATCAAAAGACGGAGCACAAGTCACTATAAAAACAGCGTAATTTGGCCGCCAACAATAGTTGGCAGCCAAATCACATCTTTCCCCACTATCTTTCCCCACTATTTTTTCAGATATTTTTTCCTAGTTTTGTACCATCATCAAGTAGCCTATCAATTTCACCCTCAAGACAGATGGTTTACAAAGATCTATAGTGAGTGCTGTCCTTAACTCTAGGCATATATAACAACTTTTTGAGATTATAAAGAGGGACACTTAAGCTACGCCCCTGTTCATGCCCCCGGCAAAACCCTAGTTATGCAGCAGCATACCATAAAGATTTCATAAGAAATTATGTTTTATAATTCAAACACTTTCCTAACTGAGACCAATTATGTACAAGGAAACAAATGCTATCTTGTCTGCTTAAAGCATTCTGAAGAATTCTAGATTTTTCTTAAGTGCTTTCTGGAAATACAGGTTCTGAAATAGTAACCTTTAATTTAACAAAGTCCTTACATACATGAAATAACTAACTTTTTCTCACTAATTTGCTGTACTTTTTGCTATAGATATTAAAATGTGGAGAAGAAATGTAGGGCACACTCAAAAAGTAACCTAGAAATAAAAATGAATATGGCTGTTGGCTGATAGGGTTTTTAGTGCTAGAACAACTAACTGTATGCTTGGTATGTATGAAGGAATGTCTGGACTCATGCAAGAAATGAATTCTGAGCAATGTTTAGTCTGTTTCTAGCTCAAATAGTAATGTTCAGTCTGCGGACACAAAACAACATCCCATTATTATAGGCTACATATGCACAGGAAACACTGTGATTATCTGAAGATATCTGCAAGATTACAGCAGTGGGCTATCTTCAAATCATGCAATGACATACTTGAATATTTACGGGGCTCCCTAATTTAGGCACACTTGGGCAGTGATGTCCTCACTCCATCCTCTACCTTCTCTGATGATATGAGCGAACATGGCAACATATAGAAAATCCAATACCACCATGGGCAACAAGGTGGCGTAGTGGTTAACACCCTCACCTCGCAGCACTGGGTTACCGATTTGAAATCCAGCCAGGGCACAATCTGTGCAGAGTTTGTATGTTCTACCTGTGTTTGTGTGGGTTTCCTCGGGGCACTATTGTTTTCTCCACATCCCAAAAACATACAGATAATTTAATTGGCTTTCTCCTAAATTGGCCTAAGACTACGATACGTACACTACACAATACATACATAGACATAGGACTATGGTAGGGATTAGATTGAGAGCCCCTCCGAGGGACAGTTAAATTACAAGACAATATACTCTGTACAGTGCGGAAGATGGTGGCGCTGTATAGAGTATATATACATAAAGTGTTAAGACATGGAGACATATCTGATGGTCACCCTCTCTGCTTTACTTTGGGCCGCCATCAGAAATTTTGGGGCCCCTCACAAATCATCAGTCCGGGCCCCCCCCCCAAACTGAGAAATGTGCGTAGCCATTACATGTTGGCAGAGCTAGTTGGAGGCTTGCTGTCCACAAATTAATCACGAATAACCACGGTGGATACTCGTGATTCAAGTTAGCTCTAATTGCCACAGCTGAGCGGCTAGATGCGGCGGGGTTAATTACCCAGAACGCCGCTCTCCGCCCAGCGTTTCAACGAGGTGCAAGTTTCCGAATGGACGCGTTGCAAGCCTCGATATCGAGCACTTCCTCCTTCAAGCCGGAAGGAGGAAGTGCTCCATCATTTTTTTAGAACCTCCCAGTTTTATTTTCTGTTTAAAAAAGCTAAAAAAGTAGGTTTAATGCTATTGTCTCATATGGTAATGATTCAGCTTTTCCCATAGTCTCGCAGTTAGCAATCATGTGACCCCCAACAAGACAAATTCAGCAATCATGAGGCCCCCAACAAGAAAAATTCAGCAATCATGAGGCCCCCAACAAGACAAATTCAGCAATAATGAGGCCCCCAACAAGACAAATTCAGCAATCGTGAGACCCCCAACAAGACAAATTCAGCAATCATGAGGCCCCAACAAATCATGAGGTCCCCAACAAATCATGAGGCCCCCAACAAGACAAATTCAGCAATCTTGAGGCAGTGAGGCTCCCAACAAATCATGAGGCCCCCAACAAGTAAAAATTCAATCATTAGGCCCCCAACAAGACAAATTCAGCAGTCATGAGGCACATAAATAGACAGCATTTCACATAAATAGGCAGAATGCCCCCTTATTATGGTAGACACCTCTCACCTGGATTCTGACAGGGACCCCCAGGTTAGGTAGTGAGTGACATGGAGCCCTTTTAGGTAGTGAGTGAGTGACAGGGAGCCCCTTTAGGGAGTGAGTGAGTGACAGGGAGCCCCTTTAGGGAGTGAGTGAGTGACAGGGAGCCCCTTTAGGGAGTGAGTGAGTGACAGGGAGCCCCTTTAGGGAGTGAGTGAGTGAGTGACAGGGAGCCCCTTTAGGGAGTGAGTGAGTGACAGGGAGCCCCTTTAGCTAGTGAGTGAGTGACAGGGAGCCCCTTTAGCTAGTGAGTGAGTGACAGGGAGGCCCTTTAGGGAGTGAGTGAGTGACAGTGAGGCCCTTTAGGTAGTGAGTGAGTGACAGGGAGGCCCTTTAGGGAGTGAGTGAGTGACAGTGAGGCCCTTTAGGTAGTGAGTGAGTGACAGGGAGCCCCTTTAGCTAGTGAGTGAGTGACAGGGAGCCCCTTTAGCTAGTGAGTGAGTGACAGGGAGGCCCTTTAGGGAGTGAGTGAGTGACAGTGAGGCCCTCTAGCTAGTGAGTGAGTGACAGGGAGGCCCTTTAGCTAGTGAGTGAGTGACAGGGAGGCCCTTTAGGGAGTGAGTGAGTGACAGGGAGCCCCTTTAGCTAGTGAGTGAGTGACAGGGAGGCCCTTTAGGGAGTGAGTGAGTGACAGGGAACCCCTTTAGCTAGTGAGTGAGTGACAGGGAGGCCCTATAGGGAGTGAGTGAGTGACAGGGAGCCCCTTTAGGGAGTGAGTGAGTGACAGGGAGCCCCTTTAGGGAGTGAGTGAGTGACAGGGAGCCCCTTTAGGGAGTGAATGAGTGTCAGGGAGCCCCTTTAGCTAGTGAGTGAGTGACAGGGAGCCCCTTTAGGGAGTGAGTGAGTGTGACAGGGAGCCCCTTTAGCTAGTGAGTGAGTGACAGGGAGCCCCTTTAGCTAGTGAGTGAGTGACAGGGAGGCCCTTTAGCTAGTGAGTGAGTGACAGGGAGGCCCTTTAGCTAGTGAGTGAGTGACAGGGAGGCCCTTTAGCTAGTGAGTGAGTGACAGGGAGCCCCTTTAGCTAGTGAGTGAGTGACAGGGAGCCCCTTTAGCTAGTGAGTAAGTGACAGGGAGCCCCCGCCCCCAGCCGCCGCCGCTGCTTCCCCTACCTTGCCAGCAGCGTCAGACCTCAAGATCAGCAGCGACCCGACCAGTAAGAGCTGGCGCTGGATGCACCCGCTCTATATGCGGAAGTAGAAAGAAGAGAGAGTGCAGAGCGGCACACTTTTCCTAGTGGTTTTTGGGTGCTTGACCAGGGACGTTAAGCATCATCCCAAGTGACATCCAAGAAGTAGAAAGGTTGGTCAGCACACCAGCTTCTCAATGAGCAAGTTTTAATGAATCACATGTCAACACCAAAGTTAACAATTGTTTCGGGGCCACAAAGGGTCCCCTTCATCAGAACAGTGCAGACAAACCACTCTCTGCACTGTTCTGATGAAGGGGACCCTTTGTGGCCCCGAAACAATTGTTAACTTTGGTGTTGACATGTGATTCATTAAAACTTGCTCATTGAGAAGCTGGTGTGCTGACCAACCTTTCTACTTCCTATATGCGGAAGTGACGTCACTTCCGCATATCAGTGCGGGCGCTGGGTCCTAGCGCCCGCACTATTGTCGCCGCCTGATCGGGGTCTGACGCGGCGGCGGAGGCGGCGGCGGCGGCTAGAGGGATGGAGGGAGGGAGCAGCGGCCAGGGGAGGTTGAGCGGCGGTCGGGCGGCACCCGCTAGGGCCACGGCGGGGATGGGGCCCCCCTGCAGGCCCGGGCCCGTGACGGGAGTCACGGATGTCCCCCCCTGATGGCGGGCCACATAGATATGCTCATAAGCACTACCAAGAAGCATATAGAACATACATGTCAAACTCATGCCCGCGGGTCACATCTGGCCCATAGAGCCATAAAATGTGGCCCTCAAGGGGTTTACCCACTTTGCATTAAGTTTGGGACAGCCTAGACCAGTGTTTCTCAACATTATATTGGTATGTACCCCTTTTACAATCCTGTAATCACCAAGTACCCCCTAGCATAGTAACCATTATCACAAGTACCCCTTGACAAATTTATATTTAATCGTAGTACATGATAATTGGTTCTAAACTATTTCCAAGCTTTTACTATTACTTTTAAATAGCTAATAAATATAAATAAATATACTAATTTGGTATTGTTTAAATAAGATTTATCATTTTTTTAAACTCTAAATTTGTTATTCTTGGTTAAGTATATCAAGCCCAAGTACCCCCTGGGGTATGCATACCACACATTGAGAAACTAGGCCCTAGACCACTAGGGAAGCTATATTGGAGGTGAAGCCCTAGGGAAGCCATATGGTGAAAGGAGGGGGAACGCACTAGCCACCTGGGAACTGTGTAGTGCAAAGGGGGGGGGGGGGTTCTAGACACCAGTAAACTGTATAGGGGAGGAAGAGAGCCACTAAACATCAGGGGAATGTATAGGAGAGGGAGGAGGCATTAGACACCAGGAAACTGTATAAGGGAGGGAGGAGGACCACTAGACATCAGGGAACTGCATAGTGGAGGGTGGAGGGGCATTAGACACCAGTGAATTTATAAGGGAAGGATTTGGCCAAAAGAGATTGAGGTTGGCCCACAACTTGGTCCCATTGCTCAATTTCAACCCACTTTGTATTTGAGTTTGATACTCCTGATATAGAAAGATAAATGTAATTGCCAGTATGCATACATTTGATTTATATGTTACAGCCAGAACTCGTTTGGCCACTTCTAGTTCTGGCCGGCCACTTCGGGTTCTGTGCGAAAAATGTGCGAAGTGGCCGCTGCGCTGCGGCCAATTTGAGAAATGGAATGATTCATGCAACATAATAAGAGAAGGAGAGAGAGGTGGGGGGGGGGGGGAGAGAGGCAGAGCAAAACCGGCGGCTTCATCTGTTACATTGCCACCGGCTTAATTTCATTAAATTAACTAAGTTGCGATACATTTGCCCGCTGCGCTGGGGCCAGAAGATACATTAATGTTACGTGAATCATTCCATTTCTCACATTGGCCGCAGCGCAGCGGCCACTTCGCACATTGACCGGCCAGAACCCGAAGTGGCCGGCCAGAACTAGAAGTGGCCAAACTTCGGGTTCTGCCCGTAACATATATATAAAAAAAACACTTCTTAAAGAGAGTCTGAAGCCTTATAAAAATCCTCTTTTATTAGACATTTATGTGAAGCAGTATCAGCCTAGCTAAAACACCGCATTCCCACGGCAGAACGAGGTAATTAAACCCCCCCAAATCCCATGGGCAAAATTCAGGGAGAGCTCTCCGTGTAGAGGCAGAGCTTTGTGCTGTAGCTCTGCCTCTACTCGCATCAATCCCTGCTGATCGGCGCCTCTCCCCGTCCCCCTCAGTCTTCTTTCATTGAGAGGGGCGGGGAGAGGTGGAGATCCGTGCGGAGATTGACGTGAATGGAGGAAGAGCTACAGCGCTAAGCTCTGTCTCCCCGGGCAGCAAAATCCACGACCTGGAAAGTTGTGGAATTTTGCCCCTAGGCTAATACTGCTTTACATAAATGTCTAATAAAAAGAGGATTTTTCAAAAGGCTTCAGACTCTCTTTAAGGCTACTTTCACACATACTGCATCACATAGAAGCGGGATACGCTCCCACGCCACTCCCTCCGTTGCAGTGGCCATTTGTCTCAATGACACTGGCCACACTACCCTCGACACGATGATAGGGAAGTGCTCACCACGGTGCCCGTTGCCACACAGTACGAGCGGTGCTTTGCACAAGGCATTTGCATGGGAGTCTACGGCATTGCAACAATCTGTAGTAGATTGTTGCAGTAGAGGTGCAGCGCACTTGTTCATCTGGGTGAAAGAGATAGGTGCATCCTTTCAAGCAGGAAGTACATCAGTGTTCAGTTCTATCCATATTACCGTTAGCACACTCTGCCGTAGGGTAATATGAATGGGGGAGCAATGCGGTGCAATTGTCCTACCCCGGGCTCTCCTGCCACAGGACGACCGCACTGCAATATATGGGAAACCAGCCTTAGGGCTGGTTCAGATGGGCGTTTTTGTGGCGTTTAACGCAGTGTTTCAGACGCAGCGTTTTTTGGGATCTACTGCCATCCCATGCAAGTGAATGGGAGCGTTTAGAGCTGGCTTTTGCAGGCTTTCATGAAAGCCTGGCAGTAGATCCCAGCGTTGCGTCTAGTCTCAAAAGCAACATGCTGCTTTCAGAGGCAGTAAACGCGAGGAAACAATAGCAGAGACCAGAACTGCTAGCCTTGAACGCTTTTCAAAAGCTTTCAAAAGCTAGCTTTCAAACGCTGGCGTTTAAACGCTGGCGTTTGAACGCAATGCCAAGCAAAAGCTCAGCAGACGCCCGTGTGAACCAGCCCTAAAAGGAAATTCCAGCTTTCATTTACTTAAATGAATTAGTCCAATTAATTAGTACAAGTGTTGAAAATGAGTAAGAAAGCCTCCTACTCTGTGTAGCTTATTACTCTTGCAGCAAGGTGGGAGTTTCTGGACTGCCTCATAGCAACTGTATTCCTAACAGAGTACACAGAGCTCTGTTGCCAGGGATGCAGGTAAGATTTGAGCTCACTGTTTTAAAGATTCTTGGCTGATTGGATGGGAAGATAATTTTACTAACATTAAAAGATACCTGAGATAGGGGGAAAAGTGGAGTTAGACTTACATGTGGCTTCTTCCAGCCCCCACAGTCTAGCAGGTGGCTTGGAATCCTCCCAATCCCCTCCAGTGTGCTACTATCCCATCCAAAAGATCCGCTAGTTGTGGGAGTCGCAGGCTACTGTGTATGCGTGGCCTGGGAACTTCACCTCCATGATCGTGTATCCATGACTGGGAGTTTTCTGCCCATGCGCAGTTCGTAAAGACTTTACCGGGCATGCACAGAACACTCCCAGACATGGGAGTGCCATAGGTTTTCTTTCAGGCTGGTTTCACGCTGAGCTGTTCCCTATAACAGCAGAATCACAACGCAAACGAAGGGGAAAGTTGCATCATGTGTTGTGCACGCTATGGGACGCATATAGTGAATCATGCAGTACATGAAAAGTATGCTTCACTGCAAAAGTAAGCAGTACACTGCTAACGTGCCGATGTGAACATACCATTAGAATATAACTGCATCCTGTTTGTGGTGCAATTATATTGTCCTATGCAATGCAACATGTCAGTGTGGAAGTAGCCAAGATTGTAAAGTGATTTTAACCACTTCACCACTGAGGGGTTTTACCCCCTGACCACCAGAGCAATTTTCACCTTTCAGCGCTCCGTCCATTCATTCGTCTATAACTTTATTATTACTTATCGCAATGAAATGAACTATATCTTGTTTTTTCCGCCACCAATTAGGCTTTCTTTAGGTGGGACATTATGCCAAGAATTATTTTTTCTAAATGTGTTTTAATGGGAAAAATAGGAAAAAATGTGGGAAAAAATTATTATTTTCAGTTTTCGGCCATTATAGTTTTTAAATAATGCATGCTACTGTAATTAAAACCCATGAAATGTATTTGCCCATTATTCCCGATTATAAAACCGTTTAAATTATGTCCCTATCACAATGTTTGGCCCCAATATTTTATTTGGAAATAAAGGTGCATTTTTTTCAGTTTTGCGTCCATCCCTAATTACAAGCCCGTAGTTTATAAAGTAACAGTGTTATACCCTCTTGACATAAATATTTAAAAAGTTCAGTCCCTAAGGTAACTATTTATGTTTTTTTTTATTGTATATATATATATTTTTTTAAATTACAAAAAAAAAAAATTGGGGAGTGTGGGAGGTAATGAGTTAATTTATTATGTAAAACAATTTATTTGTATGTGTAAAATGCATTAGGGTGTAGTTTACTATTTGGACACAAGATGGCCACAGTGAGTATGTTTACATGCGACCTGTAAGCGACCGGAAGGACGCTTACAGGAAGCAGTAGGAGGCTGGGAGAATCACAATGATCGCGCTGTTTCTGAAAGAAGCAGCAGATCATTGCGGGGGCTTAGATCAACGAACGGGAATGGATTTTCCCGTTCATTGATCTCCGGGCAAGCGGGCGGCGGTGTGCACGAGCGGCGGGTGCGCGCGCACGAGCGGCGGTAGCGCGGACAGCGGCGGGAGCGCGGAAGGTACGAATTTCTCCGTCCCTGGTTTTTTAGGAGGGAAAAAAGGGACGGAGAAATTCGTACCGCCGGGGGTAAAGTGGTTAAAGGGTACCCGAAGTGACATGTGACATAATGAGATAGACATGTGTATGCACAGTGCCTAGCACACAAATAACTATGCTGTATTCCTTTTTTTTCTTTCTGTGCCTGAATATCAGGTATGTAAGTGGATGAATCAGTCCTGACTCAAACAGGAAGTGACTACAGTGTGACCCTCACTGATAAGAAATTCCCCTTTTTTACCTCTTTCTTGCTCTCAGAAGCCATTTTCTGCTAGGAAATATAGTTGGCAGTATAGTATAGTATAGTATAGTATAGTATAGTATAGTTGAGTTGAGTTGAGTTTAGTGTTGGAATTTCTTATCAGTGAAGGTCACACTGTAGTCACTTCCTGTCTGAGTCAGGACTGAGTCAGCCACTTACATACCTGATATTTAACTCTTTCAGACAGAGAAAGAAAAAAAGGAACACAGCATAGTTATTTGTGTGCTAGGCACTGTACATACACATGTCTATCTCATCATGTCACATGTCACTTCGGGTATCCTTTAACAGCACCAATCTATGTTTATGTGTTTTTGTTGTTGTTTTTTTGTTTTGTTTTGTTTTGTTATTTATTGTTTTTTGGGGTTTTTTTTTACAAAATTCTAATTTCCCTTAGGATTTCCCCTAGGAAATAATTACAATTCATAAACATATAGGCATAAACTTGTGTTAGAACAGGTCAGTAGGTTCAATTTGTTATATCTTCCAGACTATGTGTCAGTTTGGAACATGTGCGTCTACTATTGTGTCTAATAGAAATTATACTGCACTGTGGAGCGGAGCACTCTCCCCTTACTTCCCTGTTACACCTCTTTGTCTACAGCACACAATGATGAATCTTTCTGTTAGTCAACGTCACAGCTTCACTGACTTAACCTTCAGCTGCCCTTTCTGAGATATGTGTGCAGGGATCATTTAGCCAAACCCATCCCTCGCCCACTCTTCACACACCTCCTCCCTTCCTCCTCAGTCTAGTCTTACAACAGGTGGCTGCGAGCAGTCTTCCACACCTTCCACACAACCTAACAAAGGTGTCTGTGCAAAATGTGAACATACATGATGGAAAGTTAAAGATCACATAGGCAAATATATAAACGGTAGCCATGGCCAACTTTGGGCTCTGAATGCTTCTAAGGGTGCATGTACCATACAAGATCTGTAGTCCAGCCAGGACAAAGAGTTGTCAGAATCAATAAGTTAATAAAACAGCTTTTTCCCCATTTTCTTTATATTGCTTTTGGACATTTGTTTGACAGAGGGCTGTAACCCACAATAAACCGTACAGAGTTCTCGGGCTATGAATATTTATGAAAGCAGTGTGAAGACCACCATCTAGCTAATGTACAATGTAATATTATCCACAACTAGATGCAGCTTTTATCAGCTGTAAATCAATATAGGCTGAAACCTGAAAAGGGTCCCAGGTTCTGCTGGACTCTATGATTAAGAAGATCAGCCATGATTCTTCCTGCCCCCACTCATGTCGTAGAGAAGCCTCAACATCAGTGCAGAAGCCTGGGAGCTTTCACATGAAGTAGTGACTTTATTCACATCTTCACCAAATTCAGGGACCTGCCACAGCTCAGAAGAGCAGAGAGTGCACTTAAAGAGAAACGCCGACCAAAAATTGAACTTTCAATCAGTAGCTGATACCCCCTTTTACATGAGAAATCTATTCCTTTTCACAAATGACCATCAGGGGGCGTTGTATGGCTGATATTGTGGTGAAAACCACCCCCCACAAGAAACTCTGAGGACCGTGGTACTCCTGGCAGTTTCCTGTTTGTGAACCTTGGTACCAGGGCCGGGCCAAGGCAAAGGCAGGAGAGGCTCCAGCCTCAGGGCGCTGTGTAGGAGGGGGCACACAACTCCCTCAGCTACTATTCCCCTATTGTGTTTGTAGCAGAGAGAAATAAGAAAAGGGGATACATGGCAGTGACTGCAAGCCAGATATCTAGAGATTAGGGTGTTGGGGGCCCTGGGGCGCCTCTTAATCTAATAGTAATCAGTGTGTGATAAATGGGGAGGGGGAGGCATTTTAGTGTCTCAGCCTTGGGTGCTGGAGGACCTCGTCCCAGCTCTGCTTGGTACATTATGGGCAATAGCTGTTTACAGCTGTTTCCAACTGCCAAAAAAGCAAGCATCAGCTACATCACCTGCCAACAGTAAAAATGTCACCATGTGATAAATGTCAGAATGTGAATCAGGGATTTAAAAGATTTTACAATGGGCAAACACTGACTAAATCATTTATACATAATTATTGTAAAAATGAAGCACTTTTTTTATTACATTATTTTCACTGGAGTTCCTCTTGAAATCTGTTTGATTTTGTGCACCTTTATGTATTACATCAATCCACTCCAAAATCAAGAACTTATTCAGTTCCACTTTAATGTTCTGTGGTGTACTGAAGTAAAGTCAGATCAGGATTCGGTTACAAAGCAGGCGGTTTGGTTGTTGTTGGTTTAGATGATTAAAAGTAAACTTAAAGCTACACACAAGAAAAAATTAGTTAGATACTTACCTATGTAGAGGAAAGACTTTAGATCCCATAGAGCCTTCCCAGTCCTTTCTCTGTGCCCTCGTTCCACGGATGTCTCTCAGGTGCAGGTCAAATATGTCTTCGGCTTTCCTCGCGCAGCCTTCAGAAGTACTTGTATCACCAAGTACTTCCAAAGATGGACGGAACTGTACTACGCATTTGCGCAAGTGCGCATGAGAAAACCTGGCCTTGTTCTTACGCGATAAGGATGTGCCCATCTTCGGAAGCATTTCCGAAGCCTTTCGAGGTGTCCAGAGGGCGTGAAAATTCAATGGGGGACAGCAGTGAAATGAGGACATGGAAAGAAAACCAAAAAGGCTCTATGGGATCCAAACCCTCCCCTGTACATGAATAAGTATCTAACTTGACGCTTCCGGTTTGTTTATTTTAACTAAACCACTGACCGATACCAAAACCGAAGCAGGAAATTTGGACGCCCATGACCCGCAGAAACTTGGGCGCCTCCATAAGCACCATTATAAACTGTGGGTATACTGTGAAATTTGGTCACCCGCACTCAGGGGAACTGTTATTTATTGGGCGACGTGGGTGCCCAAACTTCACATTATAACCACAATTTATAATGGTGCCTATGGAGGCACCCTAACATTTATTGCAATTTGGGCAAATTGGGGACAAGGTTTAATTACGGGAGGGGCAGTTAAGGTTGGTTTTGGGGGGGGGGAGGGCGGTTAAAGTTAGGCATTGAGAGGGTGTTTTTAAGGTTTAGGCGGAGGGGTGGTTAAAGTTAGGTGTGTAGGGCTAGGTCCGGGGGGGAAGGGGGTGCGGTTAAGGTTAGACATTGCTGAGGGAGAGTTCTGTGTGAGAATAGTGTTAGATAAAGTAATAGTAAAATATTGTTATAGAGAACCTGTACTGAGTACAATTATTTAAAATAATCACATGAGGTAACTTCAAATGAACATTTCATAGTTACCTTGCCATCAGTTCCTCTCAGAAGCTCACCATTTTCTTCTGACAATAATCCCTTCCAGTTCTGACAACATTTTGTCAGAACTGAAATATACAAGTTGCTGTCAGTTATATATCAGTTGCTGTCAGTTACAGCTGAGAGGAGAACTGATGTGTCCATGTTTCCCTATGGCTCAAGTGGGTGATATTACAGTTTAACAGTGTGCTGACCAGGAAGCTGTTATGGGGCAATGGCCATTTTCAAAATGGAGGACGGAGAATTCCATTGATCACAGTGGACAAACAGAACGCAGGAGAGGAAAAATAGATTGAGGAGTAGACTACACAGAGGGAAGTATGACTTGTGTATGTTTATTTTGTCTTTTAATTTTCAGTTCAGGTTTTCTTTAACCAATATTTGACTATGGTCATTTACACTTTTAAAATGTAGAATGTCTGTAAATTTTACTCAGATTCTACTAGCAAAAATTGGATGCCCAAGTTTCCTTACGCCCCTTTTTTCAATCATGCACCAAAACTACTTCAACTGTGTGTTTAGGAGGTGGTCGATTGAGGTCTGGAAGTAAAGCCAAGGGAGACAAAGATGCAGAAAGGTGAATATTGGTTAGGGCTTTCAATAGAGTTTTTAGAGCACATATGACTTGCCAGTGGCAGGGACACTTGTCTATGTCAGGCAAATCTTAGTGCTTCCTTCCACTGCTGGTGTTGCAATGTGATGTGGTATTAGCTGAATCTCAATACACTGCCTGTAGAATTTTTGGTAAGATTGCCATCCAATGCAAATTTTTCAATCGTGTCAAATATCAGACTGAAAAACGCAGAGCAAGTGCAGAGGGAAAACAATTGTATTCTCCCCTCTGCACTTGGGTTAGGCAGTGTAAAAAGGTCCTAGACTTTATAGGCATTAATTAATAGAGGTAGAATTAGTAGAAAACCAGTTCAGTGCACCATCAGTGTTTCAAAAGCGTCAAACTTTACAGATTTATTGCATCAGCAGTCCACAAAGATTTAGCTGACAATTGTTTTGGCGCCCCATGGGGTCCCCTTTCTAAAAGCACAATGTCAGTCTACATTGTGCTTTAAAGAGAAACTCCAACCAAGAATTGAACTTTATCCCAATCAGTAGCTGATACCCCCTTTTACATGAGAAATAGAATGATTTTCACAAACAGACCATCAGGGGGCGCTGTGTGACTGATTTTGTGCTAAAACCACTCCCACTAGAGGCTCTGAATACCGCGGTACTCCTGGCAAACTGCCACAATGTAACAATGTTCACAGACAGGAAATGGCTGTTTAGAGCTGTCTAACAGCCAAAACAGCTAGGAGCAGCTACATAACATGCCCACAGTAACAATGTCACCATGTAATACATGTCAGAATGTGAATCTGGGAGAGGAAAGATTTTACAATGAGCAAACACTGACTAAATCATTTATACATAATTATGGTAAAAATGAAGCACTTTTTTATTACATTATTTTCATTGGAGTTCTTCTTTAACCTCCTGAGCGTTATGCCACACTATCAGTCCCCCCCCCCCCCCCCCCCCCGCGCTAATTTATTTGTTTAATTGTATCCATTACAGCTAGCTAGTATTGTCTGCCGGCACCTCCGGACCCCCCCGATCCCCCCGATTGCCTGCTGGATACATTACCCTGCCTGGATCCTGAGATAGGTGCAGCCTCCCTGCTCAGCTCCAGTCTTCACTATGGGGAGGACAATATGTAGAAGACAATTGGTGAAAAATAAGTGATAAAAAGGCTACTCACAAAGGAGGGTTGCAAGGGGCAACCGACCACAGAAAGCAGGTGGAGAAAATGAACCCGACTCCACTCGGGGTGGTCCTGAGAAGGACCTGGATGTGGTCGCTCTCTTGGTAACAAGAAAAACAGATGTCCACCGTGGGTGGAAACCAACGGTGGTCTGTTTCCACCCCTCGGATCAAGGAGATGCAGGGGTACACTTAGCACAAATGGGGAAAAGAGGCACCCTAAGGATGATAGAAGCGTCTAAAACCAGCTTAAAAACGATAAATAACATGAGGTAGCTTACCTCAATGACGAAATCTCTGTAATTATACAAAAGATTTTTTATTGAGCACAGGCAACGCGTTTCGCGGGTCTGAGCCCGCTTCCTCAGGCCAATACAAGTGCCAAATAACTGAAAGTATGTGGCAAAGGGAGGCTCGAACCCAGAAGTAGCCGCAGGCAGGGACAGGACGATCGGAGCGGGGCTGCGAGGGAACCATACAGCTTCAGGGGGCTGGGGGATGCCCCGGGTGAGTAAAAATAATTTTTTTTTTCACTTAAGTATTCCTTTAAGCTGTTTTTAGATGCTTTTATCATCCCTAGGGCGCCTCTTTTCCCCATTTGTGCTATTATAGTGAAAGTCTTTTTTACATTTTTACTTTATACAGTACAGTACTTTGTATTAAATATTTTTCTGTAAATGTTTTTGGACAGTTTTTGGACAAATCATCTGAGTTCACGGGTGGCGTAGCAGGAAGTGACATCAGTGGAGCGCACGCTGGAAAGAGGAAGAGGTGAGTGATCCCCGCCCGTTGCCTCTTACAATAGCTAGCTGCAGCAACGTAACTTTTTAAAGCTGGAGGGGAGCGGAGGACGGGGGACCCAGGCGAGGGAGTGGGGGGTCCGACCCCCCCTCCCCGCCGCTAGGCCCAATACCCCCTTCCTGCCCGCTATCCCCTCCAGCTCGGGCGGCCCCCCACAGCCACGGCTTGGGGGGGGGGCGGCGATTTCTTTAAGGATTGCCTCAGGCGGCAAAAAGTCTAGGGCCGGGCCTGTGACTGAAGTATGACTAGATTAGATGCATTCTTTTTGCAGGTGTGTATTCAGTCATTACTGCAGCCAAAGACATCCGCAGGACAGCCAGGCAACTGGTATTGCTTAAAAGGAAATAACTATGGCAGCCTCCATATCCATCTCAGTTCACGTGTGCTTTAAGGAAGGAGCTCATGGTTAGTCATCAGGATAGGATTTATTTTCAAGGGTTAGGCATCAGGAAACACGCCACCTGTGTCCATCCTACCAGCGCTGAATGTAAACAAGCCCGGGAGAGAATTACAAATAAATCCTGTGCTAAGACTTTCCGATATATTTCAATATTGTATTTCGTTGTTTGCCTGCAGTTGAGTTAAACTAAAACTGATATCCCAGCACTGATATTCTTCCTATAAAGAAAGGAACGGATAAAGAGTTTCCAGAATTATTTGGATCCCTAAATCATAACATAGCCTCTGTTCAGCTTTCCCTTAATGAATGTAAACTGCTACAGTACTGTGGATTGTCCTAACTGTAGTAACACACAGAGACACACTGCAGAATACCCCCTCTTCTCACCTACCACCCTCCACTGTTTTCTCCCCTGCAAGAAGATTCCCTCCTCCAGCCCTGCATGCTGCCTTATCACTCAACTTATATATGGGCATTCCTCCTGGGCAGGTCAGGTTAAAGGACAACTGAAGCGAGATGAATATGGAGGCTGACATATTTATTTCCTTTTAAACAATACTAGTTGCCTGGCTATCCTGCTGATCCTCAGACTCTAATACGTTTAGCCATAGACCCTGAACAAGCATGTAGCAGATCAGGTGTTTCTGACATTATTGTCAGATCTGACATGATTAGCTGCATGCTTGTTTCTGGTGTTATGCAGACACTACTGTAGCCAAATAGAACAGCAGGGCTACCAGGCAACTGGTATAGTTTTTTTGACACGTAAAGGGTATTATGAAAGCAATTAGCTGTAATAATAGCCTAGGAGATTGCAGCCTGGTCACCGTACTGTTCCAATTTCTGTTATTGGAACCACACACAGTAAGCAAATCGGAAAGGTGAAGATTTGTCCCCACTACCCGTCTGCTTCTACCCCACAGCTGGTGACCTCCAATCATCTGCGTTTACAGTGACCAAAGTATCCCAATAGCACTACAGCTTATAATTACATACAGCTTATTTGTTAGAGCATTTTATATTGTACCTGCAGTTTTCTATTAACTGCTGTTTTTTCCATCCAGACATTTCAGCACTGCAGGCCATCTCTCCCAGCCAAGTCTTTATTACCTGTTCAAACACTGGTGACAGCGGAGGGAAATGTAACCTTTGTACAGCAGCCTTTCCGTATCTATGACACATCTTGACTCCACAGGTCATAAAACGTCAAATAATAACTCCATTTTCCCATGCCCCTGTAAATGTCTTACTGTACAAATACTGTTCCCATAACAACCATAATCAATACGTTTTCACACACTATACTAAAGCTGAACTTCAGCCAAGCATAAAAACGGTATGTATTCAATTCAAAATAGCTGCTGATATACATACCTGGATCTCTCGGCTTTAATCCCCTGCACAACAGCACTCAGCATGGGAGATGGGGGAAGCAGTTGTACAGTGTACATCTTCAGCTTTCTTTCAGGAGAGACCACAGTGATGAGTCACCAGTGTGCCGCTGCTCTACCCTTCCAGTCAGCGGGTCCTAATCCCTGGTGCATTTGCTGAAGTGCTATGAGGAAGACTGATGTCTGCCTGTTTTATCTTGTTAGCATCAGAATTAGCAACACTGTACACGGGGGCATAAATATAGGAAGAGCAGCCCCAACAACCATAGAGGAGCCCAGGGCTCTGGGGTACCCCTCTTACTTAGTCTCCCTCCAATACAAAAATCTATCCTCCAAATCAAGTGTTTTTGTAGCCACACTTGTTATGGATGAGAATGCCATGGTGGTCACACTGTTTTTATAGAACCTGGAAGATGGGCCCCCAGGCATTAGGGGTCACTAAGGGGAGACAAGAAAGTGGTGTGAATGCTGTGGTGGAAGGGGGGGGGGCATCAAAGTTTTGCTGGGGGTAATTATACCACTGTCTGGCCCCTAAGGCTGTGTTCCCACTTGCTTCCGGGTCCTGTGCGGCCAGCCCGGGGCAGATGTGCTCCCCTATAGGTTATATGGGGAAACACATTCACCTGGCCCAGGATAATCACGGACTGAAGTGCGGTCTGCTTACTGCAACGGATCCTGGAGAACCTGTTCACTCTCCACTTAGCAATGGTCTTTGAGCTGCTAGGTACACATGATACAATTTTCTGGCAGATTTACCTGCCAGATCGATTTTTTCCAACATGTCCGATCTGAATTTCGGAAATGAATGGTGAATCGTTCGGAAAATTGATCGGAAAATCGATTGAAATTCAGATTGGACATGTTGGAAAAAATTGATCTGGCGGGTAAATCTGCCAGAAAATTGTATCATGTGCACCGATCTGGCAAGTAAATCTGCCAGAAAATGGTATTGTGCGTACCTATCGTCTATCATCATCAATCTGACTCTTTGTGTTCACGTTTGCAGACTCCTTCATGCCACACTGCAGTTTTAGTAATGCATTCCTCTTGAAAGCCACAAAGATATTTCATATAGCATTAAAAGCATGCATGATCTTCCCAATGCAGGTACATCCTTTCTGTACCCCATTCAGTGCAATTGAGTGGCTGAAGGCTGCTATGCACTTGCCAGTTATAATGAGGATCAGCCTTGTAGAGTTTGTATCCACAGCCTCTTCTATAAGGCTGTGTGCACACATAACATAACATGAAATGCTGCGTTTTATGTCACTATTAATTTTATGTTGTGGCATTTTTTGTGCATTTGCGTTAGCGTTTTTTTTACTGCAAATGCGGTTTTCAACCGTTTTGTGTGCTTTTTAATGCATTTGCAGTTCAAATTTTTCATGCGTTTTTCTTTTGCGTTTCATGCAAATCACTAGGAAGACAACAGGAAGCGGAAATACATCATAAAACATTTTTTAAGCCAAAAACGCATGGAAAACAAATACTATTGCATTTCCATTGACTTTCATTATGTACATTTTTGCTGTGTTTTTGAAGATTATGCAACAAAACCAGTTTTTTGAAAATGCACGCATCAAAAACGCACATGCATTTTTTATATGCTTTTTTATATGTGTTCGATATGCGCCCATAGACTTCCATTAGCAGGAAAAACGCAGCGCTTTCCGCAACGCTTGCATTTCTGCTAAAAGTGCATCTAGCCTTATAGTGTCAAAAATAAAAGCTGTCTGTGGGGCCCCCATATCACCTGAACAGATTCCAACCATCACTGAAAGAGGCTACCTGTTTCAGACATTTGCAGAGACAAAGGACATCATATGAAAAATGCTGAAGAACTCAGTCATGTAAAAGCCGCAGTATATAACACTTTATTGCTGATAATGTTTTAGCCCTGTGCAGTATAACCATTGTTACAAAATTAAATTACACCCCCTAGAGGCCATATTGTTTCTTTACTGCTATGCTAACAGAAGGGCTGTGTAGATCATTACACAGCTTACAGGCTGATTCATACCGGTTACAGTTTTAAGAATCCAGTTCCTGGTTAACATGCAATATACTTGAATGGTTCTGACTGAGTTTTGTATCATGCCTGAAGAAGAAACTTAAAGTTTCAAGAGCTTGCAAGAAACCTATGTACGCTTAGTCCTTATGTGTATTATGTAACCTAAATCATCTTTTGTTAGCTTAAGTATATCTTCGACAGTGAAGGAGACAATGGGCTTGATTTATAAAGCAGTGCAAACTGTTAACACGCCTGTGAAAAGCCCTTTATCACGCCTAAACTCAGTTTAGGTGTGATAAAAACAAACTCGCGCAAAATCTTGCGCGCGTAAAGTTTAGTGCGCATAAAGTTTTGCGCGCGTAAAGTTTTATGCATCCATTAAACCCTATGCAACTTTCTGCGCGCACCAAACTTTGCGCGCGTAAAACTTTGCGCGCGAGTTTTATTCCTGAAAATGGTGCTAACCTACTAGTGCAAAGGTTATCACGCCTAAACTACTTTCTACTTTAGGCGTGCTAAGTAGGTTAGCACCGCTTTGTGAATCAAGCCCAATGTATTTTTTAAGTAGCTACATAATATAAACAGCAACAGCATTATAGAAGTGCCACTTTCCCAAATGTATTAAAAATATATGTATATTTACTCTCCCCAAGTTAACAGGAATGTGATCCACTCAGAAATGATGAAATAAAATCATCCTGCAGATCTGTGTCTGCAACGCTCTTCAGAGCCAACAACAGAAGCAGGATATTGGGTCGCTGGAGCTGTAGCAGATGATTGGGCACCCCTTACTATTTGTAGCTGCGGTTTGCACTGTGTTTGCCTCAACGCTGAGACTTTAGTATGTGCTGCTGGCCTCCAAATTCCCAGCATTTATGATATTGACACGGGCACCTTTTATTTTTGGTTAAAGTTGCAAATGTGTGGTCTCGGGAGGGGGGGGGGGATCTAGGCATCATGGAGGAGGTAGGTCAGGTTTAGGCATCGTTAGGTGGGGCAGTTAGGGTTAGGCATGGGGGGGCATCAGTTAATAATAATGATAATAGTCAGTTAGGGTTAGGCATCCTTGGGGGGTTGGTTAGGGTCAGGAGTCGGTGGGGGGATTGGTTAGGGTTAGGCATCAGTAGAGGGATGGCTCTGTGTGAAAGTAGGGTTAGGTTTAGCGATAGTAAAATATCTCTAAAATGTATAGATATTTTACTATTACACATTGGTCCTCAGCCCTCTTCTGGCACCTCACTATCTAACCACATTGTGGTTATCTAACCACATTGTTTACTTCAATAGCGCAACCGCTACTATGTTAATAGTAGCTATATTAATTAACATAGTAGTGGCCGTGCTAATGAAGTATCGCGGTCATGATACTTCACAGCAGCGGGCGGCATTTAAAGGAGTGCACATTGCTATGTAAGGAACACGAGTAACCAAGGAAGGCATACTACACTACAAGAGTGAGCGTTGCATGCACCCCTGGATTTAGGTCGGGCTGCTGGTCATGGAGCTTACGCCGCTATAGCAGCTCAGCTTCATGAATCAAGCCCATGGTAACTAAGCAAACACAACAACAGGGTGATGTACAGATAATACCTATAACAGATGCTTATGTGCAGATATTACTAATAACAAGCAGATAATACCAGCCACAGGCAAATAATACCAGTGACAGGCACAGAAGACCGATGAAAGCTAGATATTGATTAGTCTTGTGACTTCCAGGTAGTGGTTGGTGGATTCTATTGGTAGGCAAGCAGTGAGAGAGCTGATTCTAATGGTGAGTAGGTAGTAATCAGTAGACTCTGGTGACAGGCAGGTAGGTCCCAAGAAGTAGTGGGTGATAAGTAACTAAGTAACAGTAGGTGCCAAGTAAAAGTGGGGTGCCAGATAACAGTGGGTGATAAGTAACTGTGAATGCAAAGCAGCAATGGGTGTTATGCAGTAATCGGAGTTGAGTTGTAGTGTGTGCCAAGATAGCGTTGCAGTGAGTGACAAGCAAACTGTGGGTGCTAAGGGATGGTGGGAGCTTAGTAACTGTGGATGCTAGGGAGCAGTCAATGCAAAGTACCAGGGGGTACCAAGTAGGGTGGGTGTCAAGTAATTCTGGGTGTAGAGTTGCAGTGTGTGTCAAGATGCAGTGGATGCTAAGTAGCATTGGGTACCAAAATGCAGTAGATGCTACATAGCATTGGGTGTGAAACTACAATAGATTCCGAGCTGCAGTGGCTTCCAAGTTAAGGTGGCTGCTAAGAAGATTGGGTGTCAATGTTCAAATAGAAATTCAGTTAAGGGACAGGAAGTGCGGTTGGATAGGTCATACATTGAGATAGAGAGAGGAATCGATAGAAAAACAACAAACAGATCTAAATCGAGAGTCTTCACTGATGCCCTATGCTCCATCGGGAGTAAAAGGAACAGAGAGAAGTTGCAGGGGCATACATTTGAAAAAGTCGCAAGCTAATTTAGGCATGACATTCAATAACGATATTACTAGCAATATCGGTAAATAACAATTTAAGTGCAACGTTAAATAACAAAAATGGTAAATAACTATTTAATTGCGGTATTATCGGTACATTTACAGATAATGTTGAACCTAACTATAACCTGAGCCTAAGACCTCCCTGATGGTGCCTAACCCTAAGACCCCCTTGGTGGTTCCTAACCCTAAAACAACCCTGGTGATGCCTAACCCTAAGTTCCCCTGGTGGTGTCGAGCCCTAAGAGACCCTGGTGGTGCCTAACCCTAAGACCCCCCTGGTGGTGCCTAACCCTAAGACCCCCCCCCCCCCCCCCCGGTGGTGCCTAACCTGAAGACCACCCTAGTGGTGCCTAATCTTAACACCCCCAATCCCTGCTAACAATAATACGATAAATTTTAACGTAATTGCAGACGCCCGCTAAATAGCGTAACAGCTTTTTATATTACTGTAAATAACAACTGTGCTCACATATATATCAATAAATAACAATTGTGCCCATTTTTGGCTGGTAATGCCTGTTATACGTTTTTACCAATTAAAGAGCTTATTTTTGGATGGTGCTGACTTGACTGCTTACAAAAAGACGTTGGAGTGTCGGAGTATGCAGAGACACTGCAGGTCCTAGCACATCTCTTTTTCATTCCATGGGTGCTTGCAGGCCCGGCCCTAGACTTTTTGCCGCCTGAGGCAATTTTCAAAGAAATCGCCGCCGCCCCCGCCCCCCCAAGCCGTGGGTGTGGGGGGCCGCCCGAGCTGGAGGGGACAGCGGGCAGGAAGGGGGTATTGGGCCTAGCGGCGGGGAGGGGGGTCGGACCCCCCCCCCCTCCCTCGCCTGGGTCCCCCGTCCTCCGCTCCCCTCCAGCTTTAACAAGGTCCGTGCTGGCTGCAGCTATTTGTAAGAGGCAACGGGCGGGGATTACTCACCTCTTCCTCGTTCCAGGCCAGCGTGCGCTCCACTGACGTCACTTCCTGCGGCGTCGCAGGAAGTGACGTCAGTGGAGCGCACGCTGACCTGGAACGAGGAAGAGGTGAGTAATCCCCGCCCGTTGCCTCTTACAAATAGCTGCAGCCAGCACGGACCTTGTTAAAGCTGGAGGGGAGCGGAGGACGGGGGACCCAGGCGAGGGAGGGGGGGTCCGACCGCCCTCCCCGCCGCTAGGCCCAATACCCCCCTTCCTGCCCGCTGTCCCCTCCAGCTCGGGCGGCCCCCCACACACACGGGCGGGTGCCGCCCCCCCAGAAGTGCCGCCTGAGGCAAAAGTTTCACCCCGCCTCATGGGCGGGCCGGCCCTGGGTGCTTGCTTCACACTGATTGATTTACCATTTTTGGCTGGGACTTTTTCAACTGCTCCTGTTGCAGGGGGTGCTAGGCGGCGGTAAGTGGTAAGTTGCAGTAGGTGCCAAGCTACAGTGGGTGCTAAGTAAAATTGGGTGCCAAGGTGCAGGTGGTTTCATCATATTGTATGCTAAGCTGCAGCAGTCACTAAACATTGCTAAGTTTTTACCAGTATTAATGCAAGTAGCATAGCACGGGTTGCACAAATGCGCACACAGCTCAACTCGTGGTACATAAGCAACATTCTTTACAATATTTGCATAATGCATGTAACACTAACAAAATGTGTGTTGTGTCCTGCTACAGTAGTTGCCTAAATACTGGTAAAATTGCTGTGTGCCATAATGTTCATTTTTTTGGGGAGACTTAAGGTTACCTTTAAGCAGATTTGATTGCCAAGCTGCAGTGGATGCCAAGTTAAAATTAGGGGTCAGTTCCAGAGGATAGCAAATTGGTTGGTGCTTAGTAGCATTAGGTGCTAAATTGCTGTGGGTGCTAAAGCTGGCACGCACCGTTAGTGTCACCTGATCCTGCAGGTGGCACTGTGGGGAACAAATGCTTTACAGCCACCTCGCTCAGGTATACCTAAGTGACATGTACTGTTGCTAAGGGGTGGGGAAGCACATGATGGAACACTTCCGGTGACAGGGTAAGAAGGGGAACAATGTGCTCAGGAGTGGCTGTATGTTACTTGTGAGACACTTGTATCCAGGGCTACATTTTTTCTGCATTTTTCTTCTTTTGTTGCTAGCATCCAGTTGAAAATCGCAAATCAGAATCTCAAATCCGAATCGGATTTGTAAATCACGATTTGCAGCTTAAAAGAAGATTGTAGTTTGACTAGATTTGCCGCACGCATGTTTCAAGCGTGTGATTCAGACACTACTGATGCATGAAAGATCAGCAGGATGCCAGGCAACTAGTAATGATTAAAAGAAAATACTGTAAATATGGCAGCCTCCATATCCCTCTCAAGTTGTCTTTTAACCAGGGGTGTTGCTAGGATCCCAAGAGATCCGGGGCACTTTTGGGCACTCCAGACAGAAAATGGGTGTGGTCACGCACCAAAATATGGGTGTAGTCATGGGTGGAGCCAAATTTACGTGAACTTAACAGCAGTCTAAGTAGGCCTCCCCAGATGCTGGATGAAGCCCCCCCCTCCATTAATACAAAAATGCAGCATATCACATAAATAGGCAGTGTCACTTACACATAACTAGGCAGAGTTAATTGGCTTCTGTACTGGCTGGTCTGGCTTTCTGCTGGGTGGGCTGGCCTGCCACCAGTTCCCCCATAGCAATCCCTGATCACCACAGCTCCCAGCATGACCCCATAGACGAGCCACAGCTCCCTGCATGCCCCCATAAAGGTATCACAGCGCCCAGCATGGCACCACAGCACCCAGTATGCCCACATAGAGGCACCAAAACACCCAGAATACCCCCAATTGATGCACCAAAGCTCCCAGCAAGCCCACCATTGAGGCACCACTGATGACTGGGGGATATCCGGGGCACCACAGAATAAATTTGGGGCACGTGCCACTGATCTTTGGGGCTAGCAACGCCCCTGCTTTTAACACAACAGGAAAAGAGAAAAAGTCAATTTATCTCACTCTAGGACTACACAGTGTTTTCAGAGGCAGAAATGCTATTTTCAGTAATCCGACAAAGTTTATTGTAAGCAAAGGAAAAACGTACCCAATACTAATTGCCATAGCTAGGAAAATATTTTATTTAACAAATCTTGAAGTTCTCCTTTAATTAACAATTATTTTGTGATTACCTTTAAAGTGTACCCGAGGCAACATGTGACATGATGAGATAAATATGTGTATAGTGCAAAACATATTAATAACCCGGCTGTTTTACTTGTTTTATGTTTATGCCTGAAATAGTTAATTTTTAGGCATAGAAGTGACAGCTTCTGTCTTTTCAGTACCTTGACAGGAATATAGTAGGCAACAATGATAAGGAAATTACAGCCATAAAAGTTTTCCTTGCAGAATACAACTTCTGAAAGCAGGAAGAGATAAAAAAAGGTCAATAGTTCATGTATTTTCATTTAAGGACACTTAATAGGCTGCTACTGAGCAGGGACTACAATACATTCAATCTACTTTGTAAATGTTTAAATATAAAATAAAACCATATAAAAAAGGGTATTTTTTAGGAGATAAACATCTCATCAGTTTATTTTCACCTCGGGTTCACTTTAAAGGGACACTTAAGCCCGGAATAAAAAAATCAGTTTTCCTTTTCTGTGGCTTCTACCAGCCCCCCCACAGTCACTGACGGAGCCTCCGGTTCCCCGCCGCCAGCTAGTTTTGTTTTCGCTGGAAGGCCCAACAGGCCTTGCCATGAGTATTTTTCCTCGCGTTCCCGTCCGCAATAGCGTCCTGCGCCTGTGCAGGATGCTATTGAGGACAGGAACATGAAGAAGGATAGGGGTGGCCAGGCCTGCGCAGGCGCAGAAAGCCCGCCAACTCCCTGTCAGGGCCTGTCAGCGCACACAAAACTAGCGGGGGACCGGAGGATCTGTGAATGGCAGGAGGCTGGTAGAAGCCCCAGGCAAATAAAACAGATTTTTTTATTCCTGGCTTAAGTGGCGTAGCTAAGGAGCTATGGGCCCTGATGCAAGTTTTACAAGGGGCCCCCCAAGCTCTCTATACATAACAATTGACATGGCGCACCAAAACATACCAAGGATTTCCACAGTGTCATCGGTGCAAGAAGAGGATGGGAAACAGTTTGTTAATGATTACCACTATTTCAAGCATATATAGAAATGATTATTACCAGTACAGGACCAATAGAGAGCTAATATTGTGCTTCAGGGAGGGCCCCTTGGGGCCCCTCTTGCCCAAGGGCCCAATGTGGTCGCTACCTCTGCACCCCCTATTGCTACGCCACTGCCTTTAAGCATCAAAATTGCAGCATTACTATTTTATTTTTTATTTTATCTTTTTTTGCACTGCAACACATAGCACATACTGTAGCATTGGTATGAAAAGGCCCTACTTCAAATATTGAGTTCTCTCAGGTCTGTGCACCTTTTTCTCTGCAGAAACATGCGTGGCGAGGTTCCTCGTGTGAATGAAGTCTTAAAGGGACACCAGTTGCAGTTGTTCATAGAGAGCGGCTACCAGCCAGAGAAGGCACTTTTGTCCTTTGTCAGAGGCTCAGCCGTCTGTTCCTGTATCTCCTGTTTTGTTTGTGAATCTTCCTCACCTGTCACAGGGTTGAAGTCTCAGCGGAGCCCTAGTAATTGGAGTCTAATTAATGCCTTTCAGCTCCTCAGCTTGAAGATGAGAAAATGTTTGCCCTGGGGAGTTCCAATATGCTTCATTGCACTAGAATAGCCCCAAGTCAGCCTCATCCTAGGATCCATTTCATTATTTTCATATTATCTGGGATGATTCATTTGTCACTAGTGGTAAAATGTGCTGGCTGGCAGTCAGGAACATGAGCGGAGATACAGGGCTGCTTTTATTTATTGCGTCTCCAGTGTCCCCCTGATTTCTGTTTTATATTCACATTATAAAATAAGAATTATTTCCGTGACAGGCTGGGAATTTTCTCAAGGTCCCGACACATAAACTTGGCTATATTGTTTTTATGAGTTCATTTACAGCTTGTTTACCTATTACAATCTCATTATTGCATTTATTACCATTGTTGATAGGGATGCAGCGGAAAGCTTATACTTAGGGTAGCTTAGAATGTCCCATAGGATGGATGGAGAACATAACTGTATACAGTAGAAAAACAGTAGCACTCTAACTGATGCAAAATAAATTAACTTTAACAGTGAAAAACAAAACATTAGGATTTACCCAGATTTCAGGGCTGGTTCTAGTAACAATGGGGCCCCCAGGCAAAATTAATTTTGGCAGAGCCCCCCCACTGGACAGACACCTCCAAACCAGAAAGCAGTATGAGGAGCCCTTTGTTGCAGCCAAATTTCCCCCCAGAGCCCATGAGCCAGCTGTTGTGCCCCTGTCAACCCCCCTCCGACCACCACCCATCTTAACTGTGTTCGCCAGGGCAGTGTCTTTGGCAGAGTAGTGTCTCTCCTGTTCTGGTGGGCGGGCACCTGTGTCAGTCCATCGCTCTGTTCACTCCCCTTACAGGGGCGCATCCCCGTGGTGACCTGACGCATGCTGATATTATGCCACAGGTCACAGAGAGGATGCAGCCAGCTGTGGATAAAGATGGAAGTGCAAGGAGCCACGGATTGACAGAGGAGTGTGTCCACCAGGACAAGGGAAATGTTATGCGGCTGAAGACTCTGCAGGGGCCCCAGGGGGCAAAAGTTAAGTTGGGAGGGAGACTCTTTGTGGGGCCCCTACAGGCTCTGGGGCCCTGGATCAATTGCCACCTTTGCCTCTATGATAGCACCGGCCCTGCCAAACATGTGCAAAGAAGGGGCAGGTGACCAGGTAAGCTAATCAGGTTTTAGGTATTAAATAAAAATAATTCTGATTGGCTGGTCTAGGTACCTGCGTCAGTTTTGCTCCAGTTTACTTTGCACCTGTCTTGATAAATTAGCCCTAGTGAGTCTTAGCACGACTGTGCCACAAGCAGTTCACAGCCAGCTGAGTCATGAAGCACCCATAACAAAGAGAGATAAGACAGTCACTTTATAATAATAATAAATCCTATATTTGTAGAACTCTTTTCTCCTGTTGGACTCAAAGGGCTTGTGAGGCAGTCACAAGAGCACACTCAGTAGGCAGTAGCAGTGTTAGGGAGACTTGCCCAAGGAACTCCTTACTGAATAGGTGCTGAAATTCCAACCCAGGTCTCTGGTGTCAGAGGCAGAGCCCCTAACCAGTACGCTATCCAGCCACTTTAGCTGCTCTGAGTCTTTTCTCTTCAAGGACAACTGGCCTGAGAGGGATATGGAGGCTGCCATATTTATTTCCTTTTTTACTTCAGTAGTGCCTGAATCACACACCTGAAAACGCATGGGGAAAATGCAGTCAAACTAGTCAAACATCTGATCCCCATGCTTGTTCAGGGTCCATGAATAAAAGTATTAGAGGCAGAGGATCAGGACAGCCAGGAAATGTAAATTGTGTAAAAGGAAATAAATATGGCAGCCTTCATATCCCTCTCAAGTCAGTTGTCCGTAACCCCCCTGGCGGTAATCTCGACCTGAGCTCGGGCTCCGCTGCAGGAGCTGGAATTGGTAAACCCGAGCTCAGGTCCGGCTGGCAAAATACTGACGCTCCTGTGTGTTTTCTGGGTTCTGTACACAATCAGCGTTGCGCAGCAGGACCCAGGCTTCTCCCCACGGCTGTCCGGCTTGTCTTAGGCTGCCGGGATCTCCATGTCCCCACTATTGTTCCGGGGACCCGGTGGCCAATCAGTGCGACAATGGTGGCGTGACGTCATAGGGGCGGGCAAATTTTTTAAAGTCGACCTGAAGATGAGCGCAGGGCAGAAGGAAAACATAGAGCAATGCGGCCTGTATGTATGTGTATGTATATACCATGGCAGAGATGGCAGATAAGCACATTTGAAAGCACAGGATGACAATATAGCCATTTGGCTCCCAACTGTTTCTAAGTTAAGTGCTTCTGCCATACTGTTACCGATTTTTGCCTGGATATTGACTACTCTCTGCCCGCCTTATTTGTACAGTTTCACATTTTTTAAGTTTTCTCATAAATTTAATAATTCAACAAAATTGTGTTCTAGTCTTTTATTTATATTCAGAATGTCTACCAGGCTTTTATTCTGACATATTGTGATGAGTTAAGACTTGAAGAGAAACTCTGACCAAGAATTGACCAATCAGTAGCTGATACCCCCTTTTACATGAGAAGTCTAATTCTTTTCACAAACAGACCATCAGGGGCGCTGTATTATTGATATTGTGGTGAAACCCCTCCCACAAGAAACTCTGGAGTACGTACTCCTGGCAGTTTCCGGTCTGTGAACCTTGCTGCATTGTGGGAAATAGCTGTTTCCAACTCTTTCCAACTGCCAAAAAAACATGCAGCAGCTACGTCACCTGCCAACAGTAAAAATGTCACCATGTAATAAATGTCAGAATGTAAATCAGGGATTTAAAAGATTTTACAATGGGCAAACACTGACTAAATCATTTATACATAATTATTGTAAAAATTAAGCACTTTTTTATTACATTATTTTCACTGGAGTTCCTCTTTAAGAATTGGAGGCCTAAAATTCTTGAAAAAAAAATTACCGATTTTGACTCATAATTCCAGCCAGAAATGCACCGCCAGTGAGGTTAAACGACTCTCAGATGAAATTGAGTGTTTGAAATTGAAGTAAGCTCCCCATTTTTGCACTAAACAGCTTGCGTTTGGAACTCCAAACCTCCCTTTCAGTGGCGTCAGCATATGCAAGGGCCCAATTTCAAAATTATTATAGGGCCTTACCCCAGTATTAAAGGAAACAAAACTCTAATCTAGAACAATAACAAACTGGAAGCATACTAACTTGGTTTATAAGAACCTAATACATTACAAGCATCTGGGCCAGAGCAGGGACAAGGTCCTCCAGCACCCAAGGCTGAGACACCAAAGTGCACCCCTCCATCCCTCCCACCCCAGCCGTCACACACTGATTGCTTTTAGACTAAGAGGGCCACAGGGTCCACAACCTTCCCAACACCTTAATATCTAGTTATTTGGCTTGCAGTCACTGCTATGTATACCCTTTTCTTATTTCTTTCTGCTTCATACACAATTAGGAATGACAACTGAATGAATTGTGCGCCCCCTCCTACACTGCGCCCTGAGGCTGGAGCCTCTCCAGCCTATGCCTCGGCCCGGCCCTGATCTGGGCAGAAATGTTATAAAGTTGCATAACCAATGTTACTGGCGTTTCAAAATAACTAGCCAACTGAACACTATATAGTATATTCTGGAATTTCTGGGTCTCAGAGCAGTTGTTTGGTCTGCAATACCTTTTAGGGCTAACCTAATTGTAAGATTGTAAGCTTCTGGCAGGGTCTTCCCTTCCCTAGTGTAGTCTACATGATCGTGTGTTCCTTTCCTATGACAGCCTGTACTTGTATTACCTTGCCTACCTAACCAGCTCAAAAACACATGATCAGGTATCTTGTACCGTTTGCCTTGTATAATTTTGTTCTATGTTGTATAACCTTGTTACATCTGTCATCCTTGTATCGTTGTATATATTTATTGTCCAGCGCTGTGTAATATGTTGGACCTTTATAAACACAATAAATAATAATAATAAAATAATAATAGCTACAGGTGAACCCTTGTATTCCAGCACCAACTTAATATGTTCTTACCAAATCATGTCAGTAGTAAGGGTATTTACACTTGTATGCAAGGAAATAGTGCATATATTTTCACACTTTTTTTTACGCCAGGCGCATTCATGTGCATAGTAGTATGCAAATATGATATGCAAAAAATGCTGTGTTGTTGGCGTTTCATAATAGGAAAAAATGAAATGCAAAAAGACAAGTGTGAAACCTGCCTAACCCTTCTAGAAGTAGACCTAAAGTACTGTATGAATTCCAAGTCATAATAGGTGCACAATAAGACTTACTACGGCTGATTTTTTTCCCTGTTGCCTGATCGGCAGGGAAGCTCCTTGGTAGCTTTGAAGGCTCCAATTCCCTCCTCTCTCCCCTGCCCAGAGGCACAGGCACATGCATTTCCCGCCCAATTGTTCTTGATAAACAAAACTTTGGAGTTACTTTTCTTACTTTATTTTTAGAATTGTTTTTGGTTAGTGATTGCTTAAAAGATTTATATAGGTAAGGCGCAGGGCCGGTTCTAGACTTTTTGCCGCCTGAGGCAAACTTATGAGGATGCCCCCCCCCCCCCCGATAGGTAGTATAATTGCCCCCAGTATGGGTAGCCTGGAGGGGGTAGCAGCCAGGAAGGGGGGCAGCGGGCACAGCCGAGGGTAGTGGGTGGCAATTATCCAGCAGAGGTTACATCTGGCTTTCCACCACATACTGTAGCTGTCTACTGCTTGTCCGCCATCAATCCTTTCCCTGTGGGGATGGTGGGGATGGCCCTATTTGTTTTCTAGTGGAAGTTGACGCAAGCAGTTGGATAGCAGAACTGCATACGTAGAGTTTAGCTGTTGGAGTAAACAAGCCCTAACTGGAACAATGAATTTACACTGTCATACGTTTAAATTGAACTAAGAAAAAATAAATGAAACTGTTCCGTCATTTTTTTTTTTCACAACCTCACAGCCTCCATTCCTCAATCACTTAATTTCTTTCAAACTGTCAGTCAGCCAGTTGTTATTCCTACTTCTCTCAGAGGCTTTGATAGAGGAAGCCACTATATTCCCATGCCAGCAGCTTCTGATACAACAGATGGGTGGCTCTGAAAACAAGGATCAATCACTCCATCCTAGTTTAATATTTGCTTCAGTTTATTTGCTTGGCAAAGGTATTGGATTATAAATTTCACAACGGTTTAATTCCTTTTACACTTCTTTAAATGTTATATGAATGTATTTATTCATATTTAATTGTTTTACTTATTGGCTGATGTTTTTGAAATTAAAGAGGAACTCCAGTGAAAATAATGTAATGAAAAAGTGCTTCATTTTTACAATAATTATATATAAATGATTTAGTCAGTGTTTGCCTATTGTAAAATCTTTCCTCTCCCAGATTTACATTCTGACATTTATCACATTGCGACATCTTTACTGCTGGCAGGTGATGTCAGTGACAGGAGATGCTGCTTGCTTTTTTGGCAGTTGGAAACAGCTGTACACAGTAAAACAGCTGTTATTTCACACAATGCAACGAGGTTTACAGACGGGAAACTGCCAGGACCACGGTCCTCACAGTTTCCTGTGGGAGGGGTTTTACCACAATATCAGCGATCCAGAGCCCCCGATGATCCGTTTGCGAAAAGGAATAGATTTCTCATGTAAAAGGGGGTATCAGCTACTGATTGGGATGAAGTTCAATTCTTGGTCATGGTTTCTCTTTAAGCCTAGAACAACCTATATCTTTCATTGCTGATCATTTCATGCGGAAATCTAAAGTGTATACAGGTGTAAACGTTTAGAAGAAAGCGCTGTGCACCAGAGCATAAGCTTGCAGATTTATTCAAAGATCACAAACAGACAGCAAAGGCAAGCGGAGTAACTGATGGCCTAACAGTCATTTCATGGAAAAAACAGCCTGCTTCCTCAGAGTCTCTACTATGTCTAAATTACTACTGAAATATGCTAGCTGGGAGTAAATTGCAGCTTAACAGTTCAGGTCTCACTGCAACTAGCCAACATTGAGTGCCAGCTTTACTTTGCTTCTCCTTAATTTGTGTATACAGGTGTACCCCAACCTCTCTGGCTTCTTCTTCAGGGATCCACAATCGATGCATGTACAGGTGTACCCCAACCACTCTGGCCTCTTCTTCAGGGATCCACAATGGATGCCTATACAGGTGTACCCCAACCTCTCTGGCCTCTTCTTCAGGGCTCCGCAAAGGATGTGTATACAGGTGTACCCCAACCTCTCTGGCCTATTCTTCAGGGCTCCGCAATGGATGCATATACAGGTGTACCCCAACCACTCTGGCCTCTTCTTCAGGGCTCCGCAATGGATGCGTATACAGGTGTACCCCAACCTCTCTGGCCTCTTCTTCAGGGCTCTGCAATGGATGTGTATACAGGTGTACCCCAACCTCTCTGGCCTCTTCTTCAGGGCTCCGCAAAGGATGTGTATACAGGTGTACCCCAACCTCTCTGGACTCTTCTTCAGGGCTCCGCAATGGATGCGTATACAGGTGTACCCCAACCTCTCTGGCCTCTTCTTCAGGGCTCAGCAATGGATGCGTATACAGGTGTACCCCAACCTCTCTGGCCTCTTCTTCAGGGCTCTGCAATGGATGTGTATACAGGTGTACCCCAACCACTCTGGCCTCTTCTTCAGGGCTCCGCAATGGATGCGTATACAGGTGTACCCCAACCACTCTGGCCTCTTCTTCAGGGCTCCGCAATGGATGCGTATACAGGTGTACCCCAACCTCTCTGGCCTCTTCTTCAGGGCTCCGCAATGGATGTGTATACAGGTGTACCCCAACCACTCTGGCCTCTTCTTCAGGGCTCCGCAATGGATGCGTATACAGGTGTACTCCAACCACTCTGGCCTCTTCTTCAGGGCTCTGCAATGGATGAGTATACAGGTGTACCCCTAACTCTCTGGCCTCTTCTTCATGGCTCTGCAATGGATGCGTATACAGGTGTACCCCAACCTCAATGGTCTCTTCTTCAGAGCTCTACAATGGATGCCTATACAGGTGTACCCCAACCTCTCTGGCCTCTTCTTCAGGGCTCTGCAATGGATGAGTATACAGGTGTACCCCAACCTCTCTGGCCTCTTCTTCAGGGCTCTGCAATGGATGCGTATACAGGTGTACCCCAACCTCAATGGTCTCTTCTTTAGAGCTCTGCAATGTATGCCTATACAGGTGTACCCCAACCTCAATGGTCTCTTCTTCAGAGCTCTGCAATGGATGCCTATACAGGTGTACCCCAACCTCTCTGGCCTCTATTCAGAGCTATGCAATGGAAACATTTCCTCACCTGACTCCTATTGTGGCTGTTGGAGGGAACACTACCCAATCCAATTCCAATCAGACAGGGATCTATCGGTTTGGCATACTGGTTAATAATCCAGTTGTCTAGAGCCAGTTTTAGTTGAGAGAGTTTTTACCTTTAACAATAGGAGGGAAATGTTTATTCTAGAATCAAAGCTAGAATCAATCATGCAAATACAGTACATTGCATTATTGCATCCCGGTCTCATTTTAACCCTTTTCCACTCCACTTGGTCCAACAGTGAAGTGTTCTCCCAGCTTCTGATGCCAGACTATTTTTTAGAAGTAAGCCGAAACAGTCCAGGTCAGCACACCATTGGAAGATTCAAGTTTCTTCAATTTATTGCTTCATAAGCACATAGATATGACAATTGTTTCGGGGCCAACAGCGGGTCCCCTTCCTCAGACAGTGCAACAGCGGGAAGGGGACCCGCTGTTGGCCCCGAAACAATTGTCATATCTATGTGCTTATGAAGCAATAAATTGAAGAAACTTGAATCTTCCAATGGTGTGCTGACCTGGACTGTTTCTGCTTGTTATAATTCTGGATGTTTGGGCTCAGCATCCACAGGCCATAGCACCCACACCAGGGTAAGGTGTGCCACCTCTACAATACGATTGTATTTTTTAGAAGTAATATGGCTGCTGGCTGCACTGTAGTTACTGATTATATCTGCCAATGCTGCCCACCCCTCCCCCTTCCCAGTCGATGGTCAGATCGCCTCCTTGGAGTAGTGTCAGAAGCTATAGACCCTCTCCCAGGAAGAGTTCAACCGCTGCTGAGGGAGGGGGGCATGGGTGATTTTTTTTTTGTCCAATCTTACCATTGCGATATAATATGAAATAGTACCTGAAATATCCACACAATATGAAATATCAACCACAATTAAGTATAATTACACTAGCATTTTAAATGCTATTGGTCATTTATGAAACAAAGATCTGCTTAATGATATTAGTCAAATCTGAAGTTTTGCATCAGGATGATACCATTATATTATATTGGCTATTATATATTGGCTAACATTTTTTTTTCTTCTAAGTTAGCCAATAAATGGTATCATCCTGATTAAAAACTTCTTGCTTTTACTGATGGCTAATACGGTACACTACTCTACTGCTAATCAAATCAGCACCTGTTGGCATTATGAACTTGTTAAAAAACAACAACAAAAAAACGTTCTCCACATAAAGAGAACTGACGTCCTCCAGGCCAGCAGAGACAAGACAAGTAACATTTATTTTCTAGGCAGTAGCAGTGTTAGGGAGTTTTGCCCAAGGTCTCCCACTGAATAGGTGCTGGCTTACTGAGCACTGACTGCAGGAAGAGGCATGATATGAATCCAGGTCTCACTTGTCAGAGTCAGAGCCCCTAACCATTACACTATCCAGCCACCAGGGCACTTAACAAACATGTCGCTATATATTTTTCATAGATAGGTTTTCATGACTCCACTCCACACCATCTTCAAACCAATACTACATCAATGGAAAGCATTATGGCAATAGCTCAGATCATAGAGGGTCTGCTGAAACACAGCAACTGACTGCATAATGTTTCTTGCATTCTCAGAAAGGGTCATAGGAGTCTAAACATCTTCTGTCTTTTGCTGTGATTCTCTGTCTTGTCAATGCATTAAGGAACACTGGCTCTGATTCACGAAACTATGATAAAATGTCAGGGCCGGATTTACCATAAGGCACTGTAGGCACATGCCTACAGGCGCCTGATGATGGAGAGGCGGCGGTCTCCTTCATTCCGAATTCAGAGCTCTGATCAGAGCGTAAATGAGACGTTATTCACCCAGCTCTCAGCTTTCCACTGACGAGATCTCTCTTCAGTCAGGGGCACTTCTAGCTACCTAATACTAATGTTTCTCTGGGTACCTAATACTAAAGGGCCACTGTAGCTACCTATGATGGGCATGGTAAGCAAGGGAGAAGTGACAGCTAGGACAGCCAGCACACTTGTGGTGCGGTTTCAGCAGGGGTTTGTAGGTTCATGGAGGGTAAAGTCTAGGGTGCCAGGACATCTGTGCCTATAGGCTCCTGTGATATAAATCCAGGCCTGTAAAATGTACTTGTACATACAGGAAGGGTACATTTTACCAGCATTTAGGAAAGCAGTGTATTAGGCGTAGGGGAATAGCACGCTATGTACAAAATGCATGTGTGTACATAATGCAAGCTGTTCTATTTGTGAGAGACTTGTTACATTGCTTGCATAAATGGCAGCAAAATTTACACCCACTGTAAGAACACATACATTTTACTGTAGTTTTGTGAATCAGGGCCATTATCTGATAGTTGGCCAAGTGAAGTTTCTCCTGGATTTGTGTGTTTTTTACTAGTTTGGTGGTCTTTGTTGATGGGTTAGGGTGGAAATGTGGGAAGGAGTCAGGTGGGAGTTACAGAAACGGGAGAGCTCAGGTCGGTATTCTATACATTTAAAATCATTTATCATTTTTTATACTCTTGTGGAAAATAATGATATAGCATTTCTGTAACTTTTGAGGAGTACTGTTGTAACCAGACAGATCATGTTGCTGTGAGCTTTCCTGGGTACAGCCCTCTCTTTGTTCTATTTTAGGGACTCGTCCCCATCAGCAGGAAAGGGTTAAGCATTTCACCACTGTGGCCATCTGGAGACAATTGCTCAGGTGCAGAAAACATCTTCTATCTTATATTTCATCATCTCACGGGCTTCCTTCTATAATTTGTTTTGATGTTGCTGTTTTCCCCTGGTACCTTGTCTCACAGGAGCGAGGTGTTTTCATTTTGTATGAATAGTGTATTCTGGGATAATTCATTCTGTGGCGTTCTTTTACCCAAAACACATTGCTGTATAGCAGGTGTGGCAATATGTGGCTGCCATCTGTGTAAGAACTGCAAAAACCAGCATGTCCAGTCAAAAACGAACAGAGCTTGTGAGGACTTACATGATGCAGCATTCTCCAGCCATAAGGCTAAATCTATTAACATGATTATCAGGAGGCCTTATGCAGGGAACACACGATGCAATTGCCTGCCCGATCCACGGGAATCGAGCGATTATTTCCAACATGTCCGATCCATTTTCAATCGAGAAAGGGATCGATTTTGCTAAATTATCATTGGAAAATCGATCCCTTTATCAATCGGAAGCAGTTTGTACATGTACACACGGTACAACTTCCTGTCCAATCACCCATCGACCAAACGGGAAATTGCATCGTGTGTTCCCAGCATTAGATCCAGATATTTCATTGTGAGGGTGAAATATGAATTCAGTAATGAAAACTACTACTTTATAATTTAGTCACATGATTTAAACCATTGCAGGTGAATGAGTACCTGAGGTACTCCTGAAAAAGGAACCCAAGGTGAGAGGGAAACGGAGGCTGACATGTTTATTTCCTTTTTAAAAAAGGCACATTGCCTGGCTGTCCTGCTGAACCTCTGCCTCTAATACTTTAAAGAGGAACTTCAGCCTAAACAAACATACTGTCATTAAGTTACATTAGTTATGTTAATTAAAATGGATAGGTAATATAATCTCTTACCCACCCTGTTTTAAAAGAACAGGCAAATGTTTAATTTCATGAGGGCAGCCATCTTTTTGGTTGAAATGAGGTGACAGGGAGCATGAGACACAGTTCCAACTGTCCTGTGTGCTGTCCTGTGTCCCAGTTGCTAGGCAACGTGAATAATAACATAGGAAATCCCATCATGCTTTGCACACAGGGAAAAAAAGCCTGGGCAGTTTTCTTTGATGGGTGGAGCTTAGCTAAAAATGCAGCTAAAAATTATGCTTTGGTAAGAAAAACAAAGTTCTGATGCTGTGAAACTGTTAAAAAAACACCAAGCCTTTTCAGTTCTGCTGAGTAGATTTTTTGTCCGGAGGTTCACTTTAAGCCACAGACCCTGAAAAAGCATACAAATCTGACAAGATGAGCCACATGCTTGTTTCAGGTGTGTTATAATTCAGATCCTACTAAACAGAAAGATCAGTAGGAGAACCCGGTAACTGGTATTGTTTAAAAGAAAATAAACATGGCAGCTACCATTAACCTCACACCTCGGGTTCCTTTTAAGCAGGATTTATAAATTTGGATTTATACATTTTATAATATGGCATCAGTACATCTATCTGTATTTAAAGAAATAAGAGTAGTATCATATTATTACAATTATGACAAATAACTTATTCTTAACAGATAATTCAGTGGTTACATAACCAAAGTTTTGCTTTACCTCATCCCCCATCTGAGAGCAAGGCAGTTTCTGGGCACAGGCCATCCAGACAAAGTCCTGAAATGCCCTCTAGTGTACAGGGCTCTATACTACATCCTCTGTATCAATGACACTCAGGCAGTCTGCCGTGCACAGCACAGTATATTCCATATTTTGCAGTGCTCCTGTCTTGCAGCTGCAGTTACGTCTTTACAATGCAATCCTTGCTACTCCACACATTCTCACCCCTCCCCTCTGCATAGAGTGTGTGTATGTGAGAAAAGAGGAGGGGGTCACATATCGTTGTGCCTGGGGCACCAAATAAGTCCTGCTTAGAAGCACCATATTACCCGCCCTGGTCTGTCCTATTTACTACTTCCCACAGAAAATACAGAGTATTGATCAATACATTACACTGCAATGTGAAATGTGATTAGGATAGTCCAAATGCTTTTGCTGGAGTTTCCAGTTTCCACAACTTGAAGGTTTGTGATAGCAAGCATGCGCTTATGGCCTATTCACATATACGGTGGTGTAGTGTGGTGCACACTGCTCCTCACCACTTTCTCACCACCATGGCCTGGAGATCCCCTCACTTGTACAACACTAATTACACCATTTCTTAGGGCCGGATTTGTACTTTTTACCGCCCTAGGCCACTGTCACCAGCCGCCCCCTTAAGTATAGGTAGCGAGATGACCCCTCCCCCTTGCCTCTAGTATAGGTAGCCTGATGACCCCCCAGTATAGGTAGCCAGATGACCCCTCCCCCTTCCCTCTAGTATATGTAGCCAGATGACTCCTTCCCCTTTCCCTACAGTATAGGTAGCCACTAGCCAGATGACTCCCTTAATCCCTCCTCCCCCCCCCCCCTTCAATGTAGGTAGCCAGCTAGCGTTCACACCGCAGCAACCATCTGTGTCACTCATTTCTCAGCTCATCTCCACTGCAGAAGTTTTCTCTTCCTTTCCGTCTCCAATGCTGCCCAAGTCCCTAGCCGCCGGCCACAATGCAAACGTGCACAGAGAGCAACAGAGTACCGTGGTCAGGCGCTAGCCTGATCTCCCTTCATTGCAGCATTTGCAAGCTTGCAAATTCTGCACCAGTTTAGCCTTCTGCTTTGGTGCCCTTCCTCCTGTGGTGCCCTAGGCCATGGCCTAGGCGGCCTTGGCCTAAATCCGGCCCTGCCAATCCTGATACAGCTTTATTATGTGTCCACACATATATAACTCACAACTGTACCTCTTTTGGAAACAGATCCTCCTGTCCCGCTTCCCAAGTGTCGGTTTTCTAGAAAGGCCACAAAGGTCCGGGACTTGAGCGGCCACAGCCCAAAGGGGCACCAAGACATAAAAGAGGGGTTGTTGCATATGAAAGAGGAGGCTGAAAATGGGGAGCAACACAAGAAAAAGGGAAAGTGATGCCCAAGGAAGCTGTTCGTGAAAGAGAGGGGCTACAGTGCATGGATGATACACAGGGAAGGGGGCTGCAACTGGAATAGGAGGGGCGCTGCTGTGAGCCACAACATACTTTGCCTAGGGGCACAAAAAGTATAAATCTGGCCTTGCCCTTCCCTCCTTTCCTTTTGTCCTGATGTAGAGATCTGTACAAATCAATGTATTTACCTAGTAAACAAAGATGGTTTTATGCTGTTAATTTTTATGGCAATTCTCTAAAATATTTCCAATAATAAAAGATAAGTGCTGGAAGAAAGAGGCAGTGTGATATGACAAATGGAAATATGTCTTTTGCTAGTTAATTCTTCATGGAGTGCCTGGCCAGAGGTGTGATAAAGGAGTAGCTGGTGGTTGGTGGTCAGGAAGGACTTCCCGCACAGGCATGTACTCACAAAGCAGAATGTATGTGAAAGGACCCTACATTTATTGATGATGCATCCAGGACATGCATCTGTCCATACTGATGGACACCCTTCTTAGTATTGGAGGCATTTTTAAATGGTGCTTCTTCAGGGCTTGCTCAGTTTAATTGTTTCAGTAAATCAATATATGTGACCATCAGTAAACATGTACAGTATACGTGACTCACAAAATCACAACATTGGGATTCATGAAACAAAACAGGCTTTCCTCCTTGTGGTTTTTACAGTGAAAGAAGGCTTGTAAAATGTTTATTCCATAATGAAATCATGAATTTGTGTGTCACATTTTACATTTCTCTAAGGCAGAGGGAGCACATTTATCTAATTCATGCACTCGGCAAAACACGCACTGCCGCATTGGCCACTGTAGTCTATGGCCCGCTCAGGGATCGCACATCGTTCACATTTGTTTGCATTCTTCATTTGTAATTTTCATCATGATTTAAAATCAGCTTGCTGCTTTTTTCCCACACAATGCAGGCATTCGCAATCACAATGTATTCCGCCGCATCCGAAAAATCGCAACAAACACAGAAAATCACAGGCAGGAAAACACGATTTCAGAGTAAATGGTAAGTGAGGGTTAACCCTTGTCGTGTGAAAAACGTGCCTGTTTGTGCGTTCATTTACATTACAACACCGGCATTTTGGTACAGTAAGGCTTCATTTCCACTTTGCAGTGCATTGCGATACTCCCAAATGTGCTTGCAATCCCATTCATTTATTATAGGATGGGATCGCTGCACAAATGTGCCGAATGCGTTGCGATTCCGCGGTGAATCCCAAGGCATGTATGCACTTCTGATGTTCCTGCGATCACCCATTGGGCTGCATTTCCAATAGTGTGGCTAAAATCGAACAGATGGAAACAAGTCTGTACTAAATGAATTTTAATCATAAATAGCACAGGTGTGCACAATTATGCTGCAGGTTGAACTTTTTCCCCCCACACACGAAAATATGAGATGTGAATGAGCCCATTGACTTACATTTGTTGTTAGTTCTTATGCAAATTTGCATAAAGGAAAATTAATACAAAATAGTCAGGTGCGTAAAGGTGGGATAGTGCTGTAATATAATTTCCATTTGTGTGAGTAGACCAGTATTGAAATAAATAGAATGACTATATGTCCCCAGTATAAAGTAATGTTTTAACAGGGCAGCTTTCTACATCACTTGCAAATGACCCCACGGATGTTGGGATATTAGATTTACATGCACAGCGCAGCAAAGATTTGCCTCTGGGTTTTGTATTTGTAAGGCAGCTTGGGAGTGAGATCATATTGCCAGCATGTATTGAAATACCAAACAGAGGAGCAATGTCTCATAGAGCAGGTGCTCAGCAATGGCACACATGAAACAGGCTTCTCGTTCTACCCTTCAATTTCCAGCCCAACACCCCAACCCTGTTAACATATTTGTAATGTTTTTTAAAAATATTTGTAATTATCTGTATGGCTGCTTAATTAGGTGACTGTTGCTTTGTCTTGGTTTGGACGAAAGACTGGCAGGTAGAGATGTCTCAAACCTTCAATTTTCGCGCGAACTTTCGCGAACCGCAATAGACTTCAATGCGGAGGCGAACTGTGAAAACTAGACACATTTATGCTGGTCACAAAAGTGATGGGAAAGATGTTTCAAGGGGTCTAACACCTGGAGGGGGGCATGGATGAGTGGGATAGACGCCAAAAGTCCAGGGGAAAAATCTGGATTTGACACAAAGCAGCGTTTTAAGGGCAGAAATCACATTGCATGCTAAAATGGAGGCCTAAAGTGCTTTAAAACATCTTGCATTTGTATACATCAATCAGGGAGTGTAATTAGAGTTCTGCTTCACAATGACACACCAAACTCACTGTGTAACGCACCGCAAGCAGCTGTTTGTGTAGTGACGGCCATGCTGGACTGGTGTGCACCATGGTGAGAGTGCAGGCCGCGGCGGTTTCCAATCCCATATGGTCGCTGGGCTGTGGTAGCTCAATGATAGAACAATAGTGACTGTCCAGCTCATCGAAATTTGGTCTGTCCACAATGAAGCAACGACCTAATTATCTTGGGTGTGCCCCCCCTCCGAGACACTCATATAGACGTCAGTCATTGCTTCATTGTGATACGCAAGCCCCTTCACCGCGGCAAGGTAACGATCATGAAGGGGAACTGACACATGTACATGCCTTTTGTTTTGTTGTTGCAGCTGCAGTGCAGCCAGAAAAATTAGGCAGGCATGTACACGCACCAGAAAAATTATTATAGCGGCCGCTGCTAGGTAGCGGCCTTAAAAATTTAGGAATCCGCCTGGAGTCCTGGACCCTGTTGGTGGTGGTGGAAAAGGCAGTCAAGTGGCCTGCAGGCAGAGATGCTGTGTGGGAAGTGACTTAGTCATGGGGCAGGCAGTCACAGCACGTGCAGGCAGAGATGCTGTGTGCAGGGACTGACTTAGTCTTCGGGCGGGCAGTAGACCTCCGGGATCCATGCCTCATTCATTTTGATAAAGGTGAGGTACTGAGCACTTTTGTGCCTTAGGCGACTTCTCTTCTCAGTGACAATGCCTCCAGCTGCACTGAAGGGTCCTTTCTGACAGGACGCTTGAGGCACGGCAAGACAGAAGTTGGATGGCAAATTGGGACAGCTCTGGCTACAGATCAAGCCTGCGCACCCAATAGTCCAAGGGTTCATCGCTGCTCACAGTGTCTACATCCACACTTAAGGCCAGAAAGTCGGCTACCTGCCAGTCCAGGCGTTGGTGGAGGGTGGATCCGGAAGGGCTAAGGCGAGATGTTGGACTAAAGAATGTACGCATGTCAGCACGACCTCAAACAGACCTGCCGGGTGGCCTGCCTCTGGGTCTGCCCCTGCATCTGCCTCTACCTGTTTTGTCCATATTGGGGGGATGAAGAGAAAGGTATGCACTGACTTGACTAATACAATGTGCAGTCACACTGGTGCAGTTAACAGGTATGCACGGAGTGGTATATCACACTGCGTGTGCTCACGTAGGTAGGTGGGTGCACTGAACAACTGGTAGGTATATGCAGTGATGGGTATTACAAATGTGCACCTGTCACACACGTACCGTGAACAGGTACAGTGACTGGTGGTATTAAATATCACATTGCGTGCGCTCACGTAGGCAGGTGGGTGCACTGAAAAACAGGTAGGTATATGCAGTGATTAGTATAACAAATGTGCACCTGTCACTCACACGTTCAGAACAGGATTTTCTGTTTGACTTCCCCCGTCGCCATGGCGACGATCGGGATGACGTCATCCACATCATGGCGTCTGGGGTAGTCCCGATCCACCTCTTAGCGCGGCCTGGCGGTAATTGGCCAGGCTGCGCACGGGGTCTTTGGGGGGCCTCTAATGCGGCGGGTAGCAGTGAATCGGCGCGGAGCGGTGGCGAACGGCTTGTACATGCAGCTAGCAAAGTGCTAGCTGCGTGTAACAAAGCAAAAAGCGTGAAAATCTGCCCACCAGGGGCTGAGAAATCCTCCGCGGCGGCTTAGCCCGAGCTCAGCTCAGGCTTACCACTGAGGAGGTTAACAATGCGTGCGCTCACGTAGGTAGGTGGGTGCACTGAACAATAGGTAGGTATATGCAGTGATGGGTATTACAAATTTGCACATGTCACACACACGTACCGTGAACAGGTACAGTGACTGGTGGTATTAACAATGTGTGCGCTCTCGTAGGTAGGTGGGTGCACTGAACAACAGGTAGGTATATGCAGTGATGGGTATTACAAATGTGCACCTGTCACACACACGTACCATGAACAAGTGCAATGACTTGTGGTATTAACAATACGTGCGCTCACGTAGGTAGGTATGTAGGTGCACTGAACTGTGAACAGGTGCAGTGATTGGGATGGGATTACAAATGTGCAACTGCCTGTCACACACACAGGTAGTCGCTGAATGTGCTGGGCCTGGCAGTGGCACAGTAGGAATTAAGGGGCCAAAGGCCAGCTGCGGCTGACTGACAGAGCTGTATATAATGCAAGTGGGCCACACACACAAAAAAAATAGATCACAAGAACAAGATTAGCTCTCAAAAGAGCTGTTGAGAGGTTCTTTTTTAGCAATAAGAATCAGCAAGGAGCAAGCTAACAAGCCTACAAGAGCCTAACTACGCTTTCCCTATGAGAGTCTGCAGCAGCTCTCCCTTCTCTAATTACTGCAGGCACACGAGTGAGTCCAATGCCTGACGCTGCCTGCCTTTTATAAGGGGGGAAGGGCCTCCAGGAGGAAGTGTAGCCTGATTGGCTACAATTTGCCTGCTGACTGTGATGTACAGGGTCAAAGTTGACCCTAATGATGTAGTATAGGAGGCAGGTCGAACCGCCATAAAGTTCGCGTTTGTTCGCGAACGCGAACCACCGAAGTTTGCACGAATAAGTTTGCAGTCAAACCGTTCGGGCCATCTCTACTGGCAGGCAGTGGAGTCGCTAAGGAGCTTTGGGCCCCAGTGCAAGTTTTATATTGGGCTCCCAAAGCATTCTGTACATATAAATTGATATGGTGCACCAAAACCTGTCAAGGACCGTCACGGTATTAGAGGTGCTAAAAGGGGAGGAGGAACACAATTGGATGGTTCCTCTGAGGACCCTGAGGGAGCATCCAATCGTAATGCGAAATGTTGGTGGGCGGAGTCAGAGTGACATCACGATTGGATGCTTCCTCTGTGGACCCAGAAGAAGCATCCAATCGTCATGTGAAATGTTAGTGGGTGTAGCCAGAGTCAGAAGTGCTGCTAGGTTTGGATTGTCCATCTCCTGCCTTTGCCATGTGCACTGACATAAACCGGCGTCTCTAACAGGAATGAACACATGCATAATGCTGATCGGGTTGAGCAATAAAGCTATCTAGCCACTGCTCCCTGCAATTAAAACGAACCTGAACTCAGAACTTCCTCTCTGCTCTAAAAGATACGCATCAGCATAATGTTGCACCTTTATTAAGCACATTTAAAGGAAAACATTTCTTTGTTACAATCGATACAAATCTTGCAATTCTCCAGTGTTTCTACTTCTTGCTTTCATGGAAGCAGACATATTGTTAACATCCCTGGCGGTACGCAGATGCGGTGGTTGTGTCCACGGGAGGGATTTTTTTAATTCGAAGTGTTTTTTTTAATGTTAGCTAGCACTAGGCTAGCTAACTGTGGCCCCCAAGTCCCCCGGCAACGGTCTGACCCCCCCCCCCCCCCCCCCCCGATCGCCTCCGGCAACACTCACCCGTCCGCAATCCCACGAGAGCCGCAACTTCCCAATTCGCTTCACTCGTCGCTATGGCAATGATCGGACATGATGCCATGCACAGTTCCGATCCTCCCCATAGTGAACCCGGGTGCTGATTGGGAGGCTGCGCCATTGCGGGATCCCTGGGGGGTACGTATACCAGCAGCGATCAGAGGGGACCGGAGGCACTTGGGGGACATGGTTAGCTAGCCAAGTGCTAGCTTAACCAAATGAAGCCATTTTTATTTTTAAAAAATCCTCCCGGGGCCAAGCGATCCCCTGTGGCGGCTAGCTCGACACTGTGCTTTCAAATGAGCTTATCTGCCGTGGCAGTCAGCTGACAGCTGAGGGATCAAATTACAACTTGTGATAAGTCACAGATGGGGGGAATTATACAGGCTAAACTCTCTAAATACATTCGGAGTGCATTTCTCTCTGTTTTCCTTCTGTCCTGTGCAAGAGTTCAGGTCCACTTTAAGCTAAGCAATGTGACTGGGCCACTGAGAACGCCATGCAGCCATATCAAGAGTGGGGTGAGATCCATCTATGTGTTGAACAACACTCCTTATATTGCATCAAAATTTCTTGTATTGCGCAGGAGTGTGCAGGCTGTGTGGTTGCCAAACTACGCCAGTGCGAATCTACACGTCGTAGTCCGCAACTACGCATCGTAGTTCATAGACGAAGTTTAAAAACATTGCGTACGTATTTCCGCATAGTCGTAGTACCTCCATTCGAAGCTTCTCCCGCTACGTGTAGTTGACGTATGTATTGCGAAGTCAACTACGCGTGCGGTAACTGCGTCTATAGGGATCATTGCGCATGCGCAGAAATATTATTGCCCTTCTATACGTATACAATTCCGCATTGGAAGGTGGATTGTACGCATATATTAGTTCACCCATGCGCATATTTAGCGGACTATTGCAGAAATGTTTCCGCATAAGGGCATAAGCGTCCGCATACACTACGCTTCGCACTACGCGAAGCTTCCGTATTTTAACGCGTAGTCTACCAAATGCAAACGTAGCGAAGTTTCTGATTTCAAAACCATAGTTTGCGAAGTGCAATTGCGTAAAACTATGCGTAGTTCCAGCGTAGCAAAGTTTGGCTGACTACGACCATCCCTGAGTGCATGTGAATGCGCAGGCAAATGCTGATATACTGGTTAAAGGGAACCTAAACTGAGAGGGATATGGATGTTTCCTTTTAAACCAGGGGTCTCAAACTCAATTTACCTGGGGGCCGCAGGAGGCAAAGTCAGGATGAGGCTGGGCCGCATAAGGGATTTCACAATCAGCAGCAGATGCCCCCCCACCCCCACCGCCCCTTGCATTGATTTTTATTTCAAACTCAAATTCACACTGAAGCAAACTATTTTGCCTATTTTACCTTATAGTTCGCTTCAGTGCTCCCATTACAAGTAATCCGCCGTGTCCCCGCCACAAAACGAGGGCTGCAGAGCCCCCAAATAGCCCGGCTGGCAATCCGCCAGCATTACCTGGAAGGGGCAGAGCTTTCAGCTTCAGCTCTGCCCCTCCTGAAGTCAATCGTGGCGCATCGCCGCCTCTGCGCGCCCCTCTCACTCTTCCTTTACAGAGGGGCGGGGAGAGGCGGCGATCTGTGTGGCGATTGACGTCAGGAGGGGCAGAGTAGTGTTGGGCGAACAGTGTTCGCCACTGTTCGGGTTCTGCAGAACATCACCCTGTTCGGGTGATGTTCGCGTTCGGCCGAACACCTGATGGTGTTCGGCCTTTTAAGTTCGGGTTCGCCCCGAACTACTAAATGGCCGCCGAACAGGGCCCTGTTCGGCCGAATACTGCCCCCCTATGGGGTCGCAGGCATAAGGGGGGAGCATGCCCCGATCGCGGGGGGGGGTCGGAAATTCCCCCCACCCCCTCCGCTAGCGCTCCCCCCTCTGCCCGCTTCCCCATACAAAAGTTTAAGGAAGTAAAACAGTACCGGTGGTAGTGGGTGGCTGGCAGTGGGCGGCACTATGAAGTGAGTGACTGAGGAGGAGGAGTCCGGAGAGTGACGCGTTGAGGGAGGCCGGGCAGCGGGCGGTTCAGCAGTAGTACGGTACTACTGCTGAACCGCCCGCTGCCCGGCCTCCCTCAACGCGTGGGGGGAATTTCCGACACCCCCCCCCGCGATCGGGGCATGCTCCCTCCTTATGCCTGCGACCCCATAGGGCCCCCAAAAGCGGGATGTTCGGGGAGTTCGGGGTTCGGCCCGAACATGCCGAACATCGCGGCCATGTTCGGCGAACTTTCCCGAACATCCAGGTGTTCGCCCTGAAGCTGAAAGCTCTGTCCCTTCCAGGAAATGCCGATGGATTGCCCCCCGGGCGATTTGGGGGCTCTGCAACCCTCGTTTAGCGGCGGGGATGCGGCAGATTACTTGGGAGCACTGAAGCGAGCTATAAGGAAGCTTTTTCCAGCGAGGGCCACAAAATATTGTATCGAGGGCCGCAAATGGCCCGCGGGCCACGAGTTTGACACCCCTGTTTTAAACAATACCAGTTGCCTGGTAGCCCTGCTGATCTCTTTGGCTGCAGTAGTGACTGAATCACACACCTGAAACACGCATGCAGCTAATCCAGTCTGACTTCAGTCAGAGCACCTGATCTGCATGCTTGTTGAGGGGCTGTGGCTAAAAGTATTAGAGACACAGGACCAGCAGGAGAGTCAGGCAACTGGTATTATTTTAAAAGAAAAAAATCCATATCCTTCTCAGTTTAGGTTCCCTTTAATCTTTGGCCAGAGTAACAGATTATCTGCATGTTTTTGATTCCATTCCTAGGCAGCCTCTAGATCAGTGTACGGCTGACTTTCTAGTGTTTGTAAACAGGAGAACAGGCATGTATGGTGAGCCATCCTTATGCCCACCGCTGACCCCGTCATGCGCATGTGCAGAGTGCTCCCGACCATAGCCACACGCGGTAGGGCGTGCCGAGCTGGGCCAGCACAGGCGCAGTGATGCCCGACTTAGGCCACCCAGAAGAGGGTCCCAGAGGGCATTTACAATCAATAGAGGGTCAGAAAGGAGAACAGAGGAGCGGTGGGCATCAAGACAGCTCACCATACATGGCTTATCTCCCCGTTTTTCTCCTATTGTCTTCGGCTCTGGTATCCTTTAAACACATGATTTTAATTGATTAGTAGGGACCTGCTCGTTCCCATTGCATGCTAACTATATTGGATGTTGGTTTGTCTAATATTTATATCATTAAAGTCATTGTGACCCATAATTACTATTGAATTGATGTGTTTGCTGATCGGGTTTGCCCCGCCCATTATAAAGGATTTGGTAACAAAACGATTAGACACAGGTGCATAATCCTTGCTTTTGTGTTATGTGATTCAGTATTTTACAAGACAGATTATGACTGTGGCATGTATTGGAGCATTTGAAAAACACAAGTCATTCATAGTAATAGAATAGTGTAAAGTTTCAAGTCCAATTCCAGGCACAAATGTTTTTTTTGAGAAATCTTTCACACCAATGGCTAGAACGCACCATTTAGCACTGCAGCCCAATTGCTGGGGCTAAGAAACAGCCATGTGCACATTGGCTAGTGAAAATTACATAGTGCAAAAAGAGTTGTCAATTATAAAAGCACCAGAGCTAGGAATATGTCAGATGATCAGTATATGGAAAAATATAATTTACTTTATTTAGGCTGTACCACAAATTCTCTTAAAGTGGACCTGAAGGAAAACATAGAGAAATACACCCTGTATGTATTTAGAGAGTTTAGTCCGCTCAGGAATCTCCTCTGCTGAACAAAGGCTGTTAACAATATGTCTGCTTCCATGAAAGCAGGAAGTAGACACCCTGCAGATTTATAGCAGGATTTATATGAGCTGTAACAAAGAAACGTTTTGATTTAAAGGTTATTATTCTGTTGCGTATCTTTGCGTATTTTGCGTATCTTTTACAGCAGAGAAGAAGTTCTGAGTTCAGGTCCACTTAAACATTAATAATAAAAATATTTAAGAACACAGCAAAATGGAAAAAATATTTAAGAACACAGCAAAATGGAAAACTACTTGCAAAATCTCTACCACATAGACACCAATTTAACAATTGTAATCAAACTACTCTATTTGGGGTTAATAATAGCCCCTCAAGAGGCAACCTTAGTCATGCAGCTGTATACAGCACCCAACACACACACCTCAATAAGGTAGCCTAAAGCTACGTACACACATACGACAACGATTGTTCGTTGTGAACGACGAACAAACTTTTAACTGACGAAAAAACAACCTAAGTAAAGTTAGTTTTTAAAGGTGTGTAACGATCTGATCGTTAGAAAGAATGTTACATCACGTAAAGCAACTATTGCGCTTGCGCATAAAAATGAAAAGTTCCATAGAGAAATAGCGAAATGTGCATGTCAAGCTTAGTTTGAACGACCGTTTTCCCACGATGTACTACTTTTGCAAACGATCGTCTTTGGAAAAATCCGCCTAACTAGATTGTTCGTTTTTAACAATCTAGCTTGTCCGTCGTTAGACTTAATGGTCGCTGGCTGCTTTTTTTTAAACGATTGTCGTTTGAAATGATCGGGGAACGATCGTTTCAAACAACTATAGTCGCATGTGTGTACGCACCTTAAAGCAACAACATTGGAGCAATCAATACCAACAGTACACAACTGCATGTACAAATAAATGATGAGATAGAGCTATATAAGGCTCGAGCTGCTAAACAAGAGGCAATGGCAGAATGGTCACTGAAACAAATCTAGGCAACTTTACCCATATTGGACACGACCGCCAAAATGTTGAGTGACCCAGGAGTGGCATGGTGATCAGCAATGGAGTCCATAACTGAAGAACAGGGATACCCATGTCAGTACACAGTTAGGGTAGTTACTGGTTTATTGAATACATGCAAGTTCAGGTCTAATATATTTATCACATAAATCTTTCATGCAAGATTGTATTACAGTGCCTCTAGTAATACAATCACAGCTACTTAAAGGATAGCTTGGAAGCCAGGGTTGGCAAACCGAATGCTACCAAATAACCCAGGGTGTGTCAAAAATCCCTTGATAATTGATGCATACAAACTGCATGCTCTACATATTGCCGCATACAAACTGCCACATACAGTTTGCATGCTCTGCATATTGGGATAGCTCAAAGGGTCAAACTCCCTCCTCTAGAGTTCCCCACAAGTTGTGTGTTAGGAGCTTAGGAGCCCCCTCATGCCCTGCAGATGGTATCCATTGTCACATGCACATATCCCAGCCTCTAAGTATCAGTGCTAAATCATTATATGTTCTACCACCCCAAAATGTATCCTTCCTCAATAAAGCAATGGAGGTCAGCCTATGTTTAGGGGGTAACAGTAAATTCGGGCGCCTGAGGCAAGTGGACAAATCGGGCGCCGCCATTCACTCCCATAATAAATATCGTTTAATGGGCGCCCGACAGGAAAAAAGGGCGCCGGAGAAAAATAACGTTTTATAAGCGGCGCCCGGAGACTTTTACTGTTTTATAACTGCTTCTCATGATTACACATTATTTTATGATTTATAATTTTTTAAACATTATTTTTAAACGAAAAACAGTACAATCTTTTTTAAAACATTATTTTTAAACGAAAAACAGCACAATATTTTTTTCACACGTTATTAATGCTTATCACAGGGGGGTCTTAGGTTTAGGCACCACCAGGGGGGTCTTAGGTTTAGGCATCAACAGGGGGGTCTTAGGTTTAGGCACCACCAGGGGAGTCTTAGGTTTAGGCACCACCAGGGGAGTCTTAGGTTTAGGCACCATCAGGGGAGTCTTAGGTTTAGGCACCACCAGGGGGGTCTTAGGTTTAGGCACCAACACGGGGGTCTAGGGGTTAGGGGTAGGTACAGGGAGGGTTACTTACTATTTTTTTTTAAACGTTATTATACGTTTCACTTTTTAAACGGAAGATTAACGTTTTCACAATTGCCAATTTCATGCACATTATTTAATGATTTATAACTTTATAAAACATTATTTTTAAACGAAATATAGTACATTATATTTTTAAACGTTATCCATGTTTATCGTTTAAAACCCGGCGCCCTTTTTTCCCAGCGCCCCTTTTTAACGTACGCTGTTTAGGGACTTAGAACACTGTCTTAATTTCTCTATTTTCAAGACAAAATTCTCCAGTTATTTCTGCCTCTCCATGGGATTCTAACCTGTTCCAATGCACAGTACCTAAGACAACTTGGGTCTGCATTGTGTTTAATCTGAAAATGTTTTGACAAACTGTATCCCTTTACTCTACTTTTCATTTTTATACCTTCAAATATTCTTTTTGTATAACCTTCTTTTTCTTCTTCCAATGTATTGTGCACCACATTTACACCAAAACATGTACACCACCCCTTGCAGTTACACATGATACACCGTCTGATTTTTCTTTTTAATATTTTATTATAAGAAACAACCTGGATAGTTTTTGCTCCACTTGCCTCCCTGCATTGCCAGTCTCCATGGTGGCTGCCTGGCTGGCAATTCATTTTATTTGATTTCTCAGTCATAGAAAGGAGAAATGATACATTCAGTCAGAGGCGGACATAGGCCCATGCAGACCGGGGCCCCATGTCCTCTAGGGCCCATGCAATTGCACCAGTTAGGGCCTGGTTATCCTCTAGGCTTTTCTCCATGTATTTCTCTCTGAAACTCAAGAGAAACCATGATAATAACTTGTACCTCAGCATAGCTCCCAACTGTCCCTCTTCTGGAGGGCCAGTCCCTCTTTGGGAGCCCTGTCCCTTTGTCCCCAGAGCCGGATTTGTACTCTTTACCGCCCTAGGCCACTGTCACCAGCCGCCCCCTTCAGTATAGGTAGCAAGATGACCCCTCCCCCCTTCCCTCTACTATAGGTAGCCTGATGACCCCTCTCCCCTTCCCTCTAGTATATGTAGCCAGATGACCCGTCCCCCCTTTCCCTCTAGTGAAGGTAGCCAGTTGACTCCCTTAATCCCTCCTACTCTCCTCTCCCCTTTTAGTATAGGTAGACAGCTCGCATTCACACCGCAGCAGCCATTTGTGTCACTCATTGGCTCATCTCCAGTGCAGAAGCTTCCTCTTCCTTTTTGTCTTCAATGCTGCCCAAGTCCATAGCCACCACCCACAATGCAAACGTGCACAGAGAGCAAGGTGGCCACTGCACAGGCGGCTAGCAGTAGAGTAGTTCGGTCAGGCGCTCCTCTGATCTCCCTGCATTGCAGCATTTGCAAGCTTGCAAATGCTGCACCTGTTTAGCCTGCTGCTTTGGTGCCCTTTCTCCTGTGGTGCCCCTAGGCCATGGCCTAGGTGGCCTTGGCCTAAATCCGGCCCTGTTTGTCCCTGTTTCCTACTCATTTGTCCCTCTTTCAGGACTTTCAGGACTATGGCCTCAATTCACTAACCTTTATCAAACACTTTACCAAACGTTTGATAATTTACCTCATGGGTATTATCTCATTTTGAATTCACGAAGGTGTTATAGATTTATCCAATATTTTATCGATAAAACATTCGATAAATCTATAACACTTTAGTGAATTTAAAATGAGATTTTACCCATGAGGTAAATTCACAAACGTTTGGTAAAGTGTTTCATAAAGGTTAGTGAATTGAGGCCTTTGTCCCTGTTTCTATGTACAGTAAATATTTGTATTTCTCTACTAATAAATGTGTTTAATTGACTCTAAACTTTATTTCCATCCTTTAAATTGATATATTACTAATTTTAAAATTTTAATATGAAGGAAAATAAACCCAGATAGAAAGGACCAGTGTGGTTTGAATTATAAAACAACATATTTTTCTACTGAAATCCTTATGGTATGCATGACTAGGGGTGTGATGGGGGCGTAATCTGGGATGTGGCAGGGGTGTGGCTTATGCCCCAGTCAGATACAAGTTTAAAATGTGAGCTCAAAACAAAGGGGAGGTACGGGATATCACCCTAATAGGCTAGTCTCACCCATGAATAATTGCATAATAGTAGAAACAGGATTAGGGGAGCTCTAAGCTGGTGAAAAAATTGTATACATTTATTGCAGTATCAAAATTCAAAATTCAATAGGCATATAACATACACTGACATACAGTATGTCAGTGTATGTTATATTGATACTGCAATAAATTTATACAATTTTTTCACCAGCTTAGAGCTCCCCTAATCCTGTTTCTACTATTAAAATGTGAGCTACATTAAAGCGGAACTGTAGATTCAAATTACTTGTAAGCAGGCCCGGCCCTAGACTTTTTGCCGCCTGAGGCAATTTTCAGTGAAATCGCCGCCGCCCCCCCCCCCCCCCCAAGCCGTTGTTGTGGGGGGCCGCCCGAGCTGGAGGGGATAGCGGGCAGGAAGGGGGTATTGGGCCTAGCGGCGGGGAGGGCCCCCTCCCTCGCCTGGGTCCACCGTCCTCCGCTCCCCTCCAGCTTTAAAAAGGTCCGTGCTGTGGCTGCAGCTATTCGTAAGAGGCAACGGGCGGGGATTACTCACCTCTTCCTCGTTCCAGGCCAGCGTGCGCTCCACTGACGTCACTTCCTGCGGCGTAGCAGGAAGTGATGTCAGTGGAGCGCACGCTGGCCTGGAACGAGGAAGAGGTGAGTAATCCCCGCCCGTTGCCTCTTACGAATAGCTGCAGCCACAGCATGGACCTTTTTAAAGCTGGAGGGGAGCGGAGGACGGGGGACCCAGGCGAGGGAGGGGGGGGTCCGACCCCCCTCCCCGCCGCTAGGCCCAATACCCCCTTCCTGCCCGCTATCCCCTCCAGCTCAGGCTGCCCCCCACACACATGGACGGGCGGGTGCCGCCCCCCCAGAAGTGCCGCCTGAGGCAAAAGTTTCACCCCGCCTCATGGGCGGGCCGGCCCTGCTTGTAAGTCGATGCCAGCGCAGCCCTGCCAAGCGTATCCTTTCTTCGTGTTCCCCTCTGAAATAGCGGGGAACGCGAAGAAAGGATACGCGTGGCGAAACCAAATGTAGCTGGCGGCGGGAGAACGGAGGCTTGTCAAAGAGTGGCGCGGGGCAGGACGGCTGCTGGGGGCTTGGGGAAGCGCCAGGTAAGTGAAACAATGTTTTTAATTTGAATCTACATTTCCACTTTAATATAGTACCTACAGAATTATCTCTATGGCATTGTTTGGATCCAACCATGATCTGTTATGACAGCGCCCACTTACATGGGGCCTGCTTAATTTATTCTGCACAAGGGCCCATTGTTGACTTTGTCCGCCACTGCAGACAGTGGCATATTAATAGGGGATGCAGAAGCTGGGACCACACCAGGACCCAATAGGGAGCAACACTATTGAGAATCAGTGATTTGTCAGTTCTCTCATTTGCATGGTTGGCTGTTAAATCAGTTGCGCTCATCTGAGATGAAATTTCAGCCCGTCATTGTTCAGCTGATCATGTGACTCTCCTCAGAGCTACACAGAACGGTGTGGTGCGGTTTAATGGTTTGTGGTATCCCAATGCACTTCATGCAGTGCGCTACCACAAAACGTACACATTAACAGTGAAGTATAGTTTCCATTGACTGTATGTGACACAATGTGCGGGTAACGTGCAATGCCACTTTTACGTTCCACTGGGGAGAGTTTTTCTTATCTCATATGCAGAATGAGTAAGGCCTCTTGCACACTGCAAGCAATTCAGATTCAGATTCCGCTTTTTAATCAGTTTTTACCTCCGATTCAGATTCAGATTTGCAGTGTGCAAGGAGCAAACTGCAAATCTGAATCTGAATCGGAAGTAAAAACAGATTAAAAAGCGGAATCTGAATCTGAATTGCTTGCAGTGTGCAAGAGGCCTAAATGTGCTCAGCTCGTACAGCAACATAAGAGGAACCTCTGTTCTTTTTTACTACTTCTTCATGAAATTCAAACTCTGATGTCACAACAGGAGCAGGAAGTGAAGGCATCCCTTCTGAATGAGGACACTCAAGCCCGCAAAGTGTGCTGGCTGCCCCAGCTGTCACTTCTTCCTTACTTCCCTTGCCTGTCATAAGTAGCTACAGGTGCTCCTTAGTATCAGGTAGCCAGAAATACCATTAATATTAAGAAGCTACAGGTGTCCCTGACTGAAGGGAGACCTCGTGAGTGGAATGCAGAGAGCTGGGTGAAGATCCTTTTCTCAGGACCCTGCATAGCTAAGGCAGGAGGGGAGGGGAGTGAGCACCCTTTCCATCATAAGCCGCCTGTAGGCACATGCCTACAGTGCCTTATGGTAAATCCGGCCCTGAGGACACTGTCAGCGATAAAAAACTGACAGACGTTGTAACAATGCACAATGCAGGGGCGTCATTTCACTCAGCTTGCATTTAGATCTTGTATTTTAGGTGTGCCACATTTCTGATTTTGTTTTTTTGCTTCAAGCTCATTTACAACAAAATACATTTTTACATTTTCCTGACTCCTAAGTCAGGCAAGAACTGCAGAGTTCTCACTCACAGGTATATCACAATGAGGTGTTTACACAGTACAACTGGAATAGCAGCCGACCTTTTCTTTAGCTGGATTTATTGCTTGTTCCTTGTCATGCTTTGCCTCTCCCAGGAGACAGCGTCATGTGAATATGTCTACGCTCTGTGTGGGTAGAATAGAACAGACATACATCACGTGCTATTCTTAGTAAATGCTTAGTCACTAGAACTTCACCTACTGCGCCTGCCCTGAGCAGCTTTGATCTTCCCATGTACCTGTGTAGAGTGCACACCCTCTGCTTACTTGTGGCTGCTGCCATTATCAGTCCATCTATTCACATAGGGCTAGTGCTGTCTCTCAGTTCTGAGGTGATGTAAATGTACACCTGTCATTAAAATCACACTGTATGTGACATCATTCTGCATTCCATATGGCGTTGTTATGTACATTATTCATGTTATAGGCCTGCAGGTGGAGACAGGTGGGAGCAAGTACTGATGTCCTTTAGGTGTGTGATTGGGTATTATGGGTATCTGATAGATAAGTGTACTTTACACATACAGTATCTCCCAAGAGTGAGTACACCTCTGACATTTATTGTAAATATTTTATTATATCTTTTCATTGGACTACACTGAGGCCTCCTGCACACATAGTGCATCCTGTCTGGAAGTGTGCACCTGACTGAGGAGTCAGACGTTTCTGACATCTGACGTCACCGGCTTACATGTTTGGGGGGTGGAGCTACGCAGGTTTCCCTGTTGGCGCAATCTGTCACTGGGAACAATCTGCCTGCAATGGTGCAGTGCAGTGTGATGCACTGCAATAGGCTCTTCAGTACTCATCAAAATACAGAGCAGACATTAATGTCTAAAGCACTGGCAAAAAAAGTGAGTACACCCCTAAGAATGTCAAAATTCTACCCAATTAGTAATTTTCCCTCTCTGGGGTCATATTACTCATTAGTGCTGCAAGGTCTCAGGCGTGAATGGGGAGCAGGTGTGTTAGATTTGGTGTTACCGCTCTCACACTCTCTCATACTGGTCACTGAATGGCACCTCATGGCAGAGAACTCTCTGAGGATCTTAAAAAAAGAATTGTTGCTGTACATAAAGTGGCCTAGGCTATAAGAAGATTGCCAGTACCTTGAAACTGAGCTGCAGAACGGTGGTCAAGACCATACAGTGATTTAACAGGACAGGTTGCACTCGGAACAGGCCATGCCATGGTCACCCAAAGAAGTTGAGTGCACCCTCTCAGTGTCATATCCAGAGGACGTCTTTTGCAAACAGACGCATTAGTGCTGGTAGCATTGCTGTACAGTACACTGATTACTTTACATTGTATTAAAGTGTCATACTTTCAGTGTTGTACTATGAAAAAATATTATAAAATATTTACAAAAATATAAGAGGTGCAGTCAATTTTGTGAGATACTGTATACTATACACTTATCCTTTAGTGAGCCTCAAGCACCAACATGGTCAAGTATTCCTGCCTAATAATCAGTCTGTTTCTCCATTGAGACAAGCACATACATTTCCAGCCCTAGAGAAATCTCCAATTTTTCAAACCTGCCTGCTAATGAATGCATGGACAGGATGCCTCAAGAAACATGACCTAGGTTAACGCTATGGCAACTTTGTCCGGAGCGTGCCACGGACAACGTGGCCATGATTGACAGCGGCGCTTCACACAGGCGCAGTAAGGACGACCTCGAGGTCGTCCTCTGCACCATGCAGAGTTCAGGACGGCGGCGGAGAGCGAAGCGGTGAGCATGGGACAGTCGGCTGCAAGGGGCTGGAGAAAGCCCCAGGTGAGTAAAGCTGATTTTTTATTTTTAGACTGATGATTATGGCGTTTACCGCATGCTCAAACGGAAATGCCATATCACATGACATATGCACGCATGTGCTGGAACAATATCATTTTGATCGACTTTGTACACACCCAGCTGACTGCACAATATCTAAAGCATCATAGACACGGTACAATTTTCCATCATATTGACCGGTGATCTGATAAGAAGTTGCATCACGTGTCCAAATTATTCCTGATTGAAAACTGGATCGATTTTGCGTTAACTACCCAAAATCGATCGGAATCCGATCAGACCAGTCAGAAATGATCTTGTCGATCTGATGGAAAATTGAACTGTGTGTACCCAGCTTTACCAACAGTTGTCAGGAATGGCCTGCCTGATTGATCGGCCAGAATACTCGATGTCTGGCGTTATTTGGTTACATGTTTAGCATTGATTGACATCTGATACGGCGATATCTGTAGTTCATCGGATGCTTTAAATGACATTTATCTGACGTGTGTACATAGCTTTATGGCATAAGTTTCTGCTCAGTCCTTGCCTGAAGTACCCTAACAAATTAGTGTGAAGGAAGCCACAAGCAGGTACAATATGCATTTCTGTGGCTGCCATAAATCATGGCGTTACACATTGTTAGACGAATAAGTGCAGAAGAGTTAACTTTACTTCCTCCGTGCGGAGCTGAAGGATCAGATTTCTCTGTGTCATGCTGGACACGTACTTGCTCCCCATTGGCTGCTCACCTGGGACACACAAAGAAATAGCAGTTTGTGCCCAGGAATTTTTGGCAGCGTGCGTAGGTGATAGGCAGAAAGCAGTAGCTGTATATATGAAGCATGATTAACTCCTTTCTGGTTGGACTGTTGGTAATTCAGAGATACCTCCCTGATGAGGAAACACCTTTAAACTATTTCCTTGTGATTCTGACATTATCCCGGCTGCACAATGCATAGTCATATGTCATGCACCTTAGGCCCCGTTCACACTGCACGCGTTTCCAGCCGCATTTTGGAAACGCGTGCAGGTGGCTGACACGCACGACATCAGACAGTGCATAGAGTGCACTGTCTGATGTTCACACTGCATGTGTTCCGGACCTGTGCGGTCCGGGAACGCATGCTGCATGCATTTTTTGCCAAAACGCGTGGCTGTCCCATTAACTTTTCAGTGATGGGATCAGCCACGCAACGCATACAAACGCGGATGGCGTGCGTTCGTACGCGTTGCGTTCCGCATGCGTGCCCGTCCGCGTTTGTAATGTGAACGGGGCCTCAGGCGAATTCCAATCACTAACGTGGTGGCATGATGTAATGAAAAGAGGGTTAAAGGTCTACTTCGCCCACAGATAACATTTCGGTTCTGGGTGAATTCTGATAGGTTGAATCATTTGCTGTCTTCTTGGATTTTTGTGAGTTTTGGCAGTTTAGTCTCTGCCACATTGCCTTAGCAAGGTTTCCACACTAATGATGGGAATACCCAGTTCATTTTTTAGCGGATTAGATGGTTCGATAGATAATTTCCGACATGTCCGATCTCCCTTTCAATAATTTCAAACTATAATGGCCAAAAACTGAGAAATAATGAATTTTTTTTATTTCTTTCTTAATCTTCCTGTTAAAATGGATTTAGAAAAAAATAATTCTTAGCAAAATGTACTACCCAAAGAAAGCCTAATTAGTGGCGGAAAAAACAAGCTATAGATCAATTCATTGTGATAATTAGCAATAAAGTTATAGGCGAATGAATGGGAGGTGAACGTTGCTCGGATGCATGAGATTTTCGGCACTGCAGTGCTGAACCGGTTAAAAGAGCTTAACGTTTTGCAACATATTACTGAGTGTGTTGATCCTTCTGCTCTACATATTTACTGTAAGAAGCATGTGAGAGCATTTTATAATAAAGTTTTTATGGTTTTAATGGAATCATGCTATGAAAGCCATTACTTTATGTGAGGTTTATATGATGCATGTTGAAGTAATAAAGGGAACTGGGGGCCTGATGAGCTGAGGAATTTCAACATAGACCCGTCTAATAGTGGTCACACCAACAGTCTAATAGTGGTCACACCAACAGTCTAATAGTGGTCACACCAACAGTCTAATAGTGGTAACACCAACAATCTAATAGTGGTCACATCAACAGTCTAATAGTGGTCACACCAACAGTCTAATAGTGGTCACACCAACAGTCTAATAGTGGTCACATCAACAGTCTAATAGTGGTCACATCAACAGTCTAATAGTGGTCACATCAACAGTCTAATAGTGGTCACATCAACAGTCTAATAGTGGTCACACCAACAGTCTAATAGTGGTCACACCAACAGTCTAATAGTGGTCACACCAACAGTCTAATAGTGGTCACACCAACAGTCTAATAGTGGTCACACCAACAGTCTAATAGTGGTCACACCAACAGTCTAATAGTGGTCACACCAACAGTCTAATAGTGGTCACATCAACAGTCTAATAGTGGTCACACCAACAGTCTAATAGTGGTCACACCAACAGTCTAATAGTGGTCACACCAACTTCGATGGGTGTCCCAGGGTTGGTCTTGCTGTCCCATATACATATGGATTCGCTGGAGATGGACTCTTAATGATATCTAGGACTTTAATATTATGATGTGCGATGGAACTATAATCTGCACTGTGGTAAGAATGACTCATTGGGCCATATGCAATTCACTTTTTCACCTGAGTTTTCTCCTAGGAGATAATTTTTCATTTTCGATTTAAAATAACTTCCAGCACTTTCAACTAAGAAAAAGTACCAAAAAGTTGGTGAAAAGGTAGTATCAAATAATTTTGAGTATTTTCTTGCTTGCTGGTGGCTTAAAAGGCATTTTATTGACAAGTTTGAAAATATCACCTAGAAGAAAACTCAGGAGAAAAAGTGAATTGCATATGGGCCATTGGCTCTTATTCAATTAACTTTTACTCCTGAGTTTTCTCTCAGGAGATAATTTGTAATCTTTCTAAAAAATAACTTTTCAGCACATAGCAATTGAAAAAGTACTAAAAAGTAGGGAAAAAAAGTAATATCAAACTTATTTTGAGTATTTTCTTGCATGCTGAAAGCTTTAAAGGTATTTTTTATTAGTAAATCTTGAAAGTATCTAATTGGAGAAAACTTAGCAGAAGAGTTAATAGGATACAGACCATTGACTTATACTTGCATTCACCTCCACCCACATCATGGAATAGCACAGGGTAGAATTCTTCCTTAAAGTGAACCTGTGGTGACAGTATTGTGGAGGCTGACATCTTTATTTACTTTTCCTGGCGGTCCTGCTGATACCTCTATTTCTATAAGCCATAGACCCTGAACAAGCATGCAGATCAGATGTCTGACTTAAAGGGAATGCCCGAAGAAATGTAAAAAAAAAAAAAAGGATCGACTTACCTGGGCCTACCTCCCGGTCCAGAGGGTCCAGAGGGGCCACTGGCTGGAAGTGGAGCTGCGGCGAGGGTACAGGACAGTTGCCAGAGGCTGGAGGAAGCCGCAGGAAAGTTGATATTTTTTTTACATTTTTAGGGGATATTTCCTTTAAGTTTGGCTGAACTTGGTGCATGCTTGGTTCAGGTGTGTGATTCAGACACTACAGATCCAGACGAAGCAGGCACCACCTTCAGTAAATAATTAGCTCTTTATTGAAAAAGTCATAAAAAATGACAAGTCATCGATAAAAAAATGGCTTTAGCGGCTTTTTATCGATGACTTGTCATTTTTTATGACTTTTTCAATAAAGAGCTAATTATTTACTGAAGGTGGTGCCTGCTTCGTCTGGATCTGCATCTTTGGATCATTGGTACAGTGGTCTTAAAGCTACGGCACACCCCATATCCTTTTGCATGGGTGCTCCTCCACTTCTGTCGTTCTTGCTGATTCAGACACTACTGCATCCAAAGAGATCAACATGATGCTAGGGAATTGTTTAAAGGGAAATAGCCCCCATATCCCTCTTACTTCAGGTGTCTTTTCAATTAATAAGATTCATCTGTGGAGTACCATACCTTTGGCATTTTTGCTGCCCCATTCATACACCACACTCCCATCCTATTATATAACACCAGTTGTGAATAATAAAACCATAAAAGAGCTCATCCTTTGTATGGCATCCCCTCCAGCCAGGAGTGCTAGAAGCAGCTGCCTTCTTAGCCCATGCCTAAGAATTACCTTGCACATTTGGGACGAACAGTGGCAAAGGTTAGAGTTTTAACATACAGTGCTTGGGGTATTGGAAGTCTACGGTTGATGCACGTGGTGTAAACGACTGATCAGTGTGTTGTGACGCGCATGCACAGACCAATGGGAATCCAAGGGAAACCCAATAATTTTTCCAACGACCAGGGTTTTTTTTTTTGAATGACAAGTGATAATTTCTATGATTTGGCGGCGTGGGTACAGGTGCGGCGTTCCGCAAATGTTATTGGGTGACAACGATGGTCACGGTGGATCAGATCTTCAAGATCACTGACGACTCCCGCAAGTACTGTGATCGCTTGAATTCTCATTCACGCCTGTCTTGTGCTGTTGCGTGGCGTTGTGCATACCCGCCGGCAGGAAGATGGATCAGGAACGCTCGTCGTGGGACATCGCTGGGATCCATCTTCCTGCCTTGTGAGGTGAGCATTCAGCAATCATAAAAAAATCATAAAAAGCACATTTCCATCTATTTGTTTTTTACTGATCTGAATTTGTTAGTGAGCTTTTGTAAGAAAGCTTGTCATGTAAATTTGAAAGTTTGAGTCCATTATTAGTAGGGCCCAAATGTTGTATAATGGTATCCTCTATAATAACAAGCAACTGTCTCGACGTCCCTGTGCCTCACTTCCTGTGTGTGTGTGTGTGAGTGTGTCCCGTGTTTTGCGCTACTGCGCATGTGCAGGGAGGAACAGAGACAATGAGGAGAGCTGAGGGAGGATGGGGCCAGAAGGGGCGAGCGTGTGCACGAGCGGCGGGTTGTGCGTGGCTGGCGCGTGTGACATGCTTGCTTGACGTGCATGCGTGGAGGAGTGCTGACAGACCTTTTTTAAATAGGCTAAGGGCACTAGTTAAATATATTATAGTCAGAAGATGCATAACATAGAAAGGAATCTGTTTTATTAGTGATGCTGTGTACTGCAAGGATTTCTGTGTCAGTGTTCTGCTCCATAGGGAATCCAAGCCTTGCGCATCTTCCCCCTTATCCCTCGCTACGCCAGTACACAGACAGGTTCATGTCAGGTGAAGCTGTCAGACACAACAGGATAGAAGCAATGAGGGAGTTTGTGCTGCTTTTACACTCCCAGGATGATGTTTGAGCTTCCTTAGAGGAAAGGCAGCTTGTTACTGTGAGCCTAAATATTAGCTGCTGTATTGCAAATTTAAGTTCCTGTACATGTCACACACTGAAAATTGCTATCAGCTTTGCAAACGTGATGGACATAATTTATTTATTTTTAATTAATCAGCTGTTCTGCTGGTGCTGTACCTCTGATATTTTATTCCACTACTGCTTCAAAAATGGCCCAAGTGTAGCGTACGTTAAAAAGGGGCGCTGGGAAAAAAGGGCGCGGGGTTTTAAACAATAAGCATGGATAACGTTTAAAAATGTATTGTACTGTATTTCGTTTAAAATTAATGTTTTATAAAGTTATAAATCATTAAATAATGTGCATTAAATCGGCAATTGTAAAAACGTTAATCTTTCGTTTAAATAGTGAAACGTATAATAACGTTTAAATAAAATTACTAAGTAACCCTCCCTGTACCTACCCCTAACCCCTAGACCCCCCTGTTGATGCCTAAACCTTAGACCACCCCTGTTGGTGCCTAAGTAACCCTCCCTGTACCTACCCCTAACCCCTAGACCCCCCTGTTAGTGCCTAAACCTAAGACCCCCCTGTTGGTGCCTAAACCTAAGACCCCCCTGTTGGTGCCTAAACCTAAGACCCCCTGTTGGTGTCTAAACCTAAGACCCCCCTGCTGGTGCCTAAACCTAAGACCCCCTGTTGGTGCCTAAACCTAAGACCCCCCTGGTGGTGCCTAAACCTAAGACCCCCCTGTTGGTGCCTAAACCTAAGACCCCCCTGTTGGTGCCTAAACCTAAGACCCCCTGTTGGTGCCTAAACCTAAGACCCCCCTGTTGGTGCCTAAACCTAAGACCCCCCTGTTGGTGCCTAAACCTAAGACCCCCCTGTGATAAGCATTAATAACGTTTCAAAAACATATTGTGCGGTTTTTTCATTTAAAAATAATGTAAAAAAAAAAATTGTACTGTTTTTCGTTTAAAAATAATATTAAAAAATGTATAAATCATTAAATAATGTGTAATCATGAGAAGCAGTAATAAAACATTAAGTCTCCGGGCGCCGCTTTTAAAACGTTATTTTTCTCCGGCGCCCTTTTTTCCTATCGGGCGCCCATTAAACGATATTTATTATGGGAGTGAATGGCGGCGCCCGATTTGTCCACTAGCCTCCTGCGCCCTTTTTTACTGTTCCCCCAAGTGTATGCACAGGACAACATCTTTCCCCGGAGTCATTTTGTCAGACCACCCCCAATCTGCATACTTGCTCTGGGTTAGTGGAATGAAATATCAGAGGTACAGCACCAGCAAAACAGCTGATTAATTAAAAATAAATAAATATAGCAGCCTCCACATCCCTAATTCCCTATCATTTTACGCTGCTTTTAAAGTGTACATGACTAAAAACTTATGTCATTACCTCCTCAGTGCATGACAGACATCATATGATTTTATGTTTTATGCACACCCTACTGACTCCTGATCAGACATTCTGAATCTAATATAGTCAAAATCGGAAAATATGGGTTTCAAGATACAAGAATGCCATGGGCAACCCCACAGGCAATCTAGATGACCCACAGTGAGCAAGTCCAATATCTCAACTCCAATTCTGATTTCAGCATGGATCCAGCTCCAGAAACGCTTCTCCAGTTGCAGACCTTCTTTTAAAAACTGTAAGAATTTATTTTAACCCTTTGTATATGAAAACTCAAACACATATGCTTTTAGTCACATATCTGTAAACCAGTGGCGTAACAATAGCCACTGCAAGGGATGCATCTGCAGGGAGGCCCAGATGCCACATGGGCCCGTGGGAAGAGAAGCTTGAGAGTCTGACTACTAAGGGCATACAGAGAAAATTCTGTCTGCTCTCTGTACCATTGTTCTAATGATTGCATGTGCCCGCCACACAGATAAGGAATAGTGTGTGTGCATGCTGCCCCAGCCGGCCACCAATCAAAACTTCACAGCACACTATCAGCATCCAGCTAGTACTCTGTATGAGAAAGACAGTGATTTTCCCATTGGATTGGGGGGGATGGGTGCATCTTTACAGGTTTTCTTCAGGCGGAAAAAAGTCTAAACCTAAGTGTTTTTATCTGCATGGGGAGAGTACAGGACCTTCTACACTGAAAATCGCTATCAGCTTCGCAAACGTGATGTGATGCACTCACAATTTTCACTATTTACACTGAGCACATTTGGTACTGCAATTCACGAGATTAATTATCAAATTGGTCTAAAGTGAAAACCAATTACCAATTGCAGGAAAAATGCAGCATGCAGCACTCACCAAAAATGTAAGAGCACAGATGGAAAAAGGGTACTGTGATTGCCATGTTATCGCAGCACCCTTGCGAATGGAAAATCTCGGTGATTCATAAACACAGTCGGAAAAGGGGCCACAGTAAAAGGGCCCTAACTAACGTTTTTTTCATTTTCCAGTAATATAACTTGGCCATAGCACACACATAATATATTTGTATGCAACATGCAGTAATTATCATGCCAAACCTAAATATATACCATCATTCAAAAGTTTGGAGTCACTTAGTAATCCCTGTGTTTTTGAAAAGAAAATTAATCAGAAATACAATGTACACCTTGTTATTAACTATTGTTAGTTAACAAGTTGTTAATAGCCTAAATGAGTAACGCAGCTGGAAACGGCTGTTTTAAATGGTACAGCTAGTCATATGTTCTAAAGGAATGAGATGTTGCTACTATGAGTTTTTAATTTTAAAAGGTTAACTGATCATTAGAAAACTGTTTTGCAGTTCAGCTAAAAACTGATTGAAAGTCACAATAAGACTGTCTATGCTTAGAATAATTGGGTATCTGGAGTGCCAGCAATTATAGATATGATTACAGGGTCAAAACCACCAGAAACAAAGAACTTTCTTCTAAAACTCATCAACCTATTCTTGTTCTGAGCAAAGAAAACAATTCTATGTGAAAAGTTATCAAGAACATTAAGATTTTTATAAAACCCTATGTACCAGAACCATCACAGGGAAGTGTCACCTGTAACCGTGAGGCCTGGTTCACACTGGGATCGCAAAATACAATCACTATCAAGAAGTGATTACAATTTGCAGCACAAAATTTTTGATTTTTCAGCATTTCCCCATTCAAAAGATTTGCGATCATTGCCAAAATGATGCATTGAACTCGTTTGCAAGTTATGCAAATCGCAAGCGCTGCATTTAGAATGATCCTTCTGAAAATGCTGAAACACTACCCAAAAGCACCAGATGGGAAACTAGCCCTAAGGAGAAGAGAGAAGCTCTAGTGCACAACTATTGAGACATCTTTGTACACTAGTTGAAGCAACAGTAGAAGTGGCCTTTCCCATGGAATGAAGTTTGTTACTGGTCTTCATCAGAGTGCTCCATCAGAGAGATTGCGCCACCACCCTTAGAGGGTGGCAAACCACTGTGCTGCCAGTAGCCACCAACTTGGGTCTGAAACATCAGAAACAGTTGGAGTACAGACTGCAGAGGTGCAGGCTGATGACAGGAAGTATCTAGCCAGAAGGTAAGGCAAGCAGCAATCTGAATAAACATGAGACAGGAGGAGGTCAGGGCAGAAAAAAATCAAAATCAGGTTCAAGCCAAAGGCCAGCCAGACAGTGTCAAGCCAAAGGCAGGTTCAAGCCAAAGGCCAGCCAGGCAGTGTCAAGGAGATGTCAAATCTATTCAAGGTCACAACAGGTAATCAAACAGATACTGTGCAGGTACACACAAAGAATCATCAAACACAAAAGCTGATGATGTTACAGCAGTGTTCTGCTGAAAGACCAAATCTTAAATATGTCCAGAAGTCTTGACACACCATTCCATCCGCATTTGCAAGTACACAGGATCAGTGACTGAGTGGTCTGAAGATTGTGTGTGCAGGATGAACATTGCTCCTGTGAACACACAGATCTTGTATAAATTAAAAGACAGAGGTGTGCATGTGTATAGGGAGGGGGAAAGGGATCTCAGAGAAGGAAGGTTATCCGTCAGTTTTCGATGTCATGCCATTATTTGTTACGCATTTATTTATTGTATTTATAAAGCGCCAACATATTGTGCAGCACTGCATAGTAAAAGAATCAGAACAATTTATTTCGCCAAGTGCAATGGAAGTGGTACCCAGAATTATTTTTGGCACATACAGGGTTGGCAATGGTACTGTAAATACATACAATAGGATCAAATTTTTCGCACATAAACAGTATAGCAGAGAAGGATCACATCAGATCAGATGGGGCATCTGAGTGCTATGTTGAGTGGAGCTGCCACATTCCGTTGCGGAGCACACTACTCTGCAGCAATTTCAGGTGCCCCTCACTGTATCTTCTTTGGAAGAGAAAATGTAGAGCGAAGAGCGAGAGCAGGATAGAGACACAAAAGCGAGAGAAAGAGAGCAAAGAAAAGAGGCAAAGTAAGATAAAGAAGAGTCCCCTAGGGTTGCCATGGTGACTGGCTGGCAGTGGCTTGGATGGATAACTGTCCTGGCTGGAAGATTTGACCTGGCTTGCCTGAATCTGGCATTTACAGTCCGGAATGGAGCGGCAGGCCGCGATGTGGTGCCAATGAGCTGGGGCCGGATGGCAGTGGCTGTGTAAGGGTCATCCACAGGCAGCAGGATCCGATGGCAGCTGGTGGACAGGAGCTGGGGGCAGCCAGAGGTCCCAAGATATGGCTGCATCTGCAGGCACCTGGCCCTAGATTGCGGCCTAGTGTGGAGGAGATGGCCAGCGGTGGTGTGCGGCCAGGGGGTCAGCACTGACTTGAATGGGAGGGTGCATCCAACCAGCGATGGAGTAGGGCCAGGAGATTTGCCTGTTCAGGGCCTGTTCAGGGGCACATCCGACAGCATTGGGTGACCGGCAGCATCCTTAGCGTTGATGGAGACTGAGTGCTCTCGGGCGGCGTAGTGAAAGTCCTGGCTCCCCCATGCAGCAGAGCATGTGAGCTCAACCAGAACGTAAAGCAGGGTAAAGCCACATGTCCTTGGTGGCATCTAGTTGCCCCGCCAGCAGCGCAGAAGCACCATGTGGCGTGATCCTGCAGTTGCCGATCCTCCGATTGCGGCTTCCACCTTCCATGGGCTGCAGAGGCATTGTGGCAGGTAGCGGCAGCAAGGAGACAGGAGAGTGGCCAGGTGTAACGATTGGTGTCAGCAATTACAAAGTTCTGATTATTTGGTAATCTGCAGTATCACCAAATAATGCAGATACTATATCTGATTATATGGTGATCTGCAGAATCACCAATAATACAAATATAGCAACACAAGGAATACTGTGACCTTAGTCACACTTTATTGAGTGTAGTGATTGGTGCAAACAGTAAGTACTGATAGGTTTAACAACACCTCACCAGAGGAGCTGGTGGATACTAACAGTACGGTGCCCCTCACCAGAGACAAGTGCTCCCTGGTGAGAGTAGAGAGGTCAGACTAATCGATTCGGCAACAGACAGGCAGAACAGGTACAAATACAGAAGGCAGAGGCAGAATGATATCCAGGCAGGGTTGGCAACAAGATCAGATGGGCAAAGGTACAGAATCAGGAGACAGAGGCAGGACAGTATTCAGGTAGGGTTGGCAACAAGATCAGATGGGCAAAGGTACAGAATCACTGAGAGTAAGAATAGTCAGAACGAGCCAGAGTCATACACAGATAATAAACAGTATAATGCACAAATCCTAACACTGTGTGAAATCCCCGGTTTCCTCCCGGATCAAAGCTCACTGGATCTAACTAAGGTCTGAGCGCTAACACGAAGTGATCGCAACAGCAGACAAGTTGCCACTGAATCCGCCGTGCTTAAGAAGTGGAGGAGACCCCCGAGGCACGCCCACCACACTCAACCAATCAGAAGCGGCGAGCGTGCCCTCTGACGTCAGCCGACCAGACGGTCAGCTGACGTGCCTCCTCCTGGCATAAAGATCCTGACGGTGAGCGCGCGCACGCGCTAATGCAAGCCTGTGAGCAGCAGAGACACCTGTCCTTGGCGTGCTAGACGCCCGAGGTGCGGGGAGACTGGCAGGCAGAGAACCAGAAGCAGCCGCGGTGGTAATGCCATTCACCGCAGATGCCATGTCACTATTCATTACAGTATCCCCCCCCCCTCTTGAGGCGTGGACTCCGGACACGTACCACACAGTTTTTCAGGATGTAGTTCATGAAATTTCTGCCTTAATTCCTCAGCATGCATGCGATGACCTGGCACCTAGGATCATTCTTCAGGCCCATACCCCTTCCAATGAACCAGGTACTGTATAGAGTTGCGCACCCGACGAGAATCCAAAATCTGCTCAATCTCATACTCAGGCTCACCATCAATTACCACAGGGGGGGAGGGGGGGAGAGGAATCCACATGCATCGCTGGCTTCAAAAGTGATACATGGAAAGACTTTCCACATCTCATACTAGATGATAGAGCGATCACGTAGGTCACATTATTAACCTTTTTGGATACAGGGTATGGGCCTATAAATCTAGGGCCTAACTTGGCTGAGGGTTGTTTCAGCGCTAGATGCGGGTTGAAACCCACACCAAATTCCCATTCTGCAGATCGCTTTTTATCAGCTTGTCTTTTCTGGGTTAAGAAAGCCTTTTCCAGATTTCTTTTAACCATAGTCCAGATCCCCCTAAAAGATCTCTGCCAATCTTCCATCGCAGGAAGAGAAGGGGACACCACTGGTAACGGAGAAAATTTAGGAGATTTCCCCGAGACCACCTGGAAAGGAGAGAATCCTGAAGAGGTACTTTTAAGATTGGTATGTGCAAATTCCGCATACGGCAGGAATTTTGCCCATTCCAACTAAGCATCCGCCACATAGCACCTAAGGAACTGTTCAAGTGACTGGTTGACTCTTTTGGTTTGCCCATTGGTCTGTGGGTGATAACCTGACGAGAATGACAAGTTCATTCCCAGATGATGACAAAATGCTCTCCAGAACCTGGACACGAATTGGACTCCCCTATCTGACATCACATTTTCTGGTATCCCATGCAACCGAAAAATGTGATGGATGAAGAGATCTGCCAGTTCCTGAGCTGAGGAGAGTCCGTCCAGTGGGATAAAATGGCAGTAGGAGAACAGAGGCGCCAGCAGGATAAAAGCGGATAAAAACTTTAAAATTTGCTGGAAGGAAGTGGTGAACTTACCTCCATAAAGCAGACACGAAAGACTGTCTGAATAGCAGCAATCACATTTATTAAATAGTACCCCAAAAAAAGTGCAACGCGTTTCGCAGGCACAGCCCGCTTCATCAGGCAATAAACATGGGGACAAAACAGAATTTCGGCAATAGCAGGTGTAGCGCCTCAGTTACTGAGGCTGGAGACTGGAGGGTGCCCATCGGAGCCTGGAAGGTTTATTTCTGGCACAGACTGAACAGTCTCTGACGAACTCCTTACAATCTGAGACCAGGGATGGCCACCAGACGAATCTAGCAAGCAAATCCTGCGTTCTAGCCACCCCAGGATGCCCTGCATTCTTATGTGCATGAAACAATTGTAAAAGTTGCAAGCGATAATGCAGTGGCGCAAACAGAACCCCATCTGGTTTCCCCTCGGGAATGTCCTGTTGATAGGGACCCAATGTAGACAACCAATCCTCCCATGTGTCGGTGGCTGCTAAAACAACTTTCTTGGGCAGGATGTTCTCAGGGGTTGGTGGCTGTACTGTCTCAGGCTCAAAACATCTAGACAGGGCATCTGTCTTGATGTTTTTACTTCCTGGCTTGTAGGTAATGATGAATCTGAATCTCGAGAAGAATAAAGACCAACGAGCTTGTCGGGGGCTAAGTCTCTTGGCCCCCTCAATATATTCTAAATTCTTGTGGTCAGTACAGACCGTAATCGTATGTTCTGCCCCTTCGAGCCAATGGCGTCATTACTCAAACGCGAGTTTGATGGCCAACAACTCTCGGATTCCATTATCATAATTTCTCTCGGCGGGAGAAAATTTCCGAGAGAAAAATGAACACGGATGCAATCTGCCCTGAAGACCAGAGTGTTGAGACAATACAGCCCCAACCCCAACCTCTGATGCATCCACCTCCACAATAAAGGGAAAAGTTACATCGACGTGCCGCAAAATGGGGGCGGAACAAAACAACTTTTTCAATGATGAAAAGGCAGAATGCACTTCAGCTGACCAATTGTAAGTGTCTGCCCCCTTCTTGGTAAATTCCGTGAGAGGTGACACCACAGAAGAAAATCCCTTGATAAATTTTCTATAATAATTGGCGAAGCCAAGGAACCTCTGAAGTGCCTTCAGCCCTAAAGGCTGTGGCCACTCCAGCACAGCAGATACTTTTTTGGGGTCCATGGAGAGTCCGGCGGTAGAAATGATATAACCCAAAAAGGGAACCTCAGACACTTCAAAGAGGCATTTCTCTAGTTTTGCATATAAAGAATTCTGTCTCAGTTTCCTTAAAACAAACTTTACATGCTCCCTGTGTTCAGCCAAATTGGGTGAGAAAATAAGTATGTCGTCCAGATAAACAAGGACGAACCGCTCTAGGACTTCTCTGAAGACCTCATTGATCAACTCCTGGAAGACGGCGGGAGCATTACACAACCGGAAGGGCATGACTAGATACTCGTAGTGCCCGTCGGGTGTGTTGAACGCCATCTTCCATTCGTCACCCTCCCTTATGCGTACCAGGTTGTATGCTCCTCTTAGGTCGAGTTTAGAGAAGATACATGCATTAGTAACCTGGGAAAACAAGTAATCGATTAAAGGGAGTGGATAACGATTTTTTATAGTAATCTTGTTTAATCCTCCGTACTCAATACATGGCCGGAGCCCACCGTCCTTCTTTTGTACAAAAAAGAATCCTGCTCCGGCCGGAGACTTTGAAGGACGGATGAACCCCTTGGCCAAGTTTTCTTTAATGTAATCCTGCATAGCAAGTTTTTCAGGACCAGATAAGTTATACAAATGGCCTCTAGGGGGCATACAACCTGGTCTTAACTCAATAGGACAGTCAAAACTTCTATGCGGAGGAAGTTTGTCTCCCGCTTTAGGACAAAAGACATCAATGAATTCAGTATATGGTGCGGGCAATCCTTCCATTTGACCTTGGTAACGCAAACAGCAACTTTCTCCAAACAATGATGATGACAGAAGGAGGACCAGCTTAATAGCTGCCCGGAACTCCAGTAAATCTGAGGGGAGTGCTTTTGCAACCATGGCATACCAAGGATCACTGTGGAAGTGGCCATCTTGAGCACAAAAAATTGTATTTGCTCTTATGAAGTACCACCACTTGACATAACAGTACAGGAGTCTGGGACAGAGGTTGTTTCCCCTGAAGTGGAGAGTCATCTACTGCAGTAACATCTGTTCAAAGAAACAATGGGAACTCCCAAGCTCATAGCGAAATCATAGTCTATAAAATTGGCTGTTAAGCCCGAATCTATGAATGCCTGGGTAGACAAAACTTGATCTTCCCAGGTAATAGAACACGGGAGAAGTAAACGATTCTAATTTAGAGGTAATACAGGCTCGCCTAGGGTAGTACCTCTAGCTACACCTAGGCGGCAGAGTTTTCCGCCTTCTTAGGGCAATTCTGTACCACATGGCCCTTCTCCGCACAGTATAAGCAGAGCCTCTCTGTTCGTCTCCGATTTTTCTCTACCTCAGACAATTTGGAATGTCCGTAACGTAAAGCTCAAGGGAAATGGGGGGGGGGGGTTTGGGAGGCATATGAAATAAGTTCATCAAATACAACCTAGTTTTATAAAAATACAAAAACTTTAATCAATTAATTCTTCAAAAAGCATAAAAAATGTTTAAAAAATGTCGCACACACAATGTAGCCAAACACTCAGCACAACCACAGCTCACACATCCACACACACCCGCCTAACTAGGACCACCTAATGTGGTGAGGGATCCCAAGACAAATGATATGGCCAGTCTGCTGTAGCACGCTAGAGCTGTCCTGCTCAGTCCAAGTAAGAATATATATAAATTGCAGCATTAGAAAGCACAGTCTGTTAGCAAGCTGTTGAAATGCATACAAAGGATTGATAACCCAGGAAAAGGGGACCAAATTTGAAGTTAGCAAGGTAGCTCATGCAAGCAAAAGCAAGTAATGATGTGGTCCCGCCGTGCACATGGACAGTTCACAGAGCAACATAGATGCATAGAAGCAGTATACTGTACCCACTCCGGGCGACGGCGTCGTAAGGCACTGTGTTCCAAGTCCCTCAACCCAGTGCCGGAGCTCACGGCTAGGGGAGAGACACTGCAGTCAGAAAAAGTCCACTTGCTACGGCGTAGAATCCTGGCTGTGAATCCAAGCTTGGCTGCCTACAACAGTTCATGGGTAAGTGCAGGATAGAAGAGTGTCCAACAGCAACCAGCGGAACCCCACATAGGGGAGCGGAGGGCAAAAATGGAGAGCCGTAGAGGGCGGGTCTGGCTTAGCTGCAAGTGCGGCATCCACAACACGCCAGACGCCCTGACATGTTTCGCCGGAACTTCCGGCTTTCTCAAAGGGAGGCGTGGTTAGGGTTACGTTTGTGCCCCGCTTAAGTACGCAACTCGCTGCCAACAAAGCAGGCAGACATGTGCGTCATCCACTCCCAGGACAGTCACAGCCAATCGGGCACTGCGAGGAGGAGCTGAACAAAAATGTAAACAGCTCCAGCGTGTGAGACACACGCAGATGGAAGGCAGTGACAGATGGTAAGTGACCAAAACTGGGCGGTGCAAGCGGACACCATTTGTGTATACAACATACATACAAATTCATAATTCAAACTACCTAAACAAAGGACAATGTAATATAGTATTTAAATGTATTATCCTGAACTGGCATGATAGAGGAGCCTATTAATTATATATAACCAGGGAGGTCATAAAGACAACCTAAACCTAAGGTCAGACATCCCAAGTAATAGTGCTACTAAACTCGCACAAAAAAAAAAGGTGATTACTAATCAAGTGGAATGTCCGAACTGCATCGGCTCGTCCTGAGGAAGAGAAGGAGATGGGGAAGGAGAGGTGATAGGGACGGGTCTCCCCGAGAATCTACCTAGAGTTTGTCTTTGGTAACGAACCTGGCGATCTATTTTAACTGCTAATGAGATCGCATCATCAATAGTCTTAGGTTCTGGATGACTTAACTTAAGATCAGCAACCGCATCAGATAATCCCGTTAAAAAACAATCCAATAAGGCAAACTGTCCCCATCTAGCCGACACAGCCCACCTTCTAAATTCTGCAGCGTACGTCTCAACGGTGTTATGCCCCTGCCTGAGGGTTTTGAGTTTCCTCTCAGCCGTAACTGCTATATCGGGATCGTCATATATAATCGCTATGGTTTTAAAAAATTCCTGAACAGATGTCAAAGCCTCATGACCAGTAGGAATACTGTAAGCCCACGTCTGCGAATCCCCAGATAATAAAGTTTTAATAAAAGTCACTCTCTGACTCTCAGACCCTGATGACGTAGGTCGTAACTCAAAATACGAAATACGAAAGGCAGCGATTTCTGAAATTCTGAAAATCAGACCTGTGCCCTGAAAACTTTTCAGGGAGAGGTATCCTGGGCTCCATAACAATAGGGGATGGCACTGGTGCATTAGTTGCCTGAAGGGTGCTCACCACCTCAGACAACTGGTTGATCTGTGTCTGTTGAGCGTTAACCGTGTTGCTTAGGCCGTTAACGGCCGTGGACAAAACTTCAACCTGACTGCACAGTGTCTCCATAGACATTTTTTGGTCTGCTGTTCTGTAACGATTGGTGTCAGCAAGTACAAAGTTCTGATTTTATGGTGATCTGCAGTATCACCAAATAATGCAGATACTATATCTGATTATATGGTGATCTGCAGAATCATTAATAATACAAATATAGCAACACAAGGAATACCGTGACCTTAGTCACACTTTATTGTACTGAGTGTAGTGATTGGTGCAAACAGAAACAGTAAGTACTGATAGGTTTAACAACACCTCACCAGAGGAGCTGGTGGATAGTAACAGTACGGTGCCCGGTGAGTGCACACATGGGCCTGATCATCTGACCACTCAGACCACAGCCCAGTGACAAAGCAGAATCTTGCGGCATGGACCAGCATGAGTCTCCGCAGGTACCCCACATCTTCCCCTGTAAAACAGGGGAGATCAGAGGGTAAAGAAAGTCATAAAAAGGCAAGAAAAGAGAAGAAGAGACTGGAGTCCTGTAACCGTGGCTACCGGTGCAGCGCCATCTTGTTATGTTTAAAAGGATGTGTCCCTGATTTCACTTGCTTCCAGACTTTGGCCTGCTCACCTGCTATCCGGGATTCTTCCATACAATTGATGATGATCGTAATCAGCTAATTACGATTATTCGAAATTGGGCATACATTTTTGCAATTACGCCCATACGTAATTACGATTTGTAGATTTAATTAATTTCATGTAATCATTTGTAATTTTGTGTCATTTTTGCGTAATTTTGTGCCTTGTGTTTGTTTTTTTTCAAAAAGACCTTGTAGTTTGTGAGAAAATTGATTTTAATAATGCAAAGGAAAAATGTTTTTTAAACTCAAAAAAAATTAGTTTAAAAAACATTTTTCCTTTGCATTTTTAAAATCGATTTCCTCAAAAACTACAAGGTCTTTTTGAAAAATTATTTTTTTGACTTGGACACACTGTTCTCCTTCACATATGAAGCAATTTGGTGGGAATATTTGCTAATAACCGCTAAAGTCGAAACAAAACTAAGCAATAATTACACAAAAATTATGTGAAATTATACGAATGATTACAATTACAGACATAATTAATTATGATTTTTCTTAAAATTATGCATTATGATTTCACATCGTAATTGCAAATTTCAATGCGAAATTACGTCTATATGAAACTTGTGCTCATCACTACCTGTGATGCTGCCTGTTCTCTCATTCATTGGTGGAGCAATCCTGGGGCCCACAATCTGGTGGTTACTTCGGAAAAGTAGTTCATCCCCCACTATTATTATTATTATTATTATTATTATGTACTTATATAGCGCCGACATATTACGCAGCGCTGTACAGTGTATATATATGTATTGTCTTGTCGCTAACTGTCCCTCAAAGGAGCTCACAATCTAATCCCTACCATTGCCATATGTCTATATTATGTAGTGTAAGTACTGTAGTCTAGAGCCAATTTTTTAGGGGGAGCCAATTAACTTATCCGTATGTTTTTTGGAATGTGGGAGGAAACCGGAGTGCCCGGAGGAAACCCACGCAGACACGGAGAGAACATACAAACTCTTTGCAGATAGTGCCCTGGCTGGTATTCGAACCAGGGACCCAGCGCTGCAAGGCGAGAGAGCTAACCACTACGCCACCGTGCTGCCCACTAAGGGTATCGGCCCTTTGTCCCTTGGGTTATGCACTGGTGAAGACTAATAACCACTTACATTCCATGCCCTGGGAGAGCGCAGACACACAGCTGCTGCCAGGGTAAACAAGATACCTGACTGTAACAGCCATAGCCTCTGGATTGTGCTTAATTATGTTCTACTACAGGACAATGACACAAAATAGCTGGAATGGCACATAGCAAGTATTCATCAAACCAATCCAAATTCTGGACGGTCTTTAGGAGGAAGAAGGAAATTTGGGTGCCGAGCAGTTAATGGACAATTTGGGCGCCCCTCAGGCTCTAATGCAAATATCAGCTCTTAGGCGGCCTAAGCAGAAATTTGGGTGCACAATAATTATCGTTATCAAAATTACAACTTTATAGTTTTTAAAAAAAAATGTTTATAGTTTTGAAAATTAGAACTTTATAATTTTTGACATTTACAAATTATTTATTTTTGAAAATTATTGTTTTGAAATGTATCGTTTAGAAGATTAAAAGGTTAGGAAGGGTTAGGCGTCAGGAAGGGGGATTTTAGGTTTAGGCATCAGGAAGGGGGGTTTTAGGGTTAGGTGTCAGGAAGTGGGGTTTTAGAGTTAGGCGTCAGGAAGGTGGGTTTTAGGGTTAGGTGTCAGGAAAGGGGATTTTAGGATTAGGCATCAAGAAGTGGGGTTTTAGAGTTAGACGTCAGGAAGGGGGGTTTTAGGATTGGGTGTCAGGAAGGGGGATTTTAGGGTTAGGTGTCAGGAAGTAGGGTTTTAGAGTTAGGCATCAGGAAGAGGGATTTTAGGGTTAGGTGTAAGGAAGGGGGATTTTAGGGTTTGGCGTCAGGAAGTGGGGTTTTAGAGTTAGTCATCAAGAAGGGGGGTTTTAGGGTTCGGTGTAAGGAAGGGGGATTTTAGGGTTAGGTGTCAGGAAGTGGGGTTTTAGAGTTAGACGTCAGGAAGGGTGGGTTTTATGATTAGGCACCAGAAAGGATGGTTTTAGGATTAGGTGCCAGGAAGGATGGTTTTAGGCCTAGGCGTCAGGAAGGGGGATTTTAGGGTTAGGCGTCAGGAAGGTAGGGTGAGAGTAGGGTTGGGTTAGAAGACTATTAGTTGATATTAACGATAATGTTAATAACGAAAATGGTCACATATTTTTCCTTGTGCCCTTTTTCATGCACGCCTTTAGGAAGCATGGGGTAAAATCTTAACCTTAACAAATTGAACAGCTGTTGGGCTGAATGCCCAAAGTCTGCAAGACTAATTACTGCAAACGGAGGTTTCTTTAACAAAGTTTGAAGGACACGGTTATTATTTAATTTAAAAAAAAAATCACTATTTCAAACTAACCCTATCCATATTTATTTTAAACAAATTTTTATAGAAAAGAAAATCTTTGTGAACTCAAACTTTTTCATCAGCTGTGTATATTTTCTGACAGCTAAAAAAAAGTCAGATTAAAAACAAATTGAAAAAAAATGTAGAATAATTTGAAGACCCAAAGAAAAAAGAAAGGAAAGGAAAATAACCTGCTTTTCATCGCAACTACAAGGCAATAAATAATAGAAAGATGATGACAGGTAAGTGACTACCATACTAATTAGTTTCTTCCAAAAATAGCTTTGTTGCTACCTCCAAACATCGGTTCACGGAAGCTCATACACGTTTGTCACTGTTCACAATCATAAAATGTATTTCCAAATGTCTTACAATGATCCTGTCAATTACTTCCTTTAGTTGTCTGAATGTTATGTGTATGCCTTGTCTACACTTTAACCAAACAAGTCACAGACAATAATGTCTGAAGCCCTAAGTGGCCTGCTTACTTTGAGTCCCTTTACTTATTAACTTGTAACTTGCAACAGGACGATTATGATGCCAAGTAGCCATCAACTTTTCTGGCAGTCTCACTTTTAAAGCAAATTCCATCCAAAATAGAGAGATAAATGTGTGTGTGATTGCTGCCAAGTTAAATCATATGCTGGCTTTATGTGATGAGGATGTCAGTGGAATCCCATATCGAGCCAACCACCTTGGCTATATTGCAAATGCAGATGATGCTACCAGAATGCCCTTGCCCCATAGGATTCTCCCTCATGGGGAACAGAGAATATCTGGAGGGACCAGTTGTAGGAGACTGATGTGTTGGTGGGAGCAGAGACATATTACAAAAAAAGATAAAAGTTAATTTCTGTAGGAATGTTAAGGTGACCATACACTACTCAACTTGGCAGCCGGTCAACCATCCAATTCGATAATTATAATCAAATCGGATGAAAACCAAGACCATGCCCGATCGACGTTGCAACCAATTTCAGGCCAAAACTGGTCACATGTATTCATTGGACATGCTGCAAGATGTCAGGGTATCATGGTCAATCAGCAGCAGTAACAGCAAGCAATATTGGGATGAGGGACGAACGTGATGAAACCCCTGGCACTGTGCCCCCTAGTGTGCGCATTTATACGTTACCTGTCCTATGTCCCCCACCGCGCAGTGCCCATCCGTCTTCCACTTCCTCTTCTTCCATTTGTTCTTCACACGCTGCCAACATTTTGCACGTGGCATGTGTGATGTCACACACACGCCACGTGCTATACACCCGCAACGTGTGAGGCGCAAATGGAGGAGGGAGAAGCGGGAGGCGGATGAGAACCGCGTGGTGAACGACATAGGACAGGTAATATATAAATGCACCCTCGGTGGGGGGGCACATTTATATACTAGGGGGTCATCGGCGAGGCAGCGTATGCAGCTGTTGGCCAATTCCCAATAGATTCCATGCTGATATCAATCGGGAATCAGCCTGCAGTGTATGGACAGATCTCTCTCTAATCAGATTTGATCAGAGAGATCTGTCTCTTGGTCAAATTTGCCCATCATCGCTAGATGTATGGCTACCTTTAGTTCCAAGTAGCATGGAAAGGGATCCTCACTTGTTTGGGGTTTTTATTGCTGTCTACATTACCATCTGGGAGAAAAGTTTTTTCCTGTTGTGAAGGAATGCAAATAGACATATTTAAAGGGAACGTGAGGTGAGAGGGATATTGAGGTTGCCATATTTATTTCCTTGTAAACAATGCCAGTTACCTGGCAGACTTATTGATCTTCTGGCATAAGTGGAGTCTGAGTCAAAAGCCTGGAATGAGCATATGGCTAATCCAGGAAAACCTGAGTCAGCAGAGTACCTGATCTGCTGCATGCTTGTTCAGGGTCCATTGCTAAGAGTATTACAGACGCAGGATCAGGAGGATTGCCAGGCAACTGGTATTGTTTAAAAGGAAATAAATATGGCAACCTCCATATCCTCTCTCACCTGGGGTTCCCTTTAAAAAAGACTTAGAACATATTAAAGCAATACAGTACATATTAAAGCCACGAAGGGGAAGGAGTGATAAAAACCATACATGATGAGGACATAGGCTGCTGGAGAAATGCATATGATGTCCCAACCGATTTCCAAACACCACAAGACTAGAATCATTTCTGGAGTTAGGTGTTAAGCTTTATACAGTATTTGTATATCTAACTCTAAGGCCTGGGGCTCACAGGAGCTGTTTCAGCTATGCGTTTAGAAGCACTAAGCTAACTAAAGTTTTTTTTTATTATTTTTTTAAGTCTAGGGCCAATTTAGTGGGAAGCCAATTAACTTATCTGTATGTTTTGGGGATGTGGAAGAAAACCGGAGTGCCCAGAGGAAACCCATGCAGACACGGGGAGAACATACAAACTCCTTGCAGATGTTGACCTGGCTGGGATTTAAACCAGGGACCCAGAGCTGCAAGGCGAGAGCGCTAACCACTACGCCACCGTGCTGCCCACATTAGTTAGCCAAAGTTAATTAAGGTGAACCCACAGGAGCGATTGCACTTTCCAAAAATCGCAATAACGGGTCTTGCAGCATTTTTGGAGCGTTTTCACTCCTATATAAAGCATTGGTTTGCTGCAAAAGCGACTCTTCATCACGCCGCCGCTACGTGTCATCACACCGGCCACTACGCGTCATCACCCCGGCCAGAGTGACAGGTCTGTGAATGTGCGGTTTTCTAACTCTAAACCGCGCATGCGCAGACCTGTCACGCCAGCCACCGTGATGACGCATAGCGGCCGGCGTGAGGATGACAAGCGTGGAGATCCAGGAAGAGTCGCCCAACAACTGGCCCGGGTGTCGCAGGTACCGGGAGCCGCTGGAGGGACACAGACAGGAGCCAGGAGGACGCCGGGGGACCTCGCGGCCTATGGTGGGCTGGAGGAGACCCAAGGTAAGTGACATTTTTTATTCTAGGTACTGTTCAGGGTCACTTTAACTTAATATTTGGTTGCACAGTCTTTGGAAAAAATAACTAAAATCAGTTGCTTCCTATAACCATCAAAAAGCTTCTTACACCTCTCACCTGGAATTTTGGACCACTCTACTTTGCAAACATCTCCAGGTCTCTCTCATTGGAAGGGCACCTTTCCCCAACAGCAATTTTAAGATCTCTCCACAGGTGTTCAATTGTATTTAGATCTAGACTCACTGCTGGCCACTTCAGAAATCTCTGCTATACTGTATATAGTTTTTTAAAGCATCTGTACAAAGCTAGCAGGGTCAGTAGTTTGATCAACTCTTGATCACATTTTTTCTAAAATCTGATAGAGATCAAATGATGCAATATGGTACATCAACTGCTACTCCCCAATCAATTTCAGGAAGTAATTAATCGGTTGGTAGATTTGGACACTCTCAAATGACGCTGTCTCTTCTTTATGTGAAATTCACTTGAGCAGTATTTAATAAACAATTTCAGAACTCTTTTTACCTTGAGAAGGCGACTGTCACACACAACAGCTGCCGGTTAGGGCAGCATTTTTAATTCTATGACTTTAGTTTACATTTAACATGTACAACTGTCATCCTAAAACATTAGCCAGTGACTCTGGCTATTCAAACATATGTGTTGGCAGCTGCTTACGATGCAGTGCAATGAGGATTTTCAGCAGCAGATATTTTCCTATGGTAACAACACTACACAGATAAGGTGTAGCATAGTTTTTGCTGCGTAATCAGTAAGCTATCTACACTTGGTGGACTCCTATAAATCTTCCTAAATCACTTGGCTGGAGCAGGTATACAGATGTGTTCTGAGTTTCCTAATCTGCATACTGATTTTGCAAGAATGATCCAGAAAGCATTAATGCCTGATGATTAACATTTTAACCAATAAACTAGCATTTTTTAAGGAAGGTCAGCATGGCAGCCTCCATAGCCTTTTAATGACATGCATATTTTAAAATCTACATAGCAGAGACTTTGTCTTGTACATATCATCATTTAGGTTGAACCTGTCTTGGATTGCTGTAATAGAAATAGAGCTGCTTGCTGTAACTAGTGTGGTTCTCCTTAGCCCTGGTAGGTTCCCAAAGTTGAATGAGGATCTGACAGAAGCACTTGCTCTCTGGCCCTTTCCCCTACACCAAATGATCAATCCCTGGGTTCTATAGTGTTGCATAGTCCAATCTGTAACACAGCTGTGGGTCAGGAGTATAATTGTTATTTGTATACGGGTTTCCTAAAAGTGCGTACACACGCACTACAAAAGGCAACAAAGGGTCCGCCGGACCCTCCCACTGAGCAGTCTTTTAGCCGACAGTAGCACGTGTGTATGCACTGTCGGTTGACTGATAAGGCTGTTTCTGAACTGTCCGCTCAGCGGATCGTTCAGAAACAGCCTTATCAGTCCGCCGACAGCGCGTACACACACGCTACTGTCGGCTAAAAGACCACCCAGCGGGAGGGTCCGGTGGACCCGTAGTTGCCTTTTGTAGTGCGTGTGTACGCACCTTAATTCAGAAACCTGGATAATGCCATCTGCAGCACTTCAGGAACATTACAGCAGCTTTGTGACTCTCTCCAAAAGTAAAGTGGAGGCCTCTTGCACATCACTGATAAGGACCTCTTCATATCACTAATGAGGATATTTGTACATCACTGATGATGACCTCTGTATATCACTAATGAGGGTCCTTGCACATCTCTGATGAGGAGCACTGCATATCACTAATGAGGATCTCTGCATATCATTAATGAGGAATTCTGCACATCGATGATGAGGAGCTCTGCATATCACTAATGAAGATCTCTGCATATCATTAATGCAGACTTCTGCACATCGCTGATGAGGACCTTGACACATCGCTGATGAGGAGCTCTGCATATCACTAATGAGGATCTCTGCATATCATTAATGCGGACTTCTGCACATCGCTGATGAGGACCTTGACACATCGCTGATGAGGAGCTCTGCATATCACTGATGAGGATCTCTGCATAACACTGATGAGGACCTCTGCATATCACTGATGAGGACCTCAGCACATTGCTGATGAGCTCTGCATATCACTGATGAGGACCTCAGCACATCGCTGATGAGGAGCTCTGCACGTCACTGATGAGGACCTCAGCACATTGCTGATGAGGACTTTGACAAATCGCTGATGAGGAGCTCTGCATATCACTGATGAGGATCTCTGCATAACACTGATGAGGAGGACCTCTGCACGTCACTGATGAGGACCTCAGCACATTGCTGATGAGCTCTGCATATCACTGATGAGGACCTCAGCACATCGCTCATGAGGAGCTCTGCACGTCTCTGATGAGGACCTCAGCACATCGCTGACGAGGAGCTCTGCATATCACTGATAAGAATCTCTGCACATTGCTAAAGTTGGTGTTCCCTGTGTGGAAAAGCAGCCACTCCATGCACAGGTGAGCATGATTGCCTGGAGAGACACATGAAAAATCCCACTTGACCTTTCTGGAGCTTAGTAATTGAGGCACACAGTCTCTCCACTACAGCCATTAAACATTATCTAGGCCAATGAAGTCACAGACTGGCAGTGCAAAGCTTGTCAAGTTAACGTATAATCCTATTGATTTTCCAGAATAAACACCAGCACTTCCTTATTGGAGAACACAGAACTGCCTTTTCAGGTGCGCCTATGATGGAACAACAATAAAGGTGTGTATAACTCCCACCCCACTTTATTATCACCTGATAGAGTATGAGCTGAGCTCACTGACTGTTAAGACAGGACATATTCCTGTACAAAAGGCAGCAATTCTGCTTAACACTTCTAATGAGCCTCTCAGGGTTTTCAACAGGAATGGTCGTAGTCAGCCAACTTCGCTACGCTGGAACTACGCGTATTTTTACGCAAATACGCTTCGCAATCTACGGCTATATAATCAGAAACTTCTCTACGTTTGCATTTCGTAGACTACGCATTAAAATACGTAGTGCGAAGCGTAGTTGATGCGACCGCTTATGCCCTTATGCGGAAACATTTCTGCAATAATCTGCTACCTATGTGCATATATAAACTAATATAATCGTACATTCCACCTTCCAATGCGGAATTGTATGCGTATAAAAGGGCAATAATATTTCTGCGCATGCGCAATGATCCATATAGATGCAGTTGCCGCACGCGTAGTTGACTTCACAATACATATGTCAACTACGCGTAGCGGGCAAAGCTTCGCATAGCGGGACTACGACTACGTGGAAATGCGTACGTGTAGTTCTTAAACTTCACCTACGAACTACGATGCGTAGTTGCGTACTACGATGCGTAGATTCGCGCTGGCGTAGTTTACGAGCAACCCTGGTTTTCAAAGTTAAAGGACAACTATTATGAAAAATTGTATAATTGAAAATACATACAAATAAAATTATATTTCTCCCTTAGTAAAATTCACTATAGATTATTTTTTTCCTATGCTGCTGTCACTTAAAGTAAGCAGAGAAAATCTGACAGATCTCAGAATAAAGATAATACTGAGCAGTGGCGTAGTAATAGCGGTTGCAGAGGTGTCGACCGCACCGGGGCCCTTGGGCAAGGGGGGCCACGTAGGGACCTTACTCAACTGCAGTATTAGCTCTTCATTGGTCCTGTGCTTGTAATGATCACTTCTATAAATGCTTTGAATGATAATAATCATTACCAAGCTGTCCCCCTTCTTGCACCTCTGACACTGGTTGTCCTTGGCAGGTTTTGGTGCATTGTATCAATAGTTATGTATAGATTGCTTGGGGGGGGGCCCATGTGAAACTCGCACCGGGGCCCATAGCTCCTTAGCTTTGCCACTGATACTGAGAATCTCCTATGAGGAGATGGACTGTTCCAAAATCAGTCAGGTTTTTCAGATGTTCACTACTAACAGTAAGTGACAGCAATAACAAGTGTGGCCACCATTACTCCCCTTCCTATAAAAAAATTGTTGCCACAAAGCTCCTCAGTTAGATCCCACCAACTGTACAAAGTTCACATACATCAGTTGTGGCCACCATTCTCCCACCTCCCCCTTCCTCTCACAAATGAAAGCCACCACCATTCTGCACAGTACAGTTGGGCCAAACATCAAATTTTGGGTTCTCGAACTTCGAACTCGAATCTCCTTAAAAACCGTGCAAACTGCCATAGACTTCAATGGGCAGGTGAATTCTAAAACTTACAGGGACTGTTTCTGGCCACAGAAGTGATGGAAAAGTTGTATCAAGGGGCCTAACACCTGGACTGTGGCATGTCGGAGGGGGATCCATGACAAAAGTCCCACCAAAAATAATGTTTTAATCTCTAAAGGGCAGAAATCACATTACATTCCTACATTTGATGAATAAAGTGCTGTTTTAAAATGTCCGGAGTGTGCACACGTCCATCAGGTAGTGTAAGGGTTATGCCCGCTTCACAATGAAAGACCAAACACCGCGTTTACCAAGATTGGAGTCTGCGCACGTCTGTGCCGTACAGCTCAAGATACATTGCACTGGACGCAGAGATCTGTGATATTACACACTCAGAATACAGCAAGAATAGCACTTATGTATGACGTTGTGGTGTATTGAACATTCTACACATGGAGTCATTGGGAGTCTGCGCACATCTGTGACATACAGATCAAGATACACTGCACTGGATGCAGAGATCTGTGATATGATCATAATACAGCAAGAATAGCACTTATGAATGATGCTGTGGTGTATTACACTTCTGCACACAGAGTCACTATGAGTCTGCGCACTTCTATGACATACAGCGCAACATACACTGCACTGGATGCACTGGGTACAGTGTCATGAGCCAAGACGCTTTGCAAACACAACCTATGAACCAGTACCAGTCCTGAGAAGGACTCTTTTTGCTTGAATAGGACACTGTAAGAAGCTAGAAAGGCAGTGGTGACACAGAACTGAGGCCTAGCTAATGCTTTCCCTGTTTCAGCAATGCTCTGTCCCTTCTCTCTCTAACAGCACCAGAAGAATGAGTCAAACATGGCTGCCACGCTAGCATTTGTATAGGGAGCGGGGGGAGGTGAGAGTGCTAGCTGATTGGCTGCCATGTGTCTGCTGACTGTGAGGTAAGGGGTCAAAGTTTACCTCAAGGATAATGTATAGGAGCAGATCGAACACGCCATATATTCGCCGAGTGGGCGAGCTCGAATACCCCATCTTCGCCGCAAAGTATTTGACAGGCGAATATTTCGGCACCCATCTCTATTGCACAGTAGAGCTGATATTATATTATTTGCTCCAATGCTGGATCTGTCCCTTTACCACACAGGCGCCCAGTGCACCAGGCCCACCAGGTGGTCGCCTCGAGCACTTTGCGGTATGGGAGGCCCGACAGATTGTGTGACCCCACCCGCCAGGTGGTGAACTGGCTTGCGGCATCTAATAGGGCTACAGGAAGATGGCTTTCAAAGCCCTGCACTGGAAACTATTTGTGTCTCCAGTACAGGGCTTTGGGTGCCATCTTCCCGTAGCCCTGCTCTGCCTGTGTCAGAGGCAGCGGGAGTTTCGGGTGAGTAAATTCTTTTTTTTTACAGATGCAGATTATTTTCTGGTGTAACGCTGCCCACATTACAAATATTTTCTGGTGAAACACTGCTGCATTACGATTAATTTCTGGTGAAACGCTGCCCACATTACAATTATTTTCTGGTGAAACTGCCGCATTACGATTATTTTCTGGTGAAACGCTGCGCCACAGGTTTTCTCACCTGGCCTGCCTAGCTACCTATACTGGGTGCACCTATTCTTGGCTACATGGTAGCACCTATACTGCATCTATGCCTGGGAGCACCTATACCTAGCTACCTATACTGGGTACTGGAGGCACCTAAACTGCAGGCACCTATACCTGGCTCCAGGGTGGGGTGGGATTTTTACACCCTCGCCCTGGGTGTAATTTAGCCTAGAAACTGCCCTGAGGAAGAGCCAACATTCGAACCCAGGTCGCATGTGTCAGATGAAGAGACCTTAACCATTACACCATCCAGCCACTGCCTTAATTAATACCAGTTACCTGACAGCCCTGCTGATCCTCGGCCTCTAATACTTTTAGCCATACACTCTGAACAAGCATGTAGCAAATCAGGTGTTTCGGACATTATTGACACTACTGCAGCCAAATAGATCAGCAAGGCTGCCAGGCAATCTGCACTGTGACTGACCAAGTGATACAAAATACTATTAAAGAATACTTAAACAATCTAATCAAGATGTACAACATCATATCCAAGTCACAGAGCCACACAAGAAAGGAATGAGATATAAGATGGACCAATCACTTTGTAATATTAAAGGCCTGATTCAACTGCAACTACAGTACTTCTAGCATTAAGAGATGGCAAAAGTCCAAAGAATGTAAACGTTTTTTTCACATGGTTCAGTTGAAAAACGTTGAAATGCTAAATCATTTGCCCATGCAAGAACAAAATTGCTTGTGAGAAATGAGCATGTATTTTATCTGCTCAGCATTCATTTCTCTAGATTTAGTTTGTGCTTTTAGATGCAAAAGTTGTTCTTTGTCACCATGGATGAGGGCAGACGCAGTAAAGGTTTCTACCTGCTCTGCTTAGGTGACAAGACATCTTGTTCATTACTGGATTAAAACTTTTGTTAGTTATGTTAATATTTAATTCCGTAAACATTTTATTACAGATGTTAAAAACGTATGTCCCCGGTACCTTTTCTTATACCACCAGGCTGCCTATTGTTGGAAAAACGCATGGGGATGGATAAAAAGACAAACTCTTGGGAGGGAGGTGGGCATTACTTATTTTTATAAAACATTGCAAAATGTAAAATAAAATAAAACAATAGGAAAATGTGTATTAGATTTAGTCATGGCAAGAGTGATAAGGGATTTGTGGTATGGAAGAAAGCTACGCAGAAGCAATAGAAATCACCCACTAATATGACTAACAGCCTAAAAGCAGTATCACAGTGCTGTAGAAAATTGTTTTAAAACAGGAAGGGAATAAAGTTTCAAACGGCATGCCAAAAGCTAACCTAGCAATGGAAGCTGGTAAAGTGTGCACGATGTGGTGCCAACAGCTTAAGCGCAAGAGACAAGTGGTTTTTATTTATTTTTGAGGGGGGTTACTTTTTTTACTTTAATCAGGTTTCATGTCTGAAAAAATGATGCATGCTGGCTACACCACGCAAAACAAGGAAGGGAGAAGTCATTTACAGATTAAAATAGTAAAAATTAGATTGTAAGCCTATTTGACCAGGCCCTCCCCCTATGTACTTTTCTCTTCCACCGTCTGCATTGTTTAATGTTGTAATGTCTCCCCTACCTATTGTACAGCATTGCATATTATGTTCACGCTTTACAAATAAAGTTTAATAATAATAAAAAATAATACAAAAAAATAATTTTGGTGACTTCTAGAAAGCAATCAGCATCCATCTATCATTTTAGTCTATACCAGTGGTGTAGCAATAGATGGTGCACAGGTAGCGACCGCATCGGGGCCCTTGGGCCAGAGGGGACCTCCCTCAAGCACAATATTAGCTCTCTGTTGGTCCTGTATTGGTAATAATCATTTCTATAGATGCTTGAAATAGTGGTAATCATTAATAAACTGTTCCTCATCCTCTCCTTGCACCTCTGACACTGTGGAAATCCTTGGCAGGTTTTGGTGCGCCATATCAATTGTTACGTATAGAGTGCTTGGGGGGCCCCATGTAAAACTTGCACCGGGGCCCATAGCTCCTTAGCTACGCCTCTGGTCTACATTTAGAACCAAGGCAAGAAATATGATTGGCTGCTTTTAGAGATGAGACAGCGTTTCTGATTGTATGCAAATTTCCACAAATCAGGAAACAGACGTTATCTGACAATAAATTCACAATAGCAAATCCATGTTACAGTAATATGTATATCTACCATATTATTATAAGCATTGTATTGTAATCTAGTGCTTCCCACAAAAGCCCTTTTGAACCCCGCATGTGACGTTTCTCCCTCCATTATTTGTACACAATAAAGACCTGACTGAGGTTGTAACCTATCGTCTCTTAAACATTTTAACCTATAAATGTCTCTAGAGAATATTTTTCAAGGTAGGCACCAAGAAAACTGGAAAGGCAAAGCAATTTTTCAGAGTAACCAATCAGTTGCAACTGTTATATAAAACAAGGAACCTGATTGGTTGCTCTTGGAAACTGTTCCACCTGTGCTCCACTTTTGTGTACACTTGGCTAAAGCTTGACATCATTTATATAGCTTTATATTGATTCTGCTACATAAGGCCTACTCTTCTGAGAGATCAACCTGCTTACGGTAGTTCTTTCGGTTACTGCTGATTGCTATCAGCCTGCTGATTTTCTCAGTGGACACATGTAGTCCTGCAATACAAGATCAGTAAACCTCACATCATATATATAGATTACCTTATCATGAAGAGACATTCCAGGATATCCACTGCTAAAAAGAAAAATCCCATGTGCTATCTGCGTCCATCAGTCTCATTTCCACAAGCTGCAATTAACATTGCCTTAGTTTTCACATAACGGCGGCTTGGCTGGTAATGGGCTGTTTTTCAGTCAGAGTTTGTCAGAGTCTGTTATCTCTTGCCTTGGCTGGGTTATGGATTGTTGGTGAAAATCTTTGCCTGGTACAGTACAGTTCTCTTTGCTTTTCAGGCCAGGAATTTATTCATTGAATAATTTTTAACTAAAGCACTGGGAGGGGAACCGGGGTCTCTCCACGTTATTTCCTTGCTCAGCCATGTGGAGAGAAACTTTAAAAGTGCTATTTTTTCTTTATTACTGTTTACAGAGAAAAGGGAGTACATTGAGTCTAGTTGTACTTCACAGATAGTGAGCAGGTCTGTCTGCTTAATAGCAGCACTAAAGAAGAGTAAATAATAACAATGAGTACTATTTTCTAGCAAAATGACCTCATAACATAATCTCAACAGCTTTTGAGAGGAAACATCTATAGAGCATTTTATAAGTAAAACGTAAAACACAAACCTGGTTTAATGATTTTAGTTACTTTATTTTTATAGCACTGAAATGTCAAGGGGTATAATCACAATAGAACAGTAAAACGTACATGTGCTCACTGCGCACGCTGGGTATTACGTAAACATTCATTTGAAAAAGGCGCCTGGAAGAAAGGGTGACAGATATAGCCAAGATTTTTTTTTTTTTGGGGGGGGGGGGGGGGGCTGTAAAAGGGTTGTGAAAATAGCCAAGGTTTTTTTCAGCTACAAAAGGACACAGGATGTAGCTGAGAATTTTTTTCAGCTATAAAAGGGCATGGAAATAACCAATATTTTTATTTCTTGGTTATAAAATTATGCCGGACATAGCCGAGAAAGTGATATATCCGAGAAAAGGGATTTAGCCGAGAAAAAGTCATTACTATAAACTAAATTCTCCCTACTCTCACACAGAACCTTACCCTGGTGGTGCCTAACCCTAAGACCCCCCTCCCCCCAATGGTGCCTAACCCTAAGACCCCCCCCCCAGTAGTGCCTAACCCTAAGACCCCCCTGGTGGTGCCTGACCCTAAGACCCCCCAGTGGTGCCCAACCCTAACATCCCCCTGGCGGCACCTAGCTCTAAGACCCCCCCCCCAGTGGTGCCAAACCATAAGGCCCCCCTCCCCCCAATGCTGCCTTACTCTAAGACCCCCCTGGTTGTTTCTAACCCTAACCCCCCTGGTAGTGACTAACCTTAATCCACCATGGTGGTGCCCAATCTTCACTGTATGTCATGTGAAACATAGATGTTTGAACTAATATAACCAAATTTAGACACCTGCTGACATAACCGATCTTGTAGCGGCATTTATATATCCGTAAAAAAATCTCGGCTATATCTGGTGCCCTTTTATAGCTGAAAAAAATCTTGGCTACATCCAGCGGCCTTCTATAGCTGAAAAAAATCTCAACTATATCCAGTGCCCTATTATAGCCAAAAAAGAAAAAACTCAGGTGCCCTTTTCACCCCCAGCCAAGGTTCATGGCAAATAATATTGATGTCTATGGCATGGCTAAACTTTTTGTTTTTTGCAAGGCCGGATTTACCATAAGGCACTATAGGCACATGCCTACAAGCGCCTGATGATGGAAAGGCGATTCATTTCCCACCCCCTAGTGCCTCCCTCCCTCCTTCCCTATGCAGAGTCCTGAGTGGACTATAACTGAGATGTTACTCACCCTGCTCTCGGCATTCCACTGACCAGATCTCCCTTCAGGCAGGGGCACCACTAGCTTCTTAATACTGAGGGTACCTCTGGCTACTTAATGCTAAGGGACACCTCTATCTATGACAGGCAAGGGAAGTAGGGCAGAGGTGAAAGCTGGGCCAGCCAGCACTCCAGTGGTGCAGTTCAGGAAGGGGGTTTGTAGATTCATGGTAGGCAAAATCTAGAGTGCCAGGGTATCTGTGCTTGTTGGCTCCTGTGACTTAAATCCGGGCCTGTGTTTTTGTTTTGGGGTTTTTGTATTATTTTACCAATTCCCTCTTGAGTGTCCTGCATATTCAACCATTTATATATTCTCATTCAGTGAGCAACATCTTTCATGTCCTCCAAGTTAATGTGCTGTGGCTGGGAGAAGAGGGCTTTGTTGTGACATCGTGGAAAGGATATTGAGAAACACATGTGGGTAGCACTGGGTCACTGAAGGATGTCTGCATTAGATAATGTATGGGCGCTTAAAGAAGAAGTATAGTAAAAATAATGAATCAAATTTCCTATTTTATTTTTACAATATTAATTTATAGATTATTTACTCATATTTTGCCCATTGCAAAAACCTTCCTGTCCCAGATTTACATTCTGAAATGTATCACAGGGGGTGACATCTTTTCTGCTGGCAGGTGATGTCTGTACATAAAACTCTCAGTAAATGAACATTCCACAAAGGGAGACAGTTTATGTTTAGCAGTTGTTTCCCACAATGCAACAAGGTTCACAGAAAGGGAACTGTCTTGACCATGGTCATGCCATTACACTGTGGGAGGGGTTTTCACCACAATATCATAATACGCTATTCTGTTTCCCTGTACATCAGCCGGGTCGCGCTGCTGTGACAGGCTGATGTGCACATCGGAAGTCTTCTTCCACGGAGGAGAGAGGCCTGGGAGAAACATAGAGGAAGCGGCCTGGCGGCAGGTAATTGAGGTTTTGCCCAAAAACATCTTTAGACATCTGCATTATGCGGAAGCAAAAATACAGTCTAAGGCCTCGTTCACATCTAGCTAGCGCAGATGGCCTGCGCGATCCGAATGCGACGCATACGATTGCACACCATCTGCGCCGCTGCCCGCTGCGCTGATGATCTTATCCATTGACAGTGATGGGATCAGCTCTACGCTTCCAGGCAAAAGGCAGGCAGCAGTACGCAAGCGTTTCCTAGCGCATCGTACTGCTGCGCAGCGCAGTAGATGTGGATGGAAGAAGGGCTGTCTATGCTGTTCCTGCGCTTCAGCACATCATACGCGCTTCCAAATGCGCACGGAAGCGCGTATGATGTGAACGAGGCCTGAGGCCTCTTGCACACTACATGCAATTCCGATTTGCGTTTTTTAATTGATTTTCACATGCGATTCAGATTTCCGATTTTTTAATCGGTACTGCATGCTGCATTTTTTCTGCGTTAATGTTTTTTCTATCACCGAAAGATAAAGCTATTTAAAACTTACAGAACACATAATTTTGTAGCACTTCATTCCTACTTTGCCAAGCTTCCAAAATACATCCTCACCCCTATTTTTCGTTGTTTCCACTAGTTTAGCAATTTGATCACTGACTTACTGTACCTCTTGCCTCCTACCCATCCATGTAGAGCGCAAGCTCCTATAGACAGGGTTTGTCCCTATGGTTTGTTGTAGTAGCCATATGTTTTGTTAGGCAACTGTTTCCCTTTATTAGTGTGATATTTTGTCACCATGTTTGCCTCCTACTTTATGCAGTGCCATAAAATATTTTTGGACCATATAAATAAATAATAATCAGTGAATTTCTGGAGTGCGTATCTATACTAACAAGGAGGTTATATAGATCTTGGGTTCGGATTTTCCAGGTGTCTACATCTGTATCCCACCTGTTCCTTTATATCACTGTAATCTCCCACCCAGGAAGAATGAAAAAAAACATATGCCCAATAGCTTAAGATAAAAGCTGAAATTCCCACCCCCAGGCGACTATAATTGTCATCATATTGTTATCATTGCTGAAAAGCATATGTAGCATAGGGACAAGTAAACATTTTGGAGTCAGGGTATTGTTAGGTGTCAAAGGGCAGACTTAGCTTCCTGAAACGCAAACAGAGAGGAATTGCTTGGTGTGCGTGCCCCTGCTTTTGAACGTTGGTTTTCATTCAAAAATCTAATAAGCATACACAAAAACAGCCTGCATAATAACAGCTGAATGAGAAAACAGTGCAAGCTCTGTGGCTGTTGTGTTGTTGGAAACTGATACCAAGCAACTTGAATGCTCTAGGCTTTGTGGTGTACTTTTGTGATGTCTTGTGAGCATTAATTACAAAGCTATAGTCACTGGCTTCACAGGTGGATTATAAAGTATTCATTCAGACAAGTTAGTACAAACAGCAAGTCAAAAGGCCGATATAGTTGTTGTAGAAGGAAAAGTACATTTATTAAGGCAAATGAAAGCATAATAGGAAAAGAAAAGGAAAAAGAGAAAATAAGAACAAAGCGCCTACCGTTGTGAAGAGCAAGGCTGCTGGTCTAAGAGCCCAGAGATTCACTTTAAGCATTTGAAGCTGTTGTATGAATGAATTCTCCTTTGTGGCTGGGCATAAAGTATAACAATGATTATTTTTTTCAGCTTTCTTCCACATAAAAGGACACTTGGAAGGTTGCAGTCAAGGCAAAGGAGAAAAAGCAACAACAATTTGCAAAGGGCAGTGTGACTTCTACACTTAACACATTTTAACTTTTCTTTAGATCGAGGCAGTGGAAACATTGAAAGCTGATTTCCTATTGCATTTGATAATTAGTACATCTGGAGTATATATGGATTCGGCATTGATTTCCATATGATTTTGACCCTCAAGCATATTAAACATTTAGTGCTACCCAGATATCATGCAAAATGCTAAAATGCCTAACTTAACCCTAATGCTAAACGCCCTGAGGCCTGGAACCCACTAGAAAGCACAAAATGCTATAGCAATCGCTAGCGATTTGTGATAGCGTTTTGCAAGCGATTTTGGGAGCAATTCCCCTGCTCCTATACAATTCATTAGAATGGAGACGCTCCCAAAATGCTGCATGTCCTGCGATTGTGATTTCCTTAAAGGATACCCGAAGTGACATGTGACATGATAAGATAGACATGGGTATGTACAGTGCCTAGCACACAAATAACTATGCTGTGTTCCTTTTTTTCTTTCTCTGCCTGAAAGAGTTAAATATCAGGTATGTAAGTGGCTGACTCAGTCCTGACTCAGACAGGAAGTGACTACAGTGTGACCCTCACTGATAAGAAAGTCCAACTATAAAACACTTTCCTAGCTGAAAATGGATTCTGAGAGCAAGAAAGAGATAGAAAGGGGAATTTCTTATCAGTGAGGGTCACACTTTAGTCACTTCCTGTCCGAGTCAGGACTGAGGCAGCCACTTACATGCCTGATATTTAACTTTTTCAGGCAGAGAAAGAAAAAAAAGGAACACAGCCATGTCACGTCACTTCGGGTATCCTTTAATTGCAATCGTTATAGTGGAATCTGTCCCATCCATTTACATTGGCAGAGCATTTAGGGAAATCGCTAGCAATTGAAAGCGCTCCCTAAATGGTCAAAAAAAACACTCTAGTGGGTTCCAGGCCTTAAAGGAAATCTAAAGTCAACTGAAAAAAATGATTTCAATTTACCTGGGGCTTCTTGCAGTCCTCTGGATTCCTCCTGTGCCCACAACGATGGTCCGAGTAACTTCAGCCAGCAGCGGTGACCCCCACAAAGGGGGCCATGCATCTCCTCATTGAGCTTCTGCTGCCAGGAGCGTTCTGCGCATCACAGTACATGAAAATCACTTATACACATGCACAGAGCAGACGGCGCGCAAGGCTTGAGGCCGTGCATGTGCAGTAGCCACCAACGGGTGCAACTGACCAGCTTTGCGGGGGTCACCACTGCTAGGCTTGCCGGTAACCGCCAGTTGCCGACTTCTGCTCAAGCATGGCCAGGAGTGCTCTGCATATGCACAGTACCAATTTATGTGTAGTTATCCAGCATCGGGAGCATGGTAAGGAGGTGCGTGGCAGGTCAACTTTGCGTGGGCCGCCGCTACTGGCCAGGGGAGTCAGAAGGACGGAGTGGGAACAGGATCACTCCAGGATTCTACAAGAAGCAAAGTCATTTTTTTTAACACTTAAGATTTCCTTTAAGGTTTAAGACACAATCAGAGTAGAGATGGCTCGAACCTCCGATTTTCGGTTCGCGAATCTCAAACGCGAACTTCCGCAAAAAGTTCGATTCTCTCAAACTTTTCGAACCACAATAGACTTCAATGGGGAGGCTAACTTTAAAAACTACAAACATTTATGCTGGCCAAAAAAGTGATGGAAAAGATGTTTCAAGGGGTCTAACACCTGAGTTTTTGCATGGCGGAGTGGGATACATGCCAAAAGTCTCGAGGAAAAATCAGGATTCGACGCACAGCAGCGTTTTATGGGCAGAAATCACATTGCATACTAAATTGAAAGCCTAAAGTGCTTTAAAACATCTTACATGTGTATACATCAATCAGATAGTGTAATTAGTGTACTGCTTCACACTGACAGACCAAACTCACTGTCTAGCGCTCCGCAAACAGCTGTTTGTGTATTGACGGCCATGCTGGACTGGTGCGCACCATGGCCAGAGTGCAGGCGATAGCGGTTTTCAAGCCCATATGGTCGCCGGGCTGAGGAAGCTCAAGGACAGAACAACAGTGACTGTCCACCTGATCGAATTTGGTCTGTCCGAATCAAGCAACCACCTTAATTATGTTGGGTGTGCCCTCAACCTGAGACACTCATATAGCCGGCGGTCATTGCTTCATTGTGATACTCAAGCCCCTTCATCGCGGCAAGGTAATGATCACGAAGGGGAATTGACTCATGCACATGCCTTTTGTTTTGTTGTTGCAGCTGCAGTGCAGCCAGAAAAATTAGGCAGGCATGTACACACACCAGAAAAATTATTATAGCGCCCGCTGCCAGCTGCCTTAAAAATTCAGGAATCCGCCTGGAGTCCTGAACCCTCTTGATGGTTGCGGAGAAGGCAGTCAGGCGGCCTGCAGGCAGAGATGCTGTGTGGGGAGCAACTTAGTATTGGGGCAGGCAGTCACATGGCATGCAGGCAGAGATGCTGTGTGTGGGGACTGACTTAGTCTTGGGGCGGGCAGTAGCCCTCTGGGATCCATGCCTCATTCATTTTGATAAAGGTGAGGTACTGAACACTTTTGTGACCTAGGCAACTTCTCTTCTCAGTGACAATGCCTCCAGCTGTGCTGAAGGCCCTTTCTGACAGGACGCTTGAGGCAGGGCAAGACAGAAGTTGGATGGCAAATTCTGACAGCTCTGGCCACAGGTAAAGCCTGTGCACCCAGTAGTCCAGGGGTTCATCACTGCTCACAGTGTCTACATCCACACTTAAGGCCAGGTAGTCGGCTATCTGCCGGTCGAGGCGTTGGTGGAGGGTGGACCCGGAAGGGCTAAGGCGAGGTGTTGGACTAAAGAATGTCCACATGTCCAACATCACCATGAGATCACTAGAGCGCCCTGTCCTTGCCTGTATGGATATGGGAGAAGGATTGCTGGCAGTGGTACCTTTATTCCGTTGTGCTGTGATATCACCCTTAAACGCACTGTAAAACATAGTTGCCAGCTTGTTCTGTAAGTGCTGCATCCTTTCTGCTTTCTGGTGATTTGGAAACATTTCCGCCACTTTGTGCCTATACCGAGGGTCTAGTAGTGTGGCCAGCAGTACAGCTTATTCCGCTTGAGTTTTTTTATACGGGGGTCCCTCAACAGGCTGGACAGCATGAAAGATGCCATCTGCACAAATTTAGATGCAGACGTACTATCCATCTCCTCTTGCTCTTCCTCAGTGATGTCAGGTAAGTTCTCCTCCTCCCTCAGCCACGAACAATACCACGGAAAAGTTGAGCAGCACAAGCCCCCTTTGACGCCTGCTGTGATTGTTCTTCTGCCTCCTCCTCAAAAACACCACCTTCCTCATCATCTGACTCCTCTTCCCCACACAACTCTCGCTCCTCCTCCTCCCCCCCCTCCTCTGTGCTTCTGCAGGTGTTGAGGAAACATCTGGTTCTGGGAATTTATCCCAAAACTCTTCCACCTGTTCCTGTTCACGCTCCTCCACAGCTTGATCCACCACTCTATGCACGGCACGCTCCAGGAAGAAAGCATATATGATCAAGTCGCTGATGGCGCCTTCACGGAGACTCACCAGGTTTGTCACCTCCTCAAACAGCTGCATGAGCCTGCAGGCATTTCGCATGAGTGTCCAGTACTTCGGCCAGAACATCCCCATCTCCCCAGAGTGTGTCCTTCTACTGTAGTTGTAGAGATACTGGTTGATGGCTTTTTCCTGTTGTAGCAGGTGGTTAAACATAAGGAGGGTTGAATTCCAGCGAGTCGGGCTATCGCAAATCAAGCGTCTCACCGGCAAGTTCTTTCTCTGCTGAATATCGGCCATCGGAGGAGTAGGAGGAAAAGGAGAGGAGGTGGCAGCAGACCTGCCTGCAAGCTGTGGAGGTGTCACAACAAGGTCCGCTGCACAGCCACCTACTCCTTGCTTGCCAGCGGTCACCAGGTTGACCCCATGGGCTGTGTAAGTAATATACCTGCCCTGACCATGCTTGGCAGACCAGGCATCTGTGGTCAGATGGACCCTTGACCCAATGCTGTGTGCCAGAGATGACACCACTTGCCTTTCAACTTCATGGTACAGTTTGGGTATCGCCTTTTTGGATAAATAATTGCGGCCTGGAATCTTCCACTGCGGTGTCCCAATGGCCACAAATTTTCGGAAGGCCTCAGAGTCCACCAGCTGGTATGGAAACAGCAAGGGGGTGAGTGGCAGACATTGTCTACTTCCGCTCAAAGATTTCCCTCACGGACACCTGGCTGCTGCTGTGGGCAGAGGAGCAGGAACCCCTCAAGGTCAGAGGCAGAGTGGAGGAGGGTGGCTGTGATTGTGAAGGTGCAAGGGAGAAAGTGGCTGAAGATGATGCACCTGAAGGAGGAAGAGGAGAAGGAGGGTGGCTTTGCTTTTGTGTGCTGCTTTTCTTCAGGTGGTCTTCCCATTGCAGTTTGTGCCTTTTCTCCATGTAGTTGTCCCTACGCAGGCGTTGGCTTTTCCACCACTCAATTTTTGGTGGCAGAGATAACAGATGGCATCGCTCTGATCTGAGGCAGACACACACACAAAATTTCCACACCGCTGAGTCCAGGGGTGTAGGCACTATGGTGGCGTCAGCAGCTGATGTTGAAGGGCATGGCCAGGCTGTCCATAGGTGGCGATACATGGCGCCGGACACTGCCACCAGCTGTTTCTAAAGACGAGCTCCCCCTGCTTCTTTCAGGAACTCGTCTCCTCCTACTCCTTCTTTCTGACTCCCCCTCTGAACTGTCCCCCTGTTCATCTCCTCTATTGGGAACCCACGTAACATCCGTATCATCATAATCATCATAATCATCCTCCCCAGCTTCGCTTGCATCGGACACCTCCAAAACTGCATCAACAGCAAGTACTTCATCATCCTCCTCCTCACACCTTACGTCTATAGTGTCGCCTAACTCAGACATATGAGGTGGTGTAACTTGCGTAGTGCTTTCATCTTATTGTAACAGTAATGGCTGTGAATCAGTGAATTCCCCACCAAATAATTCCTGCGAAGTGTCAAATGCAGCGGATGTAGTGCTTTTAGTAGTGCTGGTAGCTGCGGAAGATGAGGTGTTCTGTGTTAAATAGTCAACCACGTCCTGACAATCTTGGTAGTTGATGGGACGTGCCTTCTTCTGAGCACTATACTTTGATCCAGGGCCACATGAAATCACGTCAGCACGACCTCGAACAGACCTGCTGGGTGGCCTGCCTCTGGGTCTGACTCTGCCTGTTGTTTTGTCCATATCGGGGGGGATGAAGTGAAAGGTATGCACTGACTTGAGTAATACAATGTGCAGTCACACAGGTGCAGTGAAAGGTATGCAATGACTGGTATTACAATACAATGTGCAGCTGTCACACAGGTGAAGTTAACAGGTATGCATGACTGGTATATTAAACAGCATGCGGTCCCACAGGTACTGTGAACAATTATGCAATGACTAGTATTACAAATGTGCAGCTGTCACACACACACAGGTACCATGAACAAGTGCAGTGACTGGTGGTATATAACACTGCGTGCACTCACGTAGGTAGGTGCACTGAACAGGTAGGTATGCAGTAATTGGTATTACAAATGTGCAGCTGTCACACACACAGGTACCGTGAATGGGTGCAGTGACTGGTGGTATATAACACTGCGTGCGCTCACGTAAGTAGGTGCACTGAACAGATAGGTATGCAGTGATTGGTATTACAAATGTGCAGCTGTCACACACACAGTACCGTAAACAGGTGCAGGGACTGGTATATAATATAACACTGTGTGCGCTCACGTAGGTAGGTGCACTGAACAGGTAGGTATGCAGTGATTGGTATTACAAATGTGCAGCTGTCACACACACAGGTACCATGAACAGGTGCAGTAAGTGGTGGTATATAACACTGCGTGCGCTCATGTAGGTAGGTGCACTGAACAGGTAGGTATGCAGTGATTGGTATTACAAATGTGCAGCTGTCACACACACAGGTAGTCACTGAATGTGCTGGGCCTGGCAGTGGCACAGTAGGAATTACCAAGGGGCCAAGGGCCAGGTGCGACTGACTGACAGGGCTGTATATGCAACACAAGTTTCTGTGACACACACACACACACACAAAATAGATCACAAGAACAACATTAGCTCTCAAAAGAGCTGTTGAGGGGTGCTTTTTAGCAATAAGTATCAGCAAGGAGCAAGCTAACAAGCCTAACACAAGAGCCTAACTAAGCTTTCCCTATGTCTACAGCAGGTTCTCTCCCTTCTCTAATTACTGCAGCCACACGAGTGAGTGAAAAGGCTGATGCTGCCTGCCTTTTATAAAGGGGGGGGGGGGGCTCCAAGAGGGTGTGTAGCCTGATTGGCTACCCTGTGTCTGCTGACTGTGATGTACAGGACCTAATGATGTAGTATAGGGGGAAGGTCAAACTCGCATATAGTTCGCGGTTCACCGCAAACGCAAACCACCGAATTCGCGCGAATCGGTTCGAGGTCAAACCGTTCGGGCCCTGGTGTTCTTACAGGATGACAAAGGTTCCAACCAAGCACACCTCACATGGAAATCTAATTTGTGCCGTTAGTTAATAATTTCAGAGTCTTGCACTTTGTATCAGTAGCAGCAAGAGCTACCTGTAGGTCATAAAATATATAAATATATAAAATATGTGCAAACATAGACAAAAAGGAAGTACGTTCTTTCCAGAGTAAAATGAGCCATAAATTACTTTTTTCCTATGTTGCTGTTACTTACAGTAGGCAGTAGAAATCTGACAGAAGCGACAGGTTTTGGACTAGTCCATCTCTTCATAGGGGATTCTCAGCAAGGCTTTTATTCTTTATAAAGCTATTCCCTGAAAAGGATTTAAACAATCATGCTGGACAGCTTTCCTGCTCGCTACACAGTTTTTTGGCAGTTGGACAGAGCAACTGCCATTCACTAAGTGCTTTTGAAAAATAAAAAAATCCCTGAGAATCCCCTATGAAGAGATGGACTAGTCCAAAACCTGTCACTGTCAGATTTCCACAACCTACTGTAAGGGCTGGTGCACACCAGAGCGGTTCTGGAGAGGTTTTTAAAACGCTTGCAGGGAGAAAACGAAAGTGATTGGGATGGTGCACACCACGGTTCTGTAACGATTTGTGTCAGCAAGGAACAGAATTCTGATTATTAGGTGATCTGTAGTATCACCTATAATGCAGATATATACCTGATTATATGGTGATCTGCAGAATCACCTATAATCCAGGTATATCAGAAAGCTAATGTGACAGCAAATAGCAATATAGTGATTGGTGCAACAGTAGTACTGATAGATTGAGCTATACCTCACCAGAGGAGCTGGTGAGCTGGTGGGTACTAACAGTACAGTGCCCCACAACAGACAGACAGATGCAGTACAAAATCGGAAGGCAGAGACAGGAAGGTATAAACAGGCAGAGTCGGCAGCAAGATCAGAGGTACAGAATCACTGCTGCTCAGTGATTCTGTACCTCTGATCTTGCTAAGAGTAGTCAGAATGAGCCAGAGTCATGCACAGATAATAACACAGTAATGAATAATCTTTAAGGCTATCAAACAATTCCTATCTTGTGTGAAATCCCCGGTTTCCTCCCGGATCAAAGCACACCGGAACTATCTAAGGTCTGAGCGCTAACACCAAGTATTCGCAACAGCAGACAAGTTGCGAGTGATTCAGCTAGGCTTATGAAGCAGAGGAGACCCCTCCGGCACGCCCCCTCCTATCAGCCTATGAGGAGAGGCGAGCGGCTCCTCTGACGTCAGCCGACTGGCCGGTCAGCTGACGCGCCTCCTCCCCGCATAAAGGCCCTGTCTGTGCGCGCACGCGACAATGCAACCCTATGTGCGGCTGACAGACCCGTCCTCGGCGTGCTAGACGCCTGAGGCACGGATAGATTGCTAGGCAGGGAGCTGGAGGCAGCTGCGGTAGTAGCGCTGTTCACCGCAGCTGCCTCTCCAACGTTTGTTACAGGTTCGTACAGGTTTGTTTTTTCCACAAACGCAAACTCGGGGGCTGCAGCATTTTTTAGATTTCTGATGCGTTTTTGCTTCAATGTTACAGTATAGGAAAGTGGAAAACCGCTCTGAAAAGCGCTAGATCAGGGCAGTTTTTCAGGCGTTTTTGTTACAGATGCTGTTCAGTAACAGCTTTACTGTAACAATATTTGTAATCTGCTACACAAAAGTGCTCCAATAAACGCTAGGCATGTTTAGAAAACTTCTCTAAACATGCCTAGAACCACTCTGAAATCTGCTTCAAAAACCTCTAGCGTTTTGCTAGAGGTTTTTGGTGTGCACTAGCCCTCCGTGACAGAAACACAGAAGAAAAGTAATTTATGGCTCATTTTACTCTGAAAAAACGTACTTCTTATTTGTAAACAGTATGTTTGCACACTTGCATTACATTTCTTGATTTCATTTTAAATAAAAGAAGACATGAAAAATGTAGAGTTGTACCAACTTTTTCCCCATGTGAAATCTGCATTTATGTTGTCTAAAATCTTGCCATAGACTATATAGTGTTAGTGGCAGGGCCGGATTTGTACTTCTTACCGCCCAAGGCCGACTATTACCAGCCGCCCCAACTGAAACCGTATCCTACCACCTCTCTCCACACACACACACAAAAAATTTTGGGCCGCTGGTGTCCACTATTGCGGCTAGTGTTGAGGTCTCCATGGCAACGTGAAGTGAATCAATCACGTCACACGGGGGAACCGGTCAATCAAGCGATCTACAGGTGATGGGCGTGGTGGGAGCCATCTACCACACATACATAGTCAAAAGTGGCTCACAATTGGACATTGGGTGGGGTCAGCAACACATAAAAGTAAGTCCTGTACCCACTGCTGTCTCCAGGGTAACAGCGCTGGCCAATCAATAATTAAGAAATTGGTACTGTGAGAGGCTGCCTTCTGTATTCTGTACTATTTGCTGGTGCTGCCCCCGGTCCTTTCATCCCCCATGCCAAGTGCGTGAGACCCGGCCTTCTGTAACTGCCTGCAGCTGCTGCTATGTCATTGGACAAGGTCTGGCTTTTTGCTAGTCACACACTGTTTGGTTAATGGACTGCAGCTGCCTGTAGAACAGCACAGGCAGATGCCAGCTGGTACTAATAGTGCAGTTATCCTGGCCCCTTTCATTTGTTTGGACACTTGCAAATAATGCCCACTGTCTGCAGGCCGCCCCTTGTTTTTCTGGTGCCCTAGGCCATGGCCTATGTGGCCTTGCCAGAAATCCGGCCATGGTTAGTGGTGCACGATAATCACCTTTATAAATATTGCTGAAATGAAGATCAAACATCTGCATGTTAAAATATATTCAAGAGTCAAAAGGTTCACATGATAGATGTTAAAATGAAGGTGGAGACATGGAAGGCTGTCATATTATTTTCTTTTTCAAAAATAATTGTTGCCTGGCAGTCCTTTTGAACTCTCTGGTCTGTAGTGTCTGAATCATTCACCTAAAACAAGCATGCAGCTAATCTTGTCAGATTTTTGTCAGAAACATCTGATGTGCATGCTTGTTCAGGGTTTATAGCTAAAAGTATTAGAGGCAGTGGGTCAGCAGGACAGCCAGGAAATGTGCATTGTGTACAAGGAAATAATATACAAAATACTGGGCTGGCTATGTGTTATACACTGGAAACTTTTTACCCACAATTATACCTCACTTCCATTCCATACCTTCTATCATATAACACAAACACCTGCCTACATGACATAATGAATTGCTTGGCATTATATTTAAAGCCCCCTCCAGCAAGGGGTGCCCTTGGCAACCGCCTAGATTACTTATGCATAACTGTCCTCTTGTTATATGGAAGCTGGATTATGTCAGAGGTGGGTCTTGTTGTTCATGATAATAACACAAGACTCTATACATTAAGAATGTTACAAAAGACACCCTGATACTTTTCATTTATAAGACATATGCAAAGTTTAGTTTGCAAGATCAGTCTTTAACCCATTCGCGTTCCATCGTTTTCACTTGAGAAATGTTCATTTCCCATTCATTAGCCTATAACTTTATTACTACTTATCACAATGAACTGATCTATATCTTGTTTTTTCTGCCACCAATTAGGCTTTCTTTGGGGGGGGGAGGGGGTACATTTTGCTAAGAGCCACTTTACTGTAAATGCATTTTAACAGGAAGAATAAGAAAAAAAACTGAAAAAATTCAATATTTCTCAGTTTTCAGACCGTTAAAATTATGTCCCTATCACAATGTATGGCGACAATATTTTATTTGGAAATAAAGGTGCATTTTTTCTGTTTTGCATCTATCACTATTTACAAGTTTAAAATAAAAAAAAAATATAGAAATATTTCATCTTTACATTGATATTTAAAAAGTTCAGACCCTTAGGTAAATATTTACATGTTGTTTTATTTTATTGTAATGTTTTTTTTTTTTTAGATTAAACATTTTATTTGGGTAGTTTTGGGAGGGTGGGATGTAAACAATAGGTTTATAATGTAAATGTGTGTTGATTTTTATTTTTTTTAACTTTTAGTTGTAGTATTACTTTTTGCCCACAAGATGGCGGCCATGAGTTTGTTTACATGACGTCACTCTAAGCGTAACATACGCTTAGAGAGACACATGGGGAGGTAACAGCCAGAAAAAGTGCAGCTTCCGAGAGAAGCTGTCGCTTTTTCAGCGGGGGAGAGGAATCAGTGATCGGGCACCATAGCCCGATTCACTGATTGCCTGGCTAACGAACCGCGGGCCGGGAGCGCGCGTGGACGCGCGCGATCGGCCGCGGGGGCACGCATGGTTCCTGGACATAGTTTCTACGTCCAGGAACTAAAATAGGTTAAAGTGTAACTGTCGGGCATAAAATCAAAAATCAATTCTTTATTTTTATCTGATAAACAAGTAATAAGGATGCTAATCAGGCAATCCAAAAGTTAAAATCTCTATTACTTTTCTTGTTGATAAATGATCATTCCCCAGTTTACCTGACTATTATTTGGTACGTTGCCGCACAAAGGAAGTATGCCCAGCAGGGCATGCTGGGTTGTCCTTTTTTGCTTCTGTACATTAGTTTAGTCTGAGGGGGAATAAAGAAGCAAAAAAAGACAACTCAGCATGCCCTGCAACTTCTTTTTGCGGCAACGTACCAAATAAGAGTCAGGTAAACTGGGGAATGGTCATTTATAAACAAGAAATGTAATAGAGATTTTAACTTTTGGATTGCCTGGTTAGCATCTTTATTACTTGTTTACCAGATAAAAATAAAGAATTGATTTTTGATTTTATGCCCGACAAATACACTTTAAAGCTCTATATACTGTACATGCTTGATTGCCATTGTTAAAAAAAATGAGCAATCACCGACAGTTTGCGAGAAATGAAAATGGTTCTTCAATTACATGATGTTCTGCAGATCGGATCGTCAGTGGAAGTACGAGAATGAGGAAACAGAAGTGCAAAATTCAGCATAGGTGTAGTCAGGTTGGAACATTGATACAATTTAACATTTTTGGCTCTATACACAACCCCAATGGATTTGAAATGAAACAAACATAATGTGCTTTAACTGCAGACTGTCAGCTTCAATTTGAGGGTATTTCCATCCAAATCAGGTGAGCAGTGTAGGAATTACAACAGTTTGCATATGTGCCTCCCACTTGTTAAGGGGGCAAAAATAATGGGACAATTGGCTTCTCAGCTGTTCCATGGCCAGGTGTGTGTTATTCCCTCATTTTCACAAATACAATGAGCAGATAAAAGGTCCAGAGTTTATTTCAAGTGTGCTATTTGCATTTGAAATCTGTTGCTATCAACTCTCAAGATGAGATCCAAAGAACTGTCACTATCAGTAAAGCAAACCATCATTAGGATGAAAAAAAAAAACATCATATAGATAGCAAAGACATTAGGCATGGCCAAAACAACTGTTTGGAACATTCTTAAAATGAAGGAACGCACCAGTGAGCTTATCAACACCAAAAGACCTGGAAGACCATGGAAAACCACTAAGATCAAGAACACTCTCCAGGAGGTAGATGTAGGTGTGTCAAAGTCAACAATCAAGAGAGGACTTCACCAGAGTGAATACAGAGGGTTCACCACAAGATGTAAACTATTGGTGAGCCTCAAGAACAGGTAGGCCAGATTAGAGTTTGCCAAACGACATCTAAAAAAGACTTCACAGTTCTGGAACAACATCCTATGGACAGATGAGACCAAGATAAACTTGTACCAGTGTGATGGGAAGAGAAGAGTATGGAGAAGGAAAGAAACTGTTCATGATCCTAAGCATACCACCTCATCAGTGAAGTATGGTGGTGGTAGTGTCATGACGTGGACATGTATGGCTGCCAATGGAACTGGTTCTCTTGTATTTATTGATGATGTGACTGCTGACAAAAGCAGCAGGATGAACTCAGCAGTGTTTCGGGCAATATTATCTGCTCATATTCAGCCAAATGCTTCAGAACTCATTGGACAGCGCTTCACATTGCAGATGGACAATGACCCAGAGCATACTGCAAAAGCAACCAAAGAGTTTTTGAAGGAAAAGAAGTGGAATGTTTTGCAATGGCCTAGTCAATCACCTGACCTGAATCTGATCGAGCCTGCATTTCACTTGCTGAAGACAAAACTGAAGGGAAAATTCCCCAAGAACAAGCAGAAACTGAAAATAGTTGCAGTAGAGGCCTGGCAGAGCATCACCAGGGATGAAACCCAGCGTCTGGTGATGTCTATGCGTTCCAGACTTCAGGCTGTAATTGACTGAAAAGGATTTTCAACCAAGTATTAAAAAGTGAAAGTTTGATTTATGATTACTATTCTGTGCCATTACTTTTGCTCCATTAATAAGTGGAAGGCACATATGCAAACTGTTGTAATTCCTACACTGTTCACCTGATTTGGATGTAAATACCCTCAAATTAAAGCTGACGGTCAGCAGTTAAAGCACATCATGTGTGTTTTATTTCAAATCCATTGTGGTTGTGTATATAGCCAAATATGTTAGAATTGTGCTGATGTCCCAATATTTATGGACCTGACTGTAAGTAATTTGGATGAAGTGTTTGTTTATCGTCGTTCGGCAAGAACAACTAAAACCGATTATCGACTGAACCGATACGCCAGGATGGATCTGTCTACAAGAACAATAATCCCTGTCTTTTACCGTCATCGCAACACTTCTCTTAAAGGATACCAGAGCCCAACTTGTAATGATTAAAAAACATGTTATGCTGGTGGGAGGGGTTTATCAGCCTTCACTTACCGCTCCCTCTGTTCAAAGATGTGTGCCTCTGTTCTCCCATTACAGCCCCGGTTTGTGGCTCTTGACCAGACCGACTAGACTGTCCAGTAGGGAAATACTGCGCTGTACATGGGCTGTATTTCCTTTCTGCTCCCGTGACTACGCTCCTCTGACATCACATAGAGGCGTGCTCTAGTCTTGCTGGCATCCCATCGTGCACTCTCCGCAGCCCTCTGCAGTTCATGCTTTGTGCGTCTAAGTGATGTCAGAGGGCGCAGTATTTGAATACTGAACGGTCTGGTCGGGAGCCGCAAACGGGGGCTGTAACGGGAAAACAGAGGCACACATCTTTGAACAGAGGGAGCGGTAAGTGAAGGCTGAACCCCTCCCACCAGCACAACATGTTTTTTAATCAATACAAGTTGGGCTCTGGTATGGACCTGAACTCTTGCACAGGACAGAAGGAAAACATAGAGAAATGCACCCTGTATGTATTTAGAGAATTTAGCCTGTTTAATTCTCCCTCATTTGTGTCTAATCACAAGTTGTAATTTGATCTCTCAGCTGTATCAGCTGGCGGCACTGGCGGAGATGGCGGATAAACTAATTTGAAAGCACAAGATGTTAACAATTATGTCTGCTTCCATGAATCAGGAAGTAGAAATAGTGCAGATTTAATTTAGGATTTCTATCCGCTTTAACAAACAAATATTTTTGTTTAAAGGTTATTATGCTGTTGTGTATCTTCTAGATCGTCCTTCATTTTGGGAGACAGCGGTCAAGCGTGTGTACGGAGGTTTAGACATCAATTACAAACTGTACATAGCCTCTACATAACTTTATACGAGATCCTGAAATTTTTGCATTAACATTTAAATCGATTTTGGAAGGTTTCCAACTATGTGTGTCAGGCTGAGAGAAAAGTGTCAGTCAAGTGTGGATTTGTACAGTTCTCTTACAGTCCATGAAATGCAGAAACTGCCACACCTGTCATCAAGGAAGGTAAAGTTTCCCATCTCATATATACCATTACCATGCTTTACAGATTAGAGGCTTAGCCATGCAGAATACTGATAGCACATTTAGGAAGTGATAGGGCTACACATATCCATACTGCAAGCTTTCATCTGATTTAAAGTAACATCAAGAAAGCATATAAATATTTTACAAATCCATCATGACCTTCAGGTTTTGAAAGCTGTGTTGAAGCAGATGTGATCTAATTCTCAAATTAAAAAGATGTCATATTACATTGACTTCCATCAGTGGTTCAGGAATGGCTGTCAGGCTTCCAAATACTCACATGCATTATGGGGTTTCAGGTACTCTACGGTCGACTGTAATGTCTAATGACAACTTTACTAATAAATCTTTCACAGATTAAGTGAGATCACTTTGTTGCAAAGAAATTTGTTTTACCTTACATATCCAATACATCACTGGCTACTAAGTAAATGGGAGTGAAAGTCAGTAGATATGATGCGTACATCAAAGGCGCTCGAAAATTTGGCCACACAGTAATACTGATTGTAAAATATCAGTATTTAATACTGAAATTTTACTAATAAAGTGTAAAAACAATAATGAAATATCGGTATGCAATACAGATGCAATATGCATTTGCCTAGCCATTCCATTTTAATTAGTGACAGACAATATATGGCAGGTGATACCTGGTTTGAGCACACGCCTCTTTTTTCTTTTGAACGCAGACATCAGAGGACACTTGCAAGCACTTATTGTTTCAGGCTAAAATGATGAGAGAAAATTTGAAGTGTGTATGTAGTTTAAGGGCACTTTCACACCGAGGCGGTGCAGTATTTTTACCACACCCCACCTCCATGCAATAAAAGTCTATGGAGACTTTAATACTGCGACGTTACGACCCGATGGAAGCGATGTTTTAGCCGAATCCCTGACGCAGGTCAAGAACTACATTACCGCGCGGCTTCTGCATCGAGTTGCAGCGATCTGCATCGGTCTGGAATAGTCTATGGCCACGCATGGATTTTAAAAAAATTACCAATGTGACGTTGCGGTGCGTAAGCGTATTTAAACAATACACTTCTGCATACCTGAAGCAGGAAGTGGCGGCAAGCGCGTGTCACTTCCTGCTTGTCCGGTGGCCAGACAGGAAACACCGCGCAATAGCAGTTCCCTGAAGGCCTGTTTTTGATGGTGCAATGCGGTGCATCGGGCGCACTGCACCGCTAATGCCGGTTTATGGTCTGAAACCAGCATCAAGGCGTGTTCAGACAGGCATGGTGCTGAGTGCAGTAGCGGGTTAGAAGTGAAGGATAGCAGTTTTCTCCATCATTGGGGTTATGATTTGTTGACAAATTTCAGATTGGTTCAATAGGTGTACGTGACAGGTCTCTTTAACTCTCAGCCTGATGACTATTCTGAGTCAAGAAGCCAACTTCATTAATTGTATAACTCTCATTAAGCCTATCATTACCTCCCCTGTATAAAGAGATATATAAACAGTTAAACACTATTAAAGCATCCAATGCAGTGCTTAATGTCATTATAATGAATCCATCCATAAGCAACACATAGTATTTAACATGCCAAGATTTTACAGGTGGAAAGAAATAAGGCAAAGGCTGATCGTTATCAAAGAGGGTTCAGCTCCATTCCTGGAGAATACAAAAGAAGACTAATAAATCATATGATGTAAGCACAGCAATTAAATCACTTGTTGTAATTATAGGTGCCTAATTGTATGGTATGTAATAGTACCGCACTTTTGATCATAAAAAAGTATTAGTGCTTCAGTTGCTCCATGAGAGATAATAGACCCTCTGGACATCATTAGTCAGGTTTACCAGACCCCCATCTGTTGCATGAATGGCTGCTGGAAACCAAACATTAGGCTTGTTAAAATCATTGTTTGGGCCGATTTGCCATCCTGCAGACCAGAATGCCAAATGCTTCAAAAATATTACAAAACTGTTAAACACTTACGGCCTGGTGCTGTGAAGAGGGGTTGTTTTTTTGAATTCACCTCTGTTTACATACCCAATTGAAATGTAAGACATTTGCTTTCTTTTTAATTCACTTGAACCTGATTGGGTCTATGAGGTGAAAACAGACAATGGGCTTGATTCACAAAAGGGTGCTAAGTGTTAGCACGCCAGTGAAAAGCCACTTTGCATGTGCTAACATGCTTTGCACGTGCTAACTAGGGTGCTAAGTAGTTAGCACAAGCAAACTACTTAGCACTCTAGTTAGCTAGTGCAAACTATTTAGCACCCTAGTTAGCATGGTGCTAAGTAGTAGTTTGAATGTGCTAACTACGGTGCTAAGTTTACACGTGCTGATTACGGTGCTAAGTAGTTTGCATGTGCTAACTACTTAGCACCCTAGTTAGCACGCCCAAAGTCTTTAGGCGTGCTAACTAGGTTAGCACCGCTTTGTGAAGCAAGCCCAATCTGATAAAGTCTCTCTTTGCCGCATAATCTCATACAGGAACGTAACTACAAGGGAGCAGCCCCTGCGACTGCATTGGGTGGGGTGTAAGGCTGTAAGGAGGCTTAACTAATACTATACTCCCACCTAGAGCAGGATTATCTACCAAGCAACCTAGGCAGGTGCTTGGGGCATATTGAGTGTCCAGGGTTCCACCTGCCACCTCCTTTGACCTCTCTCCACTTCAGCTTACCAAAAGGACCACAAGGGGGTCTCAAATCTGCCACCTTGCCTAGAGCCCCATTACACCTTAATAATCCATCTCTGCTCCCTCCGATAAAGGGGTCAATCCTTCAGATCAGGTGTTTTTGTGGTTACACTTGTTATGGGTGTGAGGATTATGTTGTCCACACTTGTTTTAAGATGCTTGTAAGATACCCCCCTGGCTGTGAGGGTTATCAGGGGTGGGCAAGGGAAAAGGTGTGAACATTAAGGGGGTCCTATCAAAGAATTGCTGGCATCATCTGTAGCAGAATACTACTTTCCCCCCCGATGTCATAACTAGGCATGAGCGAACAAGAATATAAAATTCAATCTCACAGTGAATTGGGCCTTTCTCATTTAGCAAACTATTCGGCGAGAGGCCCAGCGATTCACCATGCTGTTGCTTTCTTACCAAACAGAGCCGTCAGAATTTGCATGCTGCACACCCGCGCGCGAATCGGCGGTAATGTAATTCAATAGGAAAACCATGAGCGTATTAGTCTTGCGGTTTTTCCGGCGTTTCCGCGTGTGATTCCGCTGAAAAAACCCATGTCAATGCTTGAACCATGAGCAATTCCGCGTGAAAATCCACATGGAAACGCGAACGAATCCGCACCCGCATGCGGATTCATTGACGCGTTTTCCGCAACAAAATCACAGCGCACAAGTGGAAACGGGCCCTTGACCCAACACTGTGTGCCAGAGATGACACCACTTGCCTTACAACATCACGGTACAGTTTGGGTATCACCTTTTTTGAGAAATAATTGTGGCCTGGTATCTTCCACTGCGGTGTGTGGCTTTGCTTTTGTGTGCTGCTTTTCCTCAGGTGGTCATCCCATTGCAGTTTGTGCTTTGTCATCATGTGCCTTCGTAAGGAAGTTGTCCCTACGTGGGTCTTGGTCTTTCCACGGCTCAATTTTTGGTGGCAGAGAGTACAGATGGCATTGCTCTCATCTGAGGCAGACACACACAAAAATTCCACACTGCTGAGCCCTAGGGTGATGGAACTTTGGTGGTGGTAGCTGACTGAGTGTTAAGTGGGGTGCCAGAATCAGAGCAGGAGGAGGAAGATATGTCACTGTTCCGTGCAGAAGCTGAGGAAGATGAGGTGTTCTGTGCTAAATAGTCAATTACGTCCTGAAAATCTTGGGGGTTAATGGCACGCGCCTTCTGAACATTGTACTTTGGTCCAGGGCCGCACGAAATCACGACAGCACGACCTCGAACAGACCTGCCGGGTGGCCTGCCTCTGCCTGTTTTGCCCATATTGGGGGGGATGAAGTGAAAGGTATGCACTGACTTGACTAATACAATGTGCAGTCACATAGGTGCAGTGAATAGGTATGCAGTGACTGGTATTAATACAATGTGCAGCTTTCACACACACAGGTACCGTGAACAGGTGCAGTGACTGTTGCTATATAACACTGTGTGCGCTCACGTAGGTAGGTGCACTGAACAGGTAGGTATGCAGTGATGGGTATTACATATGTGCAGCTGTCACACACACAGGTAGTCACTGAATGTGCTGGGCCTAGCAGTGGCACAGTAGGAATTGCCAAGGGGCCAAGGGCCAGCTAAGATTGACTGACAGGGCTGTATATGCAACACAAGTGTCTGTAGGACACACACAAACAAAAGAAATAGATCACAAGAACAACATTAGCTCTCAAAAGAGCTGTTAAGGGTTGCTTTTTAGCAGTATCAGCAAGGAGCAAGCTAACAAGCCTAACACAAGAGCCTAACTAAGCTTCCCCTATGCCTACAGCAGGTTCTCTCCCTTCTCTTAATACTGCAGCCACACGAGTGAGTGAAAAGACTGACGCTGCCTGCCTTTTATAAGTGAGGGGGGGGCTTTACGAGGGAGTGTAGCCTGATTGGCTACCCTGTGTCTGCTGACTGTGATGTAGAGGGTCAAAGTTGATCCTAGTGATGTAGTATAGGGGGCGGGTCGAACTCGCATATAGTTTGCGGTTCACCGCGAACGCGAACCACCAGAGTTCGCGCAACTAAGTTTGCGTGTGAACCTTATAGCTAGGTAGGTTCTGTACTACTGCAGGGTCACATTGGACTGGATGCAACAACATTTCATCTGCCATGTGCCTGCCAATATGGCCGTGTTGTGAAAATGCTGTTGTAATATGTGACCATGCATCTTAATATTGATAATTCTGCATCATTTTGTATCATCTGCAATGTTGCATCTGCAAAGATGGCGTACTGCGTCTGTTTTCTTTCTTACATATTGGAATGGTGTTTCACATGCTGAAAGCTCATCCCTATGGAGCACTAGCGTTGCCACTCGCCAGTCAGAATTGAGCTAGATCCTGCAGGCAATACTATGGAGAATGTACAGATGCGTCCCTCTGGTATTCTAAAATAACGTGTACTGTTGCTATGTGGAGGGGCAGGAAGTACGATGAAGTATGACAAAGTATGGGGGTGTGGTAAGGAGAGGACCAATACTCTCATTTGGCACCGCCATTTAGAGATCCAGTCTGCTAGATCTTTAAAGTGAACCCAAAGTAAGTGATATGGATGCTGCCATATTTATTTCATTGTAAACAATACCAGTTGCCTGACAGCCCTGTTGATCTTCTGGCATCAGTAGTGTCTATGTCAGACCCTGAAACAAGCATGTGGCGAATGCAGTCAGACTTGAGTTAAAGCACCTGATTTGTATGCCTGTTCAGGGTATATGGCTTAAAGTATTAGACACATAGGATCAAGGAAACTTTCATTGTTTAAAGGAAATCATTTTGGCAGCCTCCATATCCCTCTCACCTAGGGATCCCTTTAAATAATACACTGTATATCGGAGCAACTGTGCAAATGCTAAATTCTTGGCAGAAAAGTCCCAAAATGGCCGTCTCTCCTGAGTGTAGTCTAGTTTGTGTACAAGCTTTACCCTACATGATTTCACCTGTCAGAAGATTATGTAATAGAAAATTATCACCGCAATGGATCTGCATTGCAAAGAACACTGAACAATTCACATACCGGAAAGGTGCTCATAATCTAATGCTATTAACACAGTTTATACCTTATTGTAGGGGTAAGTCAATCAACCTACTAATTTTTTTAGGTTATAGCAGGAAATTACACTTCCAGGAGACAGTCTGATGTAAACTGTATCTTGGTGGATTTTGGACCAGAGTGTCTGAGTGACATTGCAAAGTTTGCTCATTGTGTACATTTATTCCCCATTGACAATAACAGCAACTCTTACAAATGTTTTTCATGTATATCTTTTCACCCATTTGCACCCATTTTCAACTACTGTATATTCCGGCGTGTAAGACGACTGGGTGTATAAGACGACCCCCAACTTTTCCAGTTAAAATATAGAGTTTGGGATATACTCGCCGTATAAGACTACCCCTCTTCCAACGCACACCAAATAAAAATTAAAAAAACATCATATAGTGGTGCTATGTATGAACAGATACGGGTGCTGTACTGTGTGTTACCCAGTATATAACAGTATATAGTCAATTGACTTGTTACTGAGAGGAATATGGCTGTTTCCTTTTAAACAATACCAGGTGCCTGGCAGTCCTGCTGATCTCTTTGGCTCTAGTAGTGGCTGAATCACAGACCTGAAACAAGCATGCAGCTAATCCAGTCTGACTTCAGTCAGAGCACCTGATCTGCATGCTTGTTGAGGGGCTGTGGCTAAAAGTATTAGAGACACAGAATCAGCAGAAGAGTCAGGAAACTGGTATTATTGTAAAAGGAAAAATCCATGTCCTTCTCAGTTTAGGTTCCCTTTAAGTGGATTGGTTAGCTCTCCTTGTCTACCTGTTTATCAGAGCGGTATGGAAGAATAGATTGCGCTACCTCAGCAGCGAGATCTGAGAGGCGGTAACAGGATGGGGCGTATCACCCGGCATCAATGACACCCGGCGTATAAGACGACCCCCAACTTTTCAGAAGATTTTGAAGGGTTAAAAAGTAGTCTCATATGCAGGAATATACAGTTATGTACAGTTAATTGGAAGAGCCTCCTACCTATGGAGTCATCATGCATTGTACTGCAGTGTCTCCTTGTGTGTGATATGCGATGTACAATACTGTAACTCTGTCTTGCAGCTTCTAATTATAAATGCACAGATGACACTGGTGTAATGTATAAACACAAAGGGTTTCCAGCATGATAGACTGCCACACAGAGGCCTTACGTGGCACTTGCAGCAGGTAGAAGTAGACACAGCAAAAGGTGACAAATACTTGTCACTGTGCTTCCACAATCACCAGAAAGCAGGCCGAAAGTTTAAGCTCAATGCACTATATCAAGTAAAACAGTGGTTTGCAAAAGTATTCGGCCCCCTTGAAGTTTTCCACATTTTGTCACATTACTGCCACAAACATGAATCAATTTTATTGGAATTCCACGTGAAAGACCAATACAAAGTGGTGTACACGTGAAAAGTGGAACGAAAATCATACATGATTCCAAACATTTAAAAGAAAAAAATAACTGCAAAGTGGGGTCAGCGTAATTATTCAGCCCCCTGAGTCAATACTTTGTAGAACCACCTTTTGCTGTAATTACAGCTGCCAGTCTTTTAGGGTATGTCTCTACCAGCTTTGCACATCTAGAAACTGAAATCCTTGCCCATTCTTCTTTGCAAAACAGCTCCAACTCAGTCAAATTAGATGGACAGCGTTTGTGAACAGCAGTTTTCAGATCTTGCCACAGATTCTCGATTGGATTTAGATCTGGACTTTGACTGGGCCATTATAACACATGGATATGTTTTGTTTTAAACCATTCCATTGTTGCCCTGGCTTTATGTTTAGGGTCGTTGTCCTGCTGGAAGGTGAACCTCCGCCCCAGTCTCAAGTCTTTTGCAGACTCCAAGAGGTTTTCTTTCAAGATTGCCCTGTATTTGGCTCCATCCATCTTCCAATCAACTCTGACCAGCTTCCCTGTCCCTGTTGAAGAGAAGCACCCCCAGAGCATGATGCTGCCACCACCATATTTGACAGTGGGGATGGTGTGTTCAGAGTGATGTGCAGTGTTAGTTTTCCGCCACACATACAGTAGTGTCTTGCATTTTGGCCAAAAAGTTCAATTTTGGTCTCATCTGGCCAGAGCACCTTCTTCCACATGTTTGCTGTGTCCTCCACATGGCTTGTGGCAAACTGCAAACGGGACTTCTTATGCTTTTCTGTTAACAATGTCTTTCTTCTTGCCACTTTTCCATAAAGGCCATTAGTTGTGCAGTGCAAACTAATAGTTGTCCTATGGACAGATTTCCCCCACCTGAGCTGTAGATCTCTGCAGCTCTTTCAGAGTCACTATGGGCCTCTTGACTGCATTTCTGATCAGCGCTCTCCTTGTTCGGCCTGTGAGTTTAGGTGGATGGCCTTGTCTTGGTAGGTTTACAGTTGTGCCATACTCCTTCCATTTCTGAATGATCGCTTGAACAGTGCTCCGTGGGATGTTCAAGGCTTTGGAAAATATTTTGTAGCCTAAGCCTGCTTTAAATTTCTCAATAACTTTATCCCTGACCTGTCTGGTGGGTTGTTTGGACTTCATGGTGTTGTTGCTCCCAATATTCTCTTAGACAACCTCTGAGGCTGTCACAGAGCAGCTGTATTTGTACTGACATTAGATTACACACAGGTGCAATCTATTAAGTCATTAACACTCATCAGGCAATAGCCTCAATTCACTAAGCTTATCTCCTGTCTTTAATAACTCTTCTAGAGTTGTTACCATGGCGATAAGGCATGTAGTATTCAGGAAACATTTTACCTCAGGCAAGCCTAAAGTTAACTCTTCTGTCTTTAAATTAACTCTCCAATCCTTAAAATAACTCCAGAGTTAAAGACAGGCTGTTAATTAACTGCGTGTGAAAATAACTACAGAGGAGGTAAATTAACTACAGAGGAGGTAAATTAACTACAGAGGAGGTAAATTAACTACAGGAGAGGTAACTTAAGGAATGAAGAGGTAAGATAACTCTCTCACGTGTGGAGGTAAGTTTTCTCTTGCTTTATTATCTCTAGCATGATCTTAGTGAATTGAGGCCTATGTCTATGGGCAACTGACTGCACTCAGACCAAAAGGGGCTGAATAATTACGCACACCGCACTTTGCAGTTATTTATTTGTAAAAAATGTTTGGAATCATGTATGATTTTCGTTCCACTTCTCACGTGTACACCACTTTGTATTGGTCTTTCATGTGCTCTGGTCAGATGAGACCAAAATGGAACTTTTTGGCCAAAATGCAAAACGCTATGTGTGGCGGAAAACTAACACTGCACATCACTCTGAACACACCATCCACACTGTCAAATATGGTGGTGGCAGCATCATGTTCTGGGGGTGCTTCTCTTCAACAGGGACAGGGAAGCTGGTCAGAGTTGATGGGAAGATGGATGGAGCCAAATACAGGGCAATCTTGGAAGAAAACCTCTTGGAGTATGCAAAAGATTTGAGACTGGGGCGGAGGTTAACCTTCCAGCAGGACAATGACCCTAAACATAAAGCCAGGGCAACAATGGAATGGTTTAAAACAAAACATATCCATGCGTTAGAATGGCCCAGTCAAAGTCCAGATCTAAATCCAATGGAGAATCTGTGGCAAGATCTGAAAACTGCTGTTCACAAACGCTGCCTATCTAAGCTGAGCTGTTTTGCAATGAAGAATGGGCAAGAATTTCAGTCTCTAGATGTGCAAAGTTGGTACAGACATACCCTAAAAGACTGGCAGCTGTAATTGCAGCAAAAGGTGGTTCTACAAAGTATAGACTCAGGGGGCTAAATAATTACGCACACCCCACTTTGCAGTTTTTTTTTAATGTTTGGTATTATGCATGATTTTCATTCCATTTCTCACATGTACACCACTTTGTATTGGTCTTTCACGTGGAATTCCAATAAAATTGATTCAGGTTTGTGGCAGTAATGTGACAAACTGTGGAAATCTTCAAGGGGGCTGAATACTTTTGCAAACCACTGTACCTTAACTTACACAAAGAGGCTCAGGATTGGTCATTATATTTCACATTTGCTTAAAATATTCTAAAAATAGAGCCCGTGGTTGTTTTGGGCATGCAGAGCAGGATCAGACAATCCTTATGGAGATAGAGGCAGAAGGACAGATGGAGGGCGTGGCAGAATACAATTGATGTTTTACTTACCAAAACAAAAAAAAAATCTTATTAGATATGGGCAAAAAGAAATTCTTAAAGTAAACCTGAGGTGGGGTTTTAAACTAAAGAACAAACAATGTTACCTGATCCGGGGTGCTGTGCGGATTAGGTAGCCGCAATCCCCGCTGCTCTCCACCGCTCCTGTGGCCTGCAGACTTCTACTTTTGGTTTCTGTGACCCCTGAGGTCACAACACTGGAAGAAGCTGCTTTGTGTCTCACATACAGAGCAGCATGCAGGGAAGCGGGGAGTGGCCATGGAGAGAGAGAGCTGCCCAATGGCAGCTGGGGATGGCCTGCAGGAACACCACTAATGGGCGTTTAAGCATGCAAATACCTCTCCTCCCTTGCTCTCAAGATTGGCGACAATTGCATGTCACCTATCTCAGGGGGAGAGCTTTGGTGGTGGGGGGGCAGAGAGAGGCGTAGGGGGACACAGAGGCATGCCTGTGTGTCACATCCCCCCCCCCCCCCACAGCCGCACATACTTGGGTATGGGTACACTTTAATGTGCAGAGTGAAACTTTTTACGTACCAGCCCGTATTCAATTTCCAATTGTTTAAAGGGAGCCAAAGCTGAAAATAATAAAGATTCTATACATACCTGGGGCTTCCTCCAGCCCCATGCGCGCTGATCGATCCCACGCCGCCATCCTCCTCTGCTCGCAGCTATGAGAACCGGCTGTTCCGTCAGTCGGAGGCAGTCTACCGTAGCGAAGTGCGCCGTTTGCGTATCTCTGCAGCAGTGTATGGAGAGATACGTAGAGGGCGCACTTCTCCAGCGTAGCCCAGCTCCGATGACGTCACTGACGGGAGCTGGTTCTCGTAGATGTGGGCAGCGGCGGATGGCGGCGTGGGATCGATCAGCGCGTATGGGGCTGGAGGAAGCCCCAGGTATGTATAAAAGCTTTTTCATTTCTTCAGCTAGGGAACATCTTCAGCATTCTGCAATTACAAAAAGTACTGCCAAAATTATTTTGAGTATTTTCTTGCTTGCTGGTGGCTTAAAGGGAATTTCATAGATAAGTAATAAAAACATCACCTAGGAGAAAACTTAGGAGAAAAAATGTAATTGAATAAGGGTCACAATTCCCCCTCCCCCTCCCCCCCCCCCCCCCCACACACACACACACACAACTGAACAGATAATGTAGAAATTAAACTGGGTGGGTGATGTTCACCTCAGTCCAGGGGTCAGTAACTATATCCCCAACTGAATCAAAATATCATCTTCGCACAAACCCAAAAATCGTAGCTGTGGATGCCCTTCAAAGTGACGAAAGCTTCCTGCGCCAGTGTAGAATTTGCTAAAATATTTCCTGTGATAAGATATACATTTTAACCACTCTTAGGCCTCTTTCAACTGAACGGCGCACTAGTCAGGCAGTTTAATCTACCATCTTTCGATTTCATGCAGTCCAATGGCAGCATTGGTAACCTCACGCATGTCAACGTTTGACATGTGATGGGTTTACTGGCCTCAAAAAAAAGTGACATGTTGGGTCTAAGCACAGCTGTGCCTGGATGTGACTCCACAGGAGAGCTGCCACTCCACCTCCATTGCTGAGTGCTAGCAAGTGAATTCACCACTTTCAGCCTCCTGTGTGAAAGAGGCCTTACTGTGTGCAACCCATTTCTCAACAGGTGGTAAAATCTCCTTTCCTCCATGCATAGTTCATTTGCTCTTATACTTTGTACAGACCTAAAGATAAAAAGCTAATCTGCCGAGCTTTCCTATTGTCCTTACATGTATTGTATATATACATTTTTATTAGGTCTCCTTTAAATTGTGTCTTTTCCAAGCTGATTAAGCCCAGTTTGTCTATTCCATCCCTTTCATTAACTTACAGTAGCTGCCCATTTTGTACCTGTTCTAAAACCTTTGTGTCCTTTCTGTAATATGGTACCCAAACCTGTATCTAATACTCCAGATGTGGCCTCTCAGGGAGTTTATCCAGAAGCAGAAATATATCACAATCTTGTGCTTTTACTTCCCACGTCATGCTTTCAATAACTTTGTTTTCTTTAGATGCTGTTTGGCATTGAATGCATTATTTGTTTTTCTTGTTTGGCTCGGTAGATGTTTGATATGTAGCTTTTAGTAATGAATTCATTTGAGATTGATTTATGGTAAACACCCTCTCTTTGTACATTGTTTTGGACTTCGGCTGATGTCATTTCTTGGGCTCCCTTTTTGCAGCATGAAAGATCAGGGGCAAAAAATGGGACCATGTAGTAGATGCACCCTTAGCTAACTGAATGGCACTGGTTAATATCCAAATTCAGGAAAGACTGAAGAGAGCGTTTTAAAGGACAACTGAAGTGAGAGGGACATGAAGGCTGCCATATTTATTTCATGTTGCTGATCCTCTGCCTTGAATACATTTGACTGAAGTTTGAATGGATTTGCTGCATGCTTGTTTCAGGTGGGTGATTCAGATGCTACAGATGCATGAAAGATCAGCAGGATAGCCAGGCAATTGGCATTGTTTAAAAGAAAATCAAAATAGCAGCTTTCATATCCCTCTCACTTCAAGTGTCCTTTAATGGTATTTTCAACAGTAGCAGTAGTAGCATTAGCGGAGTAGCAGCAGTAGTAATAGTAGTAGTAGTAATAGTAGCGAAAGTAGATGAAAACACAAAATGATATTAAGTAACTAGGCAATTAGGCTTGTTTTAAAAAAAACGGGTGCTAGAAGTCCACCAGTGCGCTTGGCAGCGTCCGAGTGTCTGCATCTGCATTTCAACGCCTGACACAGACGCAGCCTATGGATGCAGATTCCAGGGCTTTTATTAGGTAGGATGAATACCAAGTAGTTAAATAATAAATAATAACTAATCATAAAACTCAGCATAATGTTTAGAAACACCATAGATTGAGTCAGTCTTCATCTTCGCTAAACAAAGGATTAGTTTCCTGTATTCCAAAAATCACACGCAGGAAATGTTATGCACACTTTCAGTGGCCTCTAGTGTCTCTACCAAGAACTGCGCAGGGGTGATGCATTTCTTCATTGGTTTGTAGTAGCAAATGGTATTCTGTTAGCCTTACATAGTAGAAGATCGTAACAGAATTGTTGTGATATATTTTATTGGCTAATTACATTTATTAGCAGAATCAAGATTTCAAGAATACTCAGTGCTTTTCCGCAATATTGGTATTACATAAACAGAACGGTGCAGCACGGTGGCATAGTGGTTAGCGCTCTCTCGCCTTGCAAGCGCTGTGTCCGCGGTTCGAATCCCAGCCAGGTCAACATCTGCAAGGAGTTTGTATATTCTCCCTGTGTCTATGTGGGTTTCCTCCGGGCACTCCGGTTTCCTCCCACATCCCAAAAACATACAGATAAGTTAATTGGCTTCCCCCCAAAAAATTGGCCCTAGACCATACATGCACTATGGTAGGGACTAGATTGTGAGCCCCTCTGAGGGACAGTTAGTGACAAGACAATATACTCTGTACAGCGCTGCATAATATGTCGGCGCTATATAAAATAAACAGAAAATCACAAGTTATGTACACATAAAAAAGTACCCAACGTAAAAGCTCTTGGTTGGTGTGCACTGTATTTGTGTGTGTACATATCTGTTTGTGACGTTTAAGTCATTGGTGTAACATCATGCCTGAGGAAGAGAAAGGAATACACTCAGAAGCATGTGACTGAACATCATTTTAATTAGTCAATAAAAGGTATTAACTATGACCACAAATGATTTGTGTGTTTTATTTTACTGGTTTGCAGTCTCCTGTTTAAAGGGGCCCTGAGCAGAGGATAAAAATGGAATGTGAACTTCCTTCAACCCCCCCATAGTCCGTGAGGTCCTTTGATGTCCTCTGGGTCCCCTCCGTTTTCCTGCTGGCGGCTCCGGTAGCATGTGACTTCTCCGGGAGTCATGCGCAACTGTGTATACACGGCTTGTCCGCGCGCCTGGTTGTCGCAGTGAGCGTTCTGTACATGCGCAGTTATTAAAACAATGAACCGCACTTGCGCAAAATGCTTATGGCGACGGAACCTCGTAAGTTATGGTGGGCTAGAGGAAGCCCCAGGTATGTTCAAATTCCATTTATCTCCTCTGTTCAGGGTTTCTTTAGAGCACATGTGGACTGTACTCTAAATTGTTGACTTTTACCTACCTGGGGCTTCTTCCAGACTAGAATGCGCATGCGCAATAGGTGTGATTGGAGTTCCAGTCGCAGATCTCACAGAGCTGCCAGCGGAAGAACCCGGAAGACAAAGAAAATAATTGTGGCCATACACTTAACCCTCCTGGCGGTAAGCCCGAGCTATGCCGCGCAGGAGGATTTCTTAGGCCCTGCTGGGCCGTTTTGCATATTTTTTTCGGGTACACGCAGCTAGCACTTTGCTAGCTGCGTGTACTGCCCGATCGCCGCCGCTCCACGCCGAATCGCCGCTATCCGCCGCGCCGCCCCCCCTCCCTCCATACCCCATGTGCTGCCTGGCCAATCAGAGCCAGGCAGCGCTGAGTGGTGGATCGGGACTCCCTTTGACGTCACAACGTCGATGATGTCGGTGACGTCATCCCGCCTGTCGACATGGCGACGGGGGAAGCCCTAATGGAAATCCCGTTCAGAACGGAATTTCCGGACAGGCTTGATCGCCAGAGGCGATTGAAGAGGGTGGGGGGATGCCGCTGCACAGTGGCTGTCATGTAGCTAGCGTTAGGCTAGCTACATGATTTAAAAAAAATAAAATAAAAAAAATAGTGCTGTGCTGCCCCCTGGCGGTTTTAATTGACCGCCAAGGAGGTTAAAGGACAACTATCAAAGTTAAGTAAAGTTCTAAATGCCACATATATTTCCAGTAATTACTAGCAAATAGCAATACAAAGGATTTTTTTCACCTTTTCACATCTGATGAGAAGAAAATATGACATTTACATGGAACAGTGTTCACTGTGGGCATTAGTATGGAGGACTGTGTCCAGCAGATCCAGCATACAGAAATAATCTTCTCTAAGGCCTAGTCCACACTAGGTCTGGAACCGTATCCGTGGCTCGATTTTTAAAACCGTAGCTGAACCGGAGCCACGGATAGCAATGTTAAAAATAGCAGCCGTCTTCACCCAAACAAAAAACGGATCCGTCTGCGTTTGCAGGGATCCATTTTCAAAACCTGAACGGAAGGCCTGGATCTGCTGCATTTTTGCAGAACGCATATGGATCTGGATACACGGAGGGGTAATGTCAGACAATGGGAAAATGGATCCCCCTCTACACAGGAAGTTTTGGACACAGAAACGAATCAGTTTCTGTGTCCCAGCCTACAGGGGAGGGAGGGGGCCGCCATGCTGGAGGGGCATAGCAGACAAGACGGGGGTGGCAGCAGTCGGCGGGCAGGGGGGACGTGTCCCCCCTCCCTCACCTGGGTCCCCCTGTCCCCCACTACCTCCTCCAGCTAGTTTGCGCAAACGTTTTTCAAATGAATAAGAGTGGCGAGCAGGGAGCTTTCCTCCTCGTACTTCCTCCGCTCACCGCGTCACTGCCTGCAATGACATCTTCCGAAGTATAGAGGGCAGCATTGCAGGCAGTGACGCGGCGAGTGGAGGAAGTACAAGGAGGAGGAGGTAAGCTTCCCGCTCGCAGCTCTTATCTATTTGAAAAACGTTTTCACAAACTAGCTCGAGGGGGTAGCGGGAGACGGGGGACCCAAGTGAGGGAGGGGGGATGTCCCCCCTCCCCACCAACTGCTGCCACCCCTGTCCTGCCTGCTATGCCCCTCCACCCAAAACGCAAACGGATCATGCTGCAAAAAAAGCAGCATGGATCCGTTTGCGTTCAGGTTTGGCTAGGTCCACGGACTGCTAGGTTCACAGACCGCAGGCTCCGTCCCGCAACCGTGCCTAGTGTGGACCTGGCCTAACTCTAATACTGTGAGTAAAATGTGTTCAGAATTATATAAAGCAAAAACATAGCTTCAAATGTGTGTAAATAATCATCAGCCGCAGCTGCCTGCTTGTTCTGTCTCTCTCTCTCTCTCTCTCTCTCTCTCTCTCTCTCTCTCTCTGCCTGGATTGTAAACTGTTTACAGCCAGGTTAAAGTTCAGCTTTTGAGAGAGAATTGAGAGAGAATCGAGTGTGTTCCAGTAAGCCCAATCGATGACAAGTAGCCAATATCATTGTTGAATCGACCAGCTTAGTTAATCTAGCAGGATGGAAGATATCGTTTGATCACACAGGATTCGGCTACTCTTTACATGTTAATCTATCGACTCTGAATTGATTTTTACATTCAGAGCATGGAGGCGCAACATCCATTAGATCAATTAGTGAAGGTGAATTGCATAGGATATCACTTGTAGTGTGTGGGCTACTAGTCGACCGACTTTCAACTAACTAATTTGATCGCTTAGTAAAGTTGATAGCTTTGTCGATTGAACCAAAATTGCTAGATATATGACCACCTATATAGATTTCCACCCAATGTTCCAAAACAATTGATTCTTTTCTGAAAGAATTGATTCAGAAGGAATCGATTCCTACCATGCACTGTGTCAGGAACCGGCCCGCGGCACGACTGCGGGTTTGACCAGATCGAGAGGGGAAGCAGCCTTAGTCAAGCTAAAACAAGGCTGGGACCCCTCAGAACACCTCTCACTGCCACCACTAGCTGTTCGCTAGACACTTCCACTCTGCTGTCGAGTCCGCAGCGCGCACTCCGCGTTTTCGTATTCGGGTCAGCTTTGCGCTTAGGCCGAATACGGGAACGCCACGCACCCACACACACACACAGTTGCACTCTTACACTGTAGTGAAGCAAAAAACCACTAACAGTCGTTCCGAACGATACTGTTAGCCACTCTGCTGTCGCTACTCGCACTGTCGTTTTTCGTACAATGGGTCAGCTGCAAAATTTAGGCCAACGTATGACAAACGCCCCCACACACAATGCAATTACAATCTTATATGGTAGTGTCGCCCAATCATACAATCAGGCACGGACTTATACACACTTCAATCTCTTCTAGGCTATGAGTGTTAGTTTAGTACGGCAGAAGTCAAGCTTATTAAATAATAATTTAATATTCCAGGGAAAAGAGTGGAACAATGCAGAACAGAATATATACAAAAGATTACAAAAACAAAGTAAAAAGTTACAAAGATAAAGTACAAAAATACACACAAAGCGATTTTGCTTACCAAAATAAACGGGGAAATAAACGTACCAGCGTATCGATCTGGCGTTGTTGCGGGAGTACGCACTTCTGGTCAGGAACCAGGTTAGTTCTAGCCGTGTGGACTACCTCCAAGAACTACCAGTTGTGGCTATCCTAGCTGCGGTTTTATACTGTGCGGTACGCCTGGAGGCTGCAACTTCCTTGGGGAGGGGAGGAACTAGTTTTTAATTAAATCTCAGACATATTCCATTTCCAGGTAACAGTCTATACATCAAAAGATTGTGAAGTGAGGCTTTCAACTCCAGGTGAAAACTTGATTAAGGCTTCCTCCCATTATTTCCTAGCAACAAAGCTTTCCTGTCTCAGCCCTTAAAGTCTGCAGAGATTTCCAACCCCCTTCCAATAGATGTAATTTACAGGGTATCGTTTGCACCTCCACCAATAATTCAATTTCCACAGGTAAAAAATGGTAAACTCAAACTCAAAGTACTTTATATGGTCAAGACAATCACCCATTTCCTGGCCCCAAGCAACTCAAGGCCACAGCTCCCTTCTAGCAGACCTACATGGAACACAGGCAGAAAAATGAAAGAATATGTTCCTTTATTATCCTTAACATCACCAGCACCCCAATATATCACCACACACTGCACATCAATTTCCAATAGATTCCAGCAGGGAATCTATTGAAAACCGACTGAACTGCATAGTCGCACTGTTCGATGCAGTACAAATCTAAAGGCCATTGATCTGCCAATGCCTTTGTCTCCTGATTGTTTTATATTTTCTATCCTGACCAATCAATATCTCACATTTTTGGGAATCGATTCCCAGCAGATGAATTGAAGCTGGAAGGAATCGAATGAGAAAATCGATGACTGTATGGCCACATTTATTAACTGTATATTTAGGCTGCTTTCACAGTGGGGCATTACAGGCGCATGTTAGTGCAGCCTGTAACGCAGCCCACTGCACAGCAATGAAAAGTCAATGGGCTGTTCACAGTGCCCACGTTGCGTTACATTGTAACGCAGCACGTTTTAAAAAAGTGCTGCATGCTGTGCGTTATACGCGGCTAAGCCGCATTACACTGTTTGCACATGCTCAGTGATGTTGGAGGAGGAGGTCTCCCCTCCTCCTCCGCGGCTAGCCACATGGCTAATTAATATTCACTGCACTCAGTGACGTGCAGTGTTTACTTCCTGGTGCGGCCGCTCTGTGCGGCGATTGGCTGGCGGGACCACGTGATGCAGATCACGTGGTGTCCGCATCACATTGCACAAAAAAGGTGCACCAAGAGCTGCATAATGCAGCTCTAGGTAGCGTCCTCGTCCAGCACCACCAGGCGTTGCGTTAGGGGCACGTTATGCGACCTATAACGTCCCCTAAAACGCAACGTCCTGGTGGGAAAGAAGCCTTAAACCAGGGGTCCTCAAACGTTTTGGGTCGAGGGCCAGGTTAATATACTTCAGACTGCTGGGGGGCCAGAGTATACATAAAATGATGTAGAAGTCTTTGCGGGCCAGACAGTGAAGCATACCCAGGTGACAACCTGCAGTGGACAGCAGTGTCACCTGATGTGGAATTTGATTGGAAACCAGCAAATTACTGCTTTCTGGCTTCCATGTGGATGGTTGGTTCCAGCACTGCTATTTTATATGTGGACCACCAATATTTAAAGATGTAGATGACCGTATCTATAAGTAATACATTTTGTGTGTGTGTGGGGGGGGGGGAGGGGGTGGTAAAAAAGCCTCAGGGGGCCACATTCGGCCCGTGGGCCTTAGTTTGAGTCATTTGGTCATTTTCATACAGGCACGTGCACATGGGGCTGCTCTGGGTGCCCAGGCACCCCCTTTTTAAAATCTTCAAAAAATGCCCCACTCGTGATGCAAAATAAGCTCCGCCCCCGACCGCGTTTCAAGTGGAGAGGCCCAGACAGGAATCCTAGTGTGGCATACTGACCTCTCCCTCCACCTAAGACCCAAACTGACCTCTACCTCCCTCAGCACCCATAGTGACCTCTCCCTCCACCTAGTACCCAGTGACCACTCCCTCCCCTAGCACTCACAGTGACCTCTCCCTCCACCTAGGACCCATACTGACCTCTCCCTACTCAGTACCCACAGTGACATCTCCCTTCACCTAGCACCCACAGTTACCTCTTCCTCCTCCTAGCACCCACAGTGACCTCTCTCTTACCCAGCACCCACAATGACCTCTCCCTCCACCTGGGACCCATAGTGACCTCTCCCTCCCCAGCACCCACAGTGACCTCTTCTTCCCCCAGCACCCACAGTGACCTCTCCCTCCACCAGCACCCACAGTGACCTCTCCCTCCACCAGCACCCACAGTGACCTCTTCCTCCACCTAGCACCCACAGTGACCTCTCCCTCCACCTACCACCCACAGAGACCTCTCCCTCCATCTAGCACCCACAGTGACCTCTCGCTCCACCTAGCACCCACATTGACCTCTCCCTCCACCTGGGACCCACAGTGACCTCTCCCTCCCCAGCACCCACAGTGACCTCTCCCTCCCCCAGCACCCACAGTGACCTCTCCCTCCCCCAGCACCCACAGTGACCTCTCCCTCCACCTAGCACATACAATGATCTCTCCCTCCACCTAGGACCCATAGTGACCTCTCCCTCCCTCAGCACCCGCACTGACTTATCCCTCCCCCAGCACCCACAGTGATTTTTCCCTCCCCCAGTGGCTACCCTCCTGTCCCCTGCAGCACCTACAGGGACCTCCCATCCCAAAAGCAGCACCTACAGTGACCTCTCCCATTGCCAGCACCCACAGTGGCTTCTCCCAACACCCAGCATCCACTCCCTCCTCCAGTAACCACACTGACTTCTCCTAGCACCCACAGTGGCCTACCCTTCCCCCAGCACCCACACTGACCTCTACCTCCCTTAGGAGCAACTATGCCATTCATAGCAGCACCCATAGTGACCTCCCACCCCCTGCATCCACAATGACCTCTACCTCCCGAGACCAACAGTGATCTCCCCCAAAAGACCCACAGTGACCTCCCTTTCCTCCAGAAAGAAGCCTTAAACCAGGGGTCCTCAAATGTTTTGGGTTGAGGGCCAGGTTAATATACTTCAGACTGCTGGGGGGCCAGAGTATACATAAAATGATGTAGAAGTCTTTGCGGGCCAGACAGTGAAGCATACCCAGGTGACAACCTACAGTGGTCAGCATTGTCACCTGATGTGGAATTTGATTGGAAACCAGCAAATTACTGCTTTCTGGCTTCCATGTGGATGGTTGGTTCCAGCACTGCTATTCTATATGTGGACCACCAATATTTAAAGATGTAGATGACCGCATCTATAAGTAATACATTTTGTGTGTGGGGGGGGCGGTAAAAAAGCCTCAGGGGGCCACATTCGGCCCGTGGGCCTTAGTTTGAGTCATTTGGTCATGTATAGGTTTCTCTGATTGGTTGCCATGTCATAGCTTTGACTTTATAAGGAGCATGCTTGCAGTTGTTCATTTGGCTGTGTGGCGTGAACAAGGACTGTGATGGTCCGAAACGGTGGACCGTAGCCACTATGCAGCTTTAATGTTTGTACTTTTTATGATCCAATAAAATAATTTTCTGATTAAAAGAGCTGTGCCGGATCATCTTGGAGAAACTGGCCTTAGTTTGAGGACCATTGATTTAAACCGTTATTGTTGAGACACTTTTATGAAAATAGATGACAGGAAATGTGTGTATGGGAAGGTGCAGTGGGAGAAATAAAACTGATGCTTGTATTGTCTCTGTTTCAGTACATGGAAGATAATGTTATATAAGGTCAGGAAACAAAATCACAAAGGATCTATTGTTCTCACAAACAGCGTTCCTAGATTAGATGAAGATTCTTCTAGGATACAGAGACATCACTTTATGAGTTTAGCTGACAGCCATTGACCTAATTAAAGGGACCCTGAGCTCAGTCAGAAAATTAAATTTGGACTTAGTGATGTCTCTGTAAAAGCCTCATCTACACGCGTAGATGAGGCTCCGATGTTCCTTATCAATCGAGCCGCTGATGCGGCTCGAATGATAAGATCCGACAGGCCGGATCTTGCCACCGCCGATTCCCTGCTCGTTCCCCGCGAGGGGACAATGGCAGGGAATCGAGAGGAAGATAAGCGGCGCCGGCGGGGACGAGCGGGGAATCGAATCCGACGCGCGGGCGAGCGGTGACGTGACGGGGATGAGACGGAATGCGGAAGAGGCAATCCGGTAGGCTAATCGAGCCGCCGGATCGGAGCCTTATCTACGCGTGTAGATGGGGCTTTAGATCCTAGAAGCATTTTCATGTGGCAGTGATCTGAAACTCCACTCCCCCTCCATCTGCACGAGCGCTGCAGCCACAGTGAAATGCTGGGGGGTGGGGCATACTTTCTGACCACCCAGCGCAACAAGGCTAAGTAACTGGATAATGGAAGAGGCTACACAAGTTGCCCAGAGCGGATGCCGTCTGAGCCTCTGGGTAAGTAACAAAACAGATACAAGAAAGACAGATGGAACGCTTGCAAGACTAAGCGCTGCCCTAGCGATAGCAAGCATTCAGACAGGTACAAGACAGGACTATAGTTTGGAGCGTAACTAGTAGCAACCACAGCTCACAGTCATGTCCACAGAAGCAGAGCAAGCAGGTTAACAATCAGTCGCCAGCAAGCATCCACACAGGCAAGACTACCGCAGCCTATAGTTACGTTCCCAGAATCTAGAGTAGCAGGAATACTACCAATCACTGACGTGGTGATGGCAGAATCCAAGCCATCAGGATAGTGGACTTCACTGACCCACCGCGGATGCAGCGAACGTCCAACAGGCAAGGAAACAAGGCAATAAACAATAAAACAGAAAAATAACAAATGGCTCAACTAACAGATAAATATATATTAGCAAGTCTGCATATATATTTATCAAGAAACTAGCTAAAGCACAAATAATAAGGTCGCATAGAACTACAATAACAGATCTATTACAAAGTAACAAAGTGCCCAGCGGACCAGCGTTCTTACCGCTATGTCGGGCAGAGTCTGAAATGGTAGGCAGACTTTTATGTGGACATCTGCCAATGGATGCAGACATGCAAACTCCCACACAGCTGAATGGTAATCACTAAATCCTGAGCTGGTCTGATCTGCTAGCTGCCTGTGAATGCAAAGGACTTTCATATGCAGTACTAAGCAACAACATGCATGCAGGAAATCCAAAGTAATCTGGCTGCAGTTCAGCTGCAGCAAGCAATTGGTGGAATGATGACAGCATCCTGAGCGGCCCTGAACTGCAGAGCGATTGCAAATGACGAGACTTATTGCGAATGCTCAACCGAATACAAGCAGATAAGCCAGAACTGCCCGTTTGCAGCTCCACTGCAACGGACAGAACACGCTACAGGAGGGATCTTGACACACGGTTTCCAAAGCTCTGTGACTACCCCCACCTGCATTAGCACAGCCCTATTAGGCAACTGCAGGTGAGTTGGGGGTGGACCAAGGTGACACAGGTGGGGGTGGTCACAGAGTTCAGCATACTTTAGAAACAAATACCATGGCGGTCTTGTCAATGAAGGGGCCGGAGTTTCAGACCTCTTATGATTTATGAGCAAGCAGGTGAGTTATTGCTGCTGACACCCACAGCTGACACAGAGATGTACAACTTTTCAAAAATACAACCTTTGTCTTCTTTAAAGGACATTTGAGGTAAACAAAAAAATGTTGAGATAAACAATTGTATCTACAGTATCCTCCTTCTCCTAAAAATGACTTTTTTAATGATCCCACAGTTTTATTTTATATTTGAATCTAATTTTTAATGTGTTACTGTTTCATGGTCTCTTCTCAACGACACATTCATTATTTATTTATTATTTATGTATTTATTGTATTTATAAAGTTCCAACATATTACCCAGTGATGGACATTATTTTAGGTTACAGACAATATTTAGGGTTGACAAACAACAATATGACAATACAGGAATACAAGAAACACCAGATCACACAGCACAGTATACAAGAGTACAAGGTAATGCTTAGTCAGTCACTGGATGGGAGCATGGAGATTAAGCAAGTTAGGTTCACTCAGATGCATAGCATGGGTGCACAGTAATGGAGGTGCATGATAAGGTAAGACACAAAAGGAGGAAGACCCTGCCCAAAGGCTTACAATCTAGAGGGAGAGGTAGGGACACGAAAGGTCCCTACCTTTCTAGAGTTCAGATGCGGGTTTAGAGCACTTGTGAGGGGTGGTAGGCCAGAGTGAAAAGGTGAGTTTTGAGGGCCTTCTTGAAGATGTTGAGGGAGGGGGCTGCCCTAATGGGTGGAGGTAGGGAGTTCCATACTCCTGGAGGCATGCATGGGACTGGGAGATGCGGGGGGTGGTCAGGCGAAGTTCATTGGAGGAGCAGAGTGAGCGGCTAGGTGTGTACCTCTGAATAAGATCGGAAATGTAGGATGGACAGGTTTTGTGGACAGATTTGTAGGTCAGACACAGTAACTTGAATCTGATTCTGGACTGGATAGGAAGTCAGTGGAGGGATTCACGGAGGGGAGCCGCCGTGGTGGAGCGATGGGAGGAGTGGATAATTCTGGCTTCTGCATTCATGATGGACTGCAGCGGGGCTGTTTGGGTCATAGGGAGACCAGACAGAAGGGCATTGCAATAGTCAAAATTGCAATATTAGTCCAAATTGCAATAGTCGGGAAATTATGAGAGCATGGATGAGGAGTTTGGTGGTGGCAGAGATCAGGAAAGGGCGGATCTTGCAGATGTTACGAAGGTGGAAGTTGCAGGACTTTGTGAGGTTTTGGATGTGGGGATTGAAGGAGAGTGTGGAGTCCAGGGTGACACCCAGACAGCGGGCTTGAGAGGTAGGGCAAATGGTGGTGTGGTTAACAGTGAAATGCACATCTGAGAGGTTCAGGGATGGCCGGGGTGGAAAGATCATAAATTCCGTTTTGTCTACATTTCATTTCAGGAACCTAGCGGGCATCCAGGAGGAGAAGGCTGATAGGCAGAAGGAGACCTTGTCCGTGGTAGTGGGGGATATGTCAGGGGTGTGGAGGTAGATCTAGGTGTCATAAGCATGCAGATGATAGTTAAAACCCATGGAGGAGATAACCTTGCCAATGGAGGATGTGGGGAGAACAGTAGGGGGGCAAGGACGGAACTTTGGGGGACTCCCACCGAGAGGTGGTTAGGGGTGGATGAGGATTCATTGAAGGAGGTTGTAAAGGAGCGGTTGGAGAGGTAGGATGAAAGCTGAAGGGACTGGAGGAGTAGAGGATGATCATCTACTGTGTCAAAAGCTGCTGAAAGGTCAAAGAGGAGGAGAATGGAGTATTTACCTTCAGCTTTAGCTAAGGCAAGGTCATTGACCACTTTGGTGAGAGCTGCTTTGGTTGAGTGGGCAGGCCGAAATCCAGATTGCAGTAAGTCTAGCAGTGAGTTGGCATTGAGGTACTGGGTCAGGCGTTTGTGAACCAGACGCTCAGGGAGTTTTGAGGCAAAGGGGAGGAGGGACATAGGGCGGTAGTTGGAGGGTAGTGAGGGGTTCGAGGGAGGGTTTCTTAAGCAGGGGTAGTACAGTGGTCTGCTTGAAGTCTAAAGGGAAGGTGCCTGTGGATAGGGAGAGGTTAAACAGGGTAGTGAGGAATGGGGCCAAATCCGTGAAGTGAGGCTGGAGTAAATCAGAAGGGATGGGGTCAAGGGGGGAGGTAGTGGTATAGGAAGTCTGCAGTAGGTGGTTGACTTCAGTGGTAGTAGGAGTGAGGGAGGTGAGGGGAGGATAGGGTGGAGGAGGAGCTGGTTGGGAGGGGGTGGGAGGTGAAGATTGAAGATTGGATATTTCCTGACGGATGAAGACAATTTTGTTAGTGAAGTGGTTGGCTAAATCTGTGGCACAGAGAGAGGAAACGGAGGGTGGGGGGGGGGGGTTTAAGCAGGGAGTTTAAAGTGGCAAAAAGACGCCACGGGTTGGAAGCTTGTGCTCCGATGAGCTTGGTAGAGTATTCTTGCTTCGCATCAGCAAGGGCAGTGTGGAACTGCAGCAGGTTAGTCTTGTACTGTAGGAAATCCTGGTTAAAGAGACACTGAAGCGAAAAAAAATATATGATATAATGAATTGGTTGTGTACTATGAATAATTACTAGAAGATTAGCAGCAAAGAAAATATTCTCAGATTTTTATTTTCAGGTATATAGTGTTTTTTCTAACATTGCATCATTCTCTAATATGTGCAGATTACACAACACTCAGCATTCAAAATTATTCTTGAAGAGCAGTCTGTGAACTAATGACCTCTCCTCTGCCAGAGGAAAAGTAAATAGTTAACTAACCGTTGAGATAATAAAAGTCAGAAAACAGCCCTCTCCAGGACTTTGAAAGTCGTAGAGATAATGGCTTTTTTGTATAGAGATAACAACTGGAGTTTCTTAACTCTTCCTGTACTGGAAACAATTAGACTGATGCATCTGATCTTAATGTTTTATTTCTTAGCTGTACTACACATACAAATCATAATATCATAGTTTTTTTTCGCTTCAGTGTCTCTTTAAGTTGAGTTTTCCTTCATTTCCGTTCAGTGGCGTGTGTTACCCTCTAGAGCAGGGGACCCCAAACGGTTTGGGTCGAGGGCCGGGTCTAAATACTTCAGACTGCTGGGGGGCCAGAGTATACATAAAATGATTTAGAAGTCTTTGAGGGCCAGAAAGTGAAGCATACCCATGTGACAACCCGCAGTCCAATTGGACAGCAGAGTCACCTGATGTGGAATTTGATTGGAAACCACCGAATTACTGCTTTCTGGCTTCCATGTGGATGGGTGGTGCCAGCACTGCTATTCTATATGCAGACCACCATTATTTAAAAATGTAGCTGACCGCATCTATAAGTAATACATTTTGTGTGTGGGGGGCCGGTAAAAAAGCCTCAGGGGGCCGCATCCGGCCCACGGGCCTTAGTTTGAAGACCACTGCTCTAGAGGTATGGGTGGTGCGCCAGGGCAGGGGGTTAGGGGGGCAGTTGCAGCGGAATATTGGGGAAGCAGCTTTCTCTAGGGCTGATGAGAGAGTTTGGCGATACTGAGCTGCAGCAAGATTAGGACAGGTTAGGGTGGGGAGAGTGGAGAAGAGGGCATGGAGGGGGTCAGCAAGGACACTTGGGTTGAGCTTGCGTAGGTCTCGCTGCCATTGACCAGGTGGGTGAGCAGGTAGTTTGGAGGTGCCTTCTGTGAGGAGGTTGAAAAAAAGAAGGTGATGGTCTGAGGGTGGGAAGGGTGCGATGTCAAGGTCTGTAATGGTGGTGGATTTAGTGAATATAAGGTCGAGAGTGTGACCTGCAGTGTGGGTGGGGGTGTTGGTGTGTTGTACTAGGCCAAGTGAGTTGGCTATGGTGAGTCGCGACAGAGTCCTTGGGTTCATCGATGGGAATATTGAAATCCCCGAGGATGATGGTGGGGAGGTCAGAGGAGAGTATGTGTGGGAGGCTGGGAGCCAGGAGGCACGGTTATCGAGAAATTGTGGTGTGGAGCTCGATGGAGGGCGGTATAATATTGCAACAATGGCTGGGAGGGGATTGTAGAGGCAGATAGTGTGGACCTCGAATGATGCGAATTGTAGGGAGGGAGGTGGAGTAAGGACACGGAAGGTGCAGGATGGTGAGAGGAGCAGACCCACCCCTCCCCCGGTCCTGTTGTCTGGTCTGGGGGTGTGACTGAGGTAAAGCCCACCATAGGAGAGGGCAGCCTCTGCAGCAGAGTCAGAGGGGGTGAGCCATGTCTCAGTGAGAGCAAGGATGGTGAGGAATTTGTAGAGGAAGAGGTCTTGGACCGCTGTAAGTTTATTGCAGGCCGATTTGGCATTCCAGAGACCGCAGGGTAGGGGGAGCATGTGTTTGTGGGTGGGATGGATGGAAATAAGTTTGGGGCGAGGATGGATGTTGAGGTTATTTGTGGACAGAGGGCTGTGAAGTGTGTGAAGCAGGTGAGCAGGGGATGCTTGTCTGGCAGCAGGCTGTGGCCCAGGGTTAGGTGATATATCACCAGCTGCAAGTAAGCGCAGGAGGGAGAGAGTAAGCAAATGTGAATGGGATTTAAATGTTTGTGAGGTTTTTGAGCTGCTGTGGGGGAGAGGGAGATTTCAGGAGAGCTACCAGTTCATGAGAAGCTAAGCAAGGTGAGGAAAGCAGAGCAGGTGAAATGAATATGGAGTGTGGTACATGGGGAGGATGCAAGTAGCAATGCAACTTGTAGGTGAAGTATGCTGGAGCTAAAATCTATGAACTATTGCCCCTTTTTATCTCTATTCTGCTCCCAGAAGCCATTTTCTGCCAGGAAAGCGTTTTAATGGCTGCAAATCCTTATCAGTGAGGGTTAAGCTATAGTCTGACCCAGTCAGAAACTGTCATTTGCATACCTGATGTTTAACTTGGCGACTGCTCCTCAAGTGTAAGAACCACCAACACTGGTGCACCGCAAGGGTGTGTGCTATCGCCGATGCTCTTTTCCCTGTACACAAACAGCTGCACCTCATCTGTGGACACGGTCAACGTCATTAAGTTTGCGGATGATACCACCATTCTAGGTCTCATCGGTGAAGATGGCGAGCTTGAATATCACTGCGAGATTGAGCGGAGTCGGACCCTCCGGTGGTCCTCAGACAACAGACTTGTACTAAATGCGGCAAAAACTGTGGAACTGATAGTGGACTTCAGGAAGAATGCTACACCACCCAGCCCAGTCTTCATCAATGGCACGGAGGTCACCAGGGTACAAAGTGCTCGGCTCCTAGGCACCACCATCACCGAGAAATTGAGATGGGATGTAAATACCTCCACAACACAAAAGAAAGCCCAGCAGAGACAGTTCTTCCTGAGACAACTGAGGCAGTTTGGAATGCCAAGGGAGCTACTGACCAGTTTTTACACGGCGACCATTGAATCTGTCCTTTGCTCCTCCATCATCGTCTGGTACTCGGGTGCTAACACAAGGGACAGGCTCAAACTCCAGAGAGTTATCAACACTGCAGAGAAGATTATCGGGTCCCCCCTGACTCCACTAGAACTTCTCCATACATCCAGAATGAAGTACAGGGCCAACAGGATCATACATTATTATTATTATTATTATTATTATTTATTGTATTTATAAAGCGCCAACATATTACGCAGCGCTGGACAGTAAATATATACAAGGATGACAGACATAACAAGGTTATACACATAGAACAAAGTTATACATACAAATTGTACAAAATACATGATCATGCAATATGGGCTGGTTAGGTAGGCCCAGCAAAACAAGTACAGGCTGTAATAGGACAGGAGCACATGATCCTGTAGATTACACTAGGGAGTGGAGGACCCTGCCAGAGGCTTACAATCTAAAGGGAGGGGTGGAAACACTAGGGGGGGCTGTTAAATATTCCTTAGAGAGTTACTGTGTGGTAGGAGGTGGGTAGGCCATCATAAAGAGGTGGGTTTTGAGGGCTTGTTTGAATGTGTTGAAAGAGGGAGCAAGTCTGATGGGTGGTGGAAGGGCATTCCAGAGGGTGGGGGCAGCTCTTGAGAAATCCTGCAGGCGGGCATAGGAGTGTGAAATGCGCGGGGTGGTGAGGCGAAGGTCGTTGGAGGAACGGAGGGGGCGACCTGGTGTATACTTGTGAACAAGCTCCGAGATGTAGGTAGGGCATGTTTTGTGCACAGATTTATACGCCAGGCATATAATCTACATAGAAAATACATGACCCCTCCCACCCTGGCAATCACTTCTTTAACCTCCTCCACTCAGGGCGTCGCTATAGGTCCATCCCCACCAAAACCACCAGGCGCAGAAATACATTTTTCCCACAAGCGATTACCCTCCTCAATTCAGACCATCTCTCCAATGCCATTTTCTAGCACCCTCCAAGATCCTTGGCACCCCAGAGCACGATCGCACGCCCAATGACTGATTCCCATATGCTCACTTTTGGCACAATAACAGTTGCCACCAGTACTAAGCATTGCGGTGTAAATATGCGGCTGTATAGAATGTAGCTACTTTCACTATGTATTGTATTTTGCACTATGTTGTTACAGTATTCGTATTGTAATTTGCTCTATGTTGTTGTGTTATTTGCACCATGCCAATTGCCTGTGTCCACAAATAATTCCGGGTGCGGCGCCTGTCGCACTTGGCGAATAAAGAATTCTGTATTCTGTATTTTGTAACTCTTTCAGGCAGAGAAAGTAAAAAAGGAACACAGCACAGTTATTTGTGTGCTTGGCACTGTACATACACATATCTATCTCATCATGTCACATGCAGGGACGGATCAAGACCAAGTTGCGCCTGGGGCAAGGTCAGGTTTTGATTGCCATTCATTTTGCCGCCTTTTTAAGAATTCAACAAACTGCGCCTGGGGCAACATACCCGCCTGCCCCCCCCCCCCCCCCTCTCTAGATCCGTCCCTGACATGTGACTCACATGTCACCTCCGGTGTCCTTTAAGGAATAGTCCAGCCAATGCACAGTGAAACTGTTCCCTTTTTTTAGGGATATAATACTCTCCTAGTCTTTTGTATAATATTATAAACTAGCTGGTGGAGCACACTATTCTGAGTGAGGCAGCATCTCTCTGGATGCTACATGTGCCGTCCCACTCCACGCACGAGTGTGCAATCTCCCCGCACGTGCACACCAACCAGCCACAAGCGTGCACGCCATTCATCAGGCCAATTACCAATAATATACCATATATACTCGCGTATAAGCCGAATTTTTGAGCACAAAAAATGAGCTATAAAGTCCCCCCATCGGCATATGTTTGAGTCATAAACAATTTAGACGTGCACCCTCACCTTCTGCAGGGCCCCAAGTACGGCATGCAGCCAACACAGGGGAGTAAATATTACAAAGCTTTGCAGGATGGCCTATTGACTCCTAGTTACATGCCTTATGGTCTGCTTATGCCCAATAGCACAAAGTCATACATGTGTGATGTTTTTTTTTACATACGTGAGCAAGTTCACGCTACCGGGCATGCAAGGACTACATTTACACAGGTGGCCACACTTGTATAGTCAAGCTCATACGAAGACTAAAGGCGTGATTGTGGTCCTTTAACTATCAGTATTGCACTTGCAAAGTTGCAATTACTACTTGCACCTGACTTCCAACACTTTCTATCTGTACCCAACCTCCAATACTTTCTACCCGCATCTGAGGCTGCAGCCTGTTAACCAACATTGTGAGTTACTCATCCTCCCCAGAGTCCCTGAATGTGTGCAGGGATAGCGTGCTAAGAGACATAGAAGCCTGGACTGGTATGTGCTGTGCTGTAGGTGCTGCGGTGATGTGAGACATCGCATACAAGTGCTGAAACACAGGCTGACATCCTTGTACTGTGTGGGTACCCAGTGAACAAACAGGCAGTGCGAAGAAGTGGTGACGCTATATATGCCATCTGGTGGAACTGTATACTTATGTGCTTTACCTATGAAAGTGTCTGTAGGGAATGCATGGGCAGGGCACCTGTATGAATGTAAGATGGGTGATTATGTGTCGGCTTAGCATGGATAGCAGGACTGCTATTGCTAATCATATGATGCAATGTATCATGAGACTCACAGCTGCTCCGCAATTTTAATTGTTTTAATTGCGCTGATTTTTTCATGCAATCATGCCTTTTTTGTACAGACGTTTGTCTTTATTAAAATTATTGACCTATCAGGTTGTTTGCCAAAAACCCTGAATTACTCATCCTCACCCTTCATTTTGGGTAACCTGCGGTTATCTGACTGGATGCAAGTCTCTATTATGTGAAGATAAATGCTGAACACCAGGGGTGTAGCAATAGGGGGTGCAGAGGTAGCAACGTCATCGGGGCCCTTGGAACAGAGGGGCCCGAGAGGCCCTCCCTCAACTGTAGTATTAGCTGTCTATTGGTCATGTCATGTGCTCATAATAACCACTTTTACAGATACTTTGATTAGTAGGAATCCTTAACAAACTGTTCCCCATCCCCTTCTTGCACCTCTGACACTGTAGTTGCTAGTGGCAGGTTTTGGTGCAACGTATCAATTGTTATGTATAGAGTGCTTGGGGGGGCCCAATGTAAAACTTTGCATCAGGGCCCACAGCTCCTTAGCTACGCCACTGCTGAACACAAGAGGTGAAGAAAAACACGATGGAAAATCGGAGAGAAATCTGTAATCTGAAGCTGTTCCAGTACGATAGTTCCAGCTTTCAGTAATGAGGCTAGAGAGAGAGAGACAGAAAGAGAGACAGAGAGAGAGAGCGAAGCAGGAAACTTGGGCGCCACCATAGGCATCTGATAAATAGCAAATTTCACATTATAGCTGCTATTTATAATTGCATCTATGGTGCCACCCCAAAATTATTGTAATAGCAGGGGATTGGCGGCGGAGGAAGTTAGATGGGGGGGGGGCAGTTAAGGTTAGACCTGGAGGGGGTGTTTTTAAGGGTTAGTTGTGGATGGTGGTTAAGGTTAGGCATGGACAGGGGTGTTTTAAAGAGTGAGGCGTGGCCGGGGTGTTTTTTTAAGGTTTAAGTGTGGGAGGGGGAGGATAAGGTTAGGCGTGGAGGGCTGTGTTTTTAAGGGTTAGGTGTGGGGAGGGCAGTTAAGGTTGGATGTGGATGAGGGGTGTTTTTAAGAGTTAGGCGTGGGGGGGTGGTTAAAGTGAACGCCAGGTGGGGTTCTGACAATTAAATCCACATACAGAGGCTGGGTCTGCCTATACAGCCCAGCCTCTGTTGCTATCCAGATCCCACCTAAGCCCCAAAACCCCCCCCCCGCCCCCCGTGGGCTCTGCGATCACTCATAAATTTCAGCCGCGCTGCCGACATGCAGCGTGTCACAGCGGGCTGTGTTTACCTCTGTACTGTCAGTCTGCTGCTTCCCCTGCCTCCTGCATAGCTTCGGTCCCCGCCCGCGTCCCGTCCCTCCCCACTGGAGGGAAGGGACGCGGGCAGGGACCGGAGCTATGCAGGAGGCCGGGGGAGACACGAGACTGACAATACAGAGGTAAACACAGCCCGCACAGTGCGGCTGTGATTTATGGGTGATCGCAGATCGCAGGGGGGGGGAGCTTAGGGGGGATCTGGATAGCAACAGAGGCTGGGCTGTATAGGCAGACCCAGCCTCTGTATGCGGATTTCATTGTCAGAACCCCACCTCGGGTTCTCTTTAAGGTTAGACGTGAGGGTATTTTTAAGTGTTGGGGGGGCGGTTAAGGTTAGGCATCGGTAAGGGAGGGTTCTGGGCGAGAGTAGTGTTAGGTTACGTTGTAGTAAAATATCTGTATTATTTTATTATTATTATTTATTTATTTATAAAGCGCCAACATATTCCGTGGCACTGTACAATGTAAGAAGACAAACAAGGGATACATAATGATACAGACAATGATATACATCAAATATGAACCTGATACAAGATACAGCACTGCTGATTACAGTTTGATTTAACATGATGACTAAAATGTATAAATGTCTAGAGAATATGCTTGTCGGAAAAGGTTGTTTTTGAGGGAGCGTTTAAAGATTTCAAAGGTGGGAGAGTGGCGGATGTGTTGTGGAAGGGCATTCCAGAGGAGGGGTGAGGCACGTGAGATTTTCCGATATTTTCTTACTATAATCCAGGGGTAGGGAACCTATGGCTCGGGAGCCAGATGTGGCTCTTTTGATGGCTACATCTGGCTCACAGACAAATCAGTAGGGGTTGATTCACTAAGCTACATTGCTTAAGCAGCGCAGCTTAGTGTGGCAGCGCAACTAAATTTTTCAAAGTAGGCATGCTACTGGTGTAGCATGCACCACTAACTTATTTGCGCTCCCCCCAAAACGAATAGCTGCTCTAATTGTCCCGCTCTGGACCATGTCAGGTCCAGTGACTTTGTAGGACAAGATTGTACAAGCTGTTAGTCGGCATTTATCCTGTCTGGCTCTCAGGTAATTGCTGATGTTGCTGAAACCAAAGAGAAGCTGAAGACGTGTCTGACAATTCCACTGCCCGGCAGACCAACTGTATACACATCACCATGGCAACAGGGACAACAACCCTCTGCTACGCATGCGCACTGTCCCAGTTTGAAACATATGGTATGGCTCTCAGGGAAATACATTTTAAAATATCTGGCGTTTATGGCTCTCTCAACCAAAAAGGTTCCTGACCCCTGCTATAATCCATATTTTTAAAACGTAAAATATTGGTAAAATATACCGATATTCTACTAGCCGAAATTGGCCCCAAATTTTCCTAAAAACCCGACCCCCCCCCCCCCCCCCAAATTCCATTCATGCACGTGAAGAGAGAGGGCGAAACAGCAAAAGAGAGAGATAGAGAAACACAGGGCACACAGAGGTCATGTAAAATGAAACATTGTGGGGAACATTTCAGCGCTTTTGAAATGGCTTGAGGATACAGAACAGCCTGGGGGACATAAACTGCACAAAATTGGAAGGATGTGTCAACTTCATTTTCTTTCACCATGCAGATTTTTTTGTGTGAGTTTAGCTGTGCATAGCTTACAATAATATGTCCTTTTTTTTATTACTATTAAAATTAGTATTATTATTACCATAAATGTGCCAAAATCTTCTGTGCTGCTGTACAAACATATTTTACATAGACAAACAAGGGCAAAACAGACAATATAGTTGTATAGCAAATCTGTTATTAAAGAGGAACTGTCACGAAAATCCTAAAATTTAAAACACATACAATTAGGAAGTACATTTTTCCCAGAATAAAATGAGCCATAAACTACTTTTCTCCTATGTTGCTGACATTTACAGTAAGTAGTAGAAATCTGACATTACCGACAGATTTTAGCCCATCTTTTCATAGGGGGGTTCTAGCAGTATAAATGGCGAGTGGTGTCTGAGAGTATTTGTTTCTCTTGTGTTTGGCAAACACCGTGAAGGGGTAGTGAGGGTGAATTCCCTGGTGGTGGCAGCTCCAGGGCTCGCATGTGCCCCCTTTTGGTGTTGCATGTGGTTTTGGGGGTTGTGGGTGGTGGCAGAGCCCCGGGCCTACACCTGTCATGTGCACCAGTGTTTTTGTGATCTTTTTTTACTGTTCACAGTATACAGGAATAAAGTGCGGGACATCTAGTGGTCAAAAAGTAAAACTACACCTACATACATTTAAATAAAGAGTAATAAAAAATGTCCCCATAAATTATTAAGCCCTTACCAACCCCCCACCTCTGTACACTATCCAGCGGTGGTTGTACTGATTAAGGGCTCTGCCTCTGACACATGAGACCTGGGTTCGAATCTCAGGTTTCCCTGTTCTGTACGCCAGCACCTATTCAGTAGGAGTCCTTGGGCAAGACTCCCTAGCACTGTTACTGTCTATACAACGCGTCTTAGTGACTGCAGCTCTGGGGCTTTGAGTCTGCCAGGAGAAAAAAAAACGCAATATAAATGTTCTTTGTCTTGTCTTCTCTCATAGTTACCAAAATAAAGCACTTGTAAAAAAAATATAATTAGTTCCCTTAGGGACTTAAGTTTTTTTTAATATGTATGATGTAATGAGAGTATATTACTGTTATGTTGTAATAAGTGATATAGTATAAAGAAACACAAAACGGAAAAATACGCCTTAATTTTCAAATAAAATATTGTTGCCATTTTATCAACAGTTGCATGTTTTATTTTAAAACTATAATGGCTGCAAACTGGGAAATAAAATGTTTTTTTAATTTTGTTTCCTATTATTCCATATCGAGTACAGTAGTGATATAGTATAAAGAAACACAAAACTGAAAAATACACCTTTATTTCCAATCAAAATATTGTCGCCATACATTGTACAAGGGACATCATTTAACCAAAATGTGTGGGTTTTATCAACAGTTGCATGCTTTATTTTAAAACTATAATGGCTGAAAACTGCAAAATAATCAATTTTGTTTTGTTTCCAATTGAATTTTGTTTCCTATTATTCCTGTTAAAATGCATATAAAATAAAGCTCAATTTGTGAAGAAAAAACAAGATGTAGGTCATTTATGTGTGATAAAGTTATTGGCAAATGAATGGGAAGAGCGCTGAAAGGTGAAAATTGCTCTGGTCCATAAGGGGAAAAACCCCTTAATGATGAACTGGTTAAAGGAAACCTAAGACAAGAAAAAAATATATGTACCTGGGGCTTCCTCCAGCCCCCTTCAGGCTGTTGGCTCCCTCCCCGTCCTCCCAGGCCACCTCGATCCTCCACTAGCTGGCCCGGTAATTACTGTAGTTGCAGAATACAGCACATACTGTATGCTAGACTGTGCATGCACCGACTTAAAGAACAACTATCAAAGAAACTGTTTTTGTGTAAACCCCACATACCTATAGAGCTTTTAGCTAGCAACACTAAAATGCTTTTCAGAGCTGTTTTGTAACAATTTTGTGTCGGCATCAGGAGGAGGTGGAGGCAGAGGTGAACTGTAACCTGGTTGTAAACTGTGTACTTTACACTGAGTGGCAGAGAGACACACAGACAGGAACACAGAGCTTCAGCTGATGATTATTTATGCACATTTGAAGCTATATTTCTGCTTTCTATCTATCATTCTGAACAGATTCCAGGCACAGTATTAGAGCCAGTGAAGATTGTTTCTGTATGCTGGATGTGCTGGCCACAGTCCTTCATAGTAATGCCCACAGTGAGAACTCTTCTCCGTCATTTTTTCTATAGTTAGTTAGGATAGTTGTCCTTTAAGCTGTCTGAAGAATTTACCGAACCCGCTATCGAAGGATCGAGGCAGCCTGGGTGGACGGCGAGGGAGCCAGCAGCTGGAAGGGGGCTAGAGGAAGTTCCAAGTCCATATATTTGTTTTTCTTTCATCTCAGGTACACTTTAAAGATGCTCTAACCCAGCAATGCTTTATTCCTTTTAACTGTCAGTAATTTTATGTTGTGGATGATGGGTGAATATATAGATGGAACTCAGGGTAATACAGCATTACAAAGAGGTCCCTGCGCATTTGCACTCACAGTCCTACAAAGAATATAAGTTTGCCGCCAGGATCAGACTGACCAGCAAGTGATTCCCAGCCGCTATAACATATACGCTATAGCAACATAGAGGGTGATATAGCGGCTGGGAACGCGGAGAATCACTCACGTTCCCAGCCTGGCGGCGGCTGTCGCTGAACCCGGAAGTAGCCGCCGGCGAGGACAGGAGGATCGGAGCGAGGCTGCGAGGGCACCATACAGCTTTAGGGGGCTGAGGGATGCCCCAGGTGAGTAAAAATCATTTTTTTTACTTAAAGAGGAACTCCAGTGAAAATAATGTAGTAAAAAAAGTGCTTCATTTTTACCATAATTATGTATAAATGATTTAGACAGTGTTTGCTCATTGTAAAATCTTTCCTCTCCCCGATATACATTCTGACATTTATTACATGGTGACATTTTTACTGTGGGCAGGTTATGTAGCTGCTCCTAGCTGTTTTGGCTGTTAGAGACAGCTGTAAACAGCTAATTCCTGTCTGTGAACCTTGTTACATTGTAACAAACTGCCAAAAGTACCGCGGTCCCAGAGCTTCTTGTGGGAGGGGTTTCAGCACAAAATCAGTCATACAGCGCCCCCTGATGGTCTGTTTGTGAAAAGCATTATATTTCTCATGTAAAAGAGGGTATCAGCTACTGATTGGGATAAAGTTCAATTCTAGGTTGGAGTTTCTCTTTAAGTATCCCTTGAAGTGACATGATGAGATAAACATGTGTGTATACAGTGTCTGGTACAAAACAAAACTATGCAGTGCTCATTTTCTTCTTTCTCTGACTGAAAGAGTTAATATTCAGCTATGCAACTGTGGTATACCTAAAAGTCATTTTTAGGAGTAGGGGGATAGATACAATTATTTATCGCATCAGTTTATTTTCACTTAAGTTTTATTATAAAGTGATCCTTGGATGGGGAATTAGCCATAAAATATACATACCTGCGACTGGAGCAAGAGAGGGGAGCGAGCCTGGCAGGACTGCACATGCGTTGACTGGCCCCGATTGATGGATATTTTTTTTTCAAAATATTTTTATTATTATTTTGCATTCCAAGACAACATTTTCATAATATTCTTAATGCACCAAAATACAGTATGTCAATAGCAGTAAGAACAAATATAATTCCTGGAGCAAAAAATGGTAAAAAAACAAAAAGCAATCGTTCTCATACAAGGGCCAACACTATCCTTTTATAAGCAAAAAACTATATAGCATCTCATCTATGCAGTTAACGTTAATTATATAATAAAAAAATATATCCTTGCAGCTTGGTATTGTCACTACTTCCAAATAACTTGCACTTTGATACAGATGACTTGTTTGTGTGCAGGTAAGTGGTGGAAAAGCACCATGTTTTTACTGCAGTACACTTATAGGACACCAGATGTCACTGTGTCACCAGATTTCTGTTCTGTAGTTTAGGTCAATAAGATGATTAAACTGCAGAGAGACTTCTAAATTCTCAGTTTTTATTTTCCATTAGTCTTTTGTGCATTGTTTAAAACGCATTGATTTAAGTCCGTTGGTACAACACTTATTATAAATCACAAACTTAAAGCCTAACTTTATGCACATATTTTTAAGGGGACCACTTCATTTTCAACTCCTAATTAAGCAAAAAGCAAATTTTTACTTTTATTCCCTATTACCTTCCACCATCATGTTTGTCACTGTAATTACAATGATGTTTAACAGTCATGTATTAAAGTAGAATCCCTTTATAGTAAACACCAAGGAACCGGGAAAAGTGGTTTTAGTATATCAGAAGGTTACTATATCAGAAATGATCCTACTCCAGTACATAAACTATACTATAGTACTGGATCTTAATTCAGTCATTCATTAGGAGTCATTTTTTTCTTTGCAATGCTACGGCAAGCAAGCAAGCACAGACAGTGTCTATACCAAATCAAAATGCACAGTGCTCAATATGCAGGAATTTGCATGCAATAATCACACAACAGCTTGCACAGGAAATATGTCTCACCTGTTAATTCAGGTACAGTACTTATAGTGTGTCCACATGTCTGTGCAGCCTGGATGATACTGTAGCGTTGCAGCCATGCACAAGCAAGTCCCATATGACAGACAATTCCCTCAGTAATCCGGCAGTAGCTTACACAGGAAGCATAGGTGTCACCAGCTAATGTAGGTACAGTACTGATAGTGTGCTACTCTGTCCACATGTCTGTGTAGCCTGGATGATACTGTAGTGTTGCATCAATTCACAAGCAAGTCCAACAGCTGGTGATTTTGAGGTAATCCACACAGGCCCAGAGTAGAGTGTAGATAGTGAGCAGTCTACAAGTGGCTGCCAGCTCGCCCATTGGCCATGGCTCATGAGTCTCGGACTGAGCCCCTGATGAGTCACAACTTGGTACATGACGAAACGCGTAGGGCGGAGCTTGGAGGACGCACGCTGTACTACCATTGATCAAATGAGACGTGGCCTGGGCATGTGAGAGGTGACCGGAGCTGGCGGCGATGTGGTATTGTGATATGCTAATACGCAAGAAAGTTTTATGTACGCAGTTTTAATGTGGGGGCCTTTGGGAGCCTATTAAGGTGGTTTTACGCTATGAGATTACGTTTGATGTTTTTAAAGGTTTTAAGCGGCATGGATGTTTTGTGATATGCAGTACTGACAAGAAAACTTCTGGTGAGCAGGGAAGGAAAGGGGGGTGTGTGATCCCCATCTACCCTGGTGATAGTACATTAATTCCTCACGCAGTGTGTGTATCTGCACAAGGGTGTCACTGATGAGGCAATACTCACTATGAGAAGGTCTGGTCTGTTGTGTTTCATTTCTAGGAACTGCTTGGATTACAAACGATGATATAGAATACTGGCGCGGCTATAGTGTGGTAATTAACGTGACTGGGACTTGTTTCCGTGTATAGTCAGCAGCCCAATAGGGAAGTGAGGACTGAGCGCAACATCACGGTGAAAAAAAAAAAAAAAAACACTTTCCACTATAGCCAGATACAGAATCCTGAAGGAGACAAAAAATAGGTTTACTATAACAGAAGTTCTATTATATCAGGGTTTACTATACCAGGTGTTAGTTCCATGTACAGTACTTATAATGGGGCTTGACCTGGACACATAGCTTACTATACCAGAATGTTTACTATATCATAGCTTATTATAATGAGATTATCCTGTACTATCAAAGTCTATATTTTGGGTACACTATTATCTGTATTATGCATTCCATGTTTGTTTCTTACTCCGTACAGCACCTTGGAATATGTTAGCACTTTTTAAAGTGGTGTTGTCATTAAATTATATCTATAGACTAATTTTTTTTTAGGATAAAATTAACAGCTAGAACCGTCTGACTTGTTTTCAGGGATTAAAACTCATGGTGTAAGTTGGCCATACATCTGTCGACTTGGCAGACAACCCACCATCTGATTTGTTCAATATTATTTGAATCGGTAGAAAATCAGCGTCGCCAAGAGCATGCCTGATCATCAATCATCCATCCCACATCGGGTCACATGACATACCGGGACCCGTAACCAGAGGACAAGGGAGCTACAGGAAGTGTATAAGATGGCGCCCGAAGGATCAGTACGTTGCTACTGCTGCACAGGAGGAGGTTAGGGTTTTGGATGCGCGCTGCGGCAAACTGCAGCATGCCGTCCGATTGCACCAACATGTGATTGGGACGGCAAGCCTATCTGGTGGAGAGGCAGCGTTTCCATGGTGTTCCATTGCGATTATCGCACACCATTACAGTTGCGCCCCGATTGAGTACGTTGCCCTGAGATTTCCCAGCTTGTGTGATCTATACATGCAGCCAATTTTGGGGGAAAAGGTCGATGAGGCATGGTCTTGGCGGCACCAATTTTCATACGATACGATAATATTGAATCAGATGGTCGATTGGGCTGCCAGGTGGAGAGATGTAGGCCACCTTTAGATGATGGCAACTAAATATCAAAATTGATTGTACAGTAAAACCCCCGTTATCCAGAACTCAGTTAACCAGAATTCTCAAGCAACCAGAAAAAAAATCCAGGCCTTGCAGGATGCATAAATCTACTTTTACACTTATTTATACAGTAATAAACCTCTGTTACATTAAGTTAAGTCTAGTTTTTGTCTTAAAGGACAACTGTAGTGAGAGGGATATGGAGGCTGCCATATTTATTTCCTTTTAAGCAATACTAGTTGCCTGGCAATCCTGCTGATCCTCTGCCTCTAATAGTTTTAGACATAGACCCTGAACAAGAATGCAGCAGATCAGGTGTTTCTGACATTATTGCCAGATCTGACAAAATATGCTGCATGCTTGTTCCTGGTCTGATTCAAGCACTACTGCAGCCAAATAGACCAGCAGGGCTGCCAGGCAATCGGTACTGCTAAAGGGGGAAACAAAATATGGCAGCCTCCATATACCTCTCACTATAGTTGTCCTTTATTATTATTTTTTTAATTACTGTCTTTCAACGTTAGTACAGAGTGCATGGCTAAGTATACAATGTGGAGTATAGTACTGTTTCTTTTAGCTAGGCCTATTTTTAACATTGACTCTCAAGCAACCAGAAAGTACATTTATAATGATAATATGGGTTTTAGTGTATTGCTAAGCACTGAACATGAAGCAGATGGTTATCCTAGTATTCCAGCTGATCTCACCACCATCCATTGTGTTTTGTTTGTAAAAGAATGAACAAACAGTAGAGAGATGATTAGACTGGGAAACCAGAATGTCCTGAACTGCTCTTCTGACCTATGCGATTTAACAGCCTGTGGAGGTGCCAGTGATAATGACTCAAAAAAACATTTCTTCAATCCATTCTGATCACCTATCATTGTGATATTTGAACACAGACACAAAGCAGCGTTGGTGAGAATAGATTCTTTCATGCTTTAAATATGTGCCTTTTAGAATAATTGAGTCAAATGCCATATCTAAACTTAAAAAATGGCCACAAAATGTCACCTGTACAATAACTGACATTTCGACATAAAGGGAAAAAGCACTTACGGCGTCACATAAAAAGGAATCATTATGAGCTGTGGGCTGATGGCGGTGAATGGAGACTATGGTCGATGGAACGCGACAGCTCTGCGCTCTTCAAGTTAAATTAAACATTACTGGAAAAACAACCATATACCTTGACAGATGATTACAGTAATAAAGTGCCTGACATCAACACAATCTTTTAGGTAAGCTCATGCTTTAATTAAATCCTGTGACTATCTGCATCTGTAGAAAGCACATATAGACCGGTAGGCATACTGGTGCATGAATGACCCATATCGTGCCTAATATTTAATATTACCCTTGTTTCTAATTATGTAATTTCTACTATTCCAGTCAGGCTTAAAGAGAACCTGAGGTGGTTCGTGGGGGGGGGGGGGGGGGGGCAGATGGGACACAGAGGCACGCCCACCGAATTTACCGACAATAATTGTCGCTATCTGGAAGGTAAACATATGGGAGAGGGATTCCCTGTTTATAACACAGGGTTTCCAGAGCTGCCATTGGACAGCTGTCTCTCCCTGGCTGCGCCCCCTGCCACTCCCCCGCCTCCCTGCACACTGTGAATGAGAGACGCAGTGTTTCATTCCAGCGTCATGACCCAGAGGTCACCAAAGTGAAAGTGGGCCACAGGAGTGGCAGGGAGTGGTGGTTTTTGCGGCAACCTGATCCACTCAGCCCTAAACACCCCCCCCCCCCCCCCCCCCGGAGCAGGTAGCCTACATTTTTTTTTTTAATCTATGAGACCACCTCAGGCTCGCTTTAAAGTGTTTTCTGCACACCCTTGAGTTATACAGTGTCCCTCCATTTGAGTGTTCCGTTAGTTTAAGTCCCAGACAGGGGTGTAACTAGGCCCCACCGGGCCCCCCTGCAGAAATTCTGAGCGCCCCCCCGGGGCCCGCTTGGGGCCGTTTTGGGTGGCTGGAGGGGTCGCAGCATGAGGGGAAAGCCATGGCCACACTCGGCGGGGAGGGGGACGTTCCCCCCCCCCTCCCTCACCTCCGGGCTCTCCCCCCTGAGCTCCCCTCCAGCTTAAATTACTGTCTGGGCAACGGCGGGCAGTGTCTGGGCAGCGGCAGCTACATACCTTCCGTGCGCTCCAACGTGCGTTCCTCTCTCTAGTCTCTGACGCGACTTCCTGTACAGTATAAACAGGAGGGGAAGGGGAGTGCAGAGGGGAGAGCCCAGAGGTGAGGTAGGGGGGGAACGTCTCCCCTCCCTGCCGAGTGTGGCCATGGCTTTCCCCTCATGCTGCGACCCCTCCAGCCCCCCAAAATGGCCACGAGCAGCCCCCCCCCCCCCCCACGGGAGCAGGGGCTGCAGGCCCTATTGTTACGCCAGTGGTCCCAGATCAGTTTAAAAAATATTCTCTGCAATATCTGCCCCCTCCCGAAACACCTTCTAGGCTGGTTTTGCATTTAAAATAATAATAAATCCAGTATTGTATAGTGCTTTTATCCTGTCGGACTCAAGTGAGGCAGCCACTAGAGCGCACTCAGTAGGCAGTAGCAGTATTAGGGAATCTCGCCCAAGAACTCCTTACTAAGTAAATAGGTGCTGGTGCATTGAACAGGAAGAGCCAAGATTTGAACCCAGGTCTCCTGTGTCAGACACAGAGCCCTTAGCCATTATCCAGCCACTCATAATTCAGGATATATTGCTACTACTTGAAGAGGACCCGTAACAATAACAATTTCAGAACATAAAAAAATATTCAGGATACCCATTTTTTACATTAATTATTCTGGTTTCAGCATCAGACATACAGTGGGATGCGAAAGTTTGGGCAACCTTGATTTTCCTTTATAAATGACTTTCCTGTATAAATCATTGATTGTTACAAAAAAAAGTCTGTTAAATATATCATATAGGAGACACACACAGTGATATTTGAGAAGTGAAATTAAGTTTATTGGATTTACAGATAGTGTGCAATAATTGTTTAAATAAAATTAGGCAGGTGCATAAATTTGGGCACTGTTGTCATTTTATTGATTCCAAAACCTTTAGAACTAATTATTGGAACTCAAATTGGCTTGGTAAGCTCAGCGACCCCTGACCTACATACACAGGTGAATCCAATTATGAGAAAGGGTATTTAAGGGCGTCAATTGTAAGTTTCCCTCCTCTTTTAATTTTCTCTGAAGAGTAGCAACATGGGGGTCTCAAAACAGCTCTCAAATGACCTGAAGACAAAGCTTGCTCACCATCATGGTTTAGGGGAAGGATACAGAAAACTGTCTCAGAGATTTCAGCTCTCTGTTTCCACAGTTAGGAACATATTGAGGAAATGGAAGACCACAGGCATAGTTCAAGTTAAAGCGGATCCGAGATGAAAAACTAACTATAACAAGTAACTTGTCTATATATCTTATCTAAAGTTTAGATAGTTTACACAACAAATCTAGCTGCAAACAGCTTTAATAGAATATGATTATTTCTTCCTGTGATACAATGACAGCAGCCATGTTGTTTGTAAACATTACACAGAGGCAGGCTTATCTGCATCTTGAGCAAAAAAAACTAATCCCCCCTCCTCCTCCCTCTTCCCCTCTGCCTCTGAAATCTCTGGCTAGTAATACCTCCCCCTCCTCCTGCCCAGACTGAGCTCCCATAAGCCCTTGCTACTGTCTGAAAGTGCCTTGGTTCTCTGAAAACCTGTGGGCATGGCTTGTTTAGTATATAGGGAATTACAGTATTAAAACAAAAAAAAAAGTATTTGGCTTGAGGAATGCCCTATAAACAATAGGAAAGGAACCCAATTATGCAATGTGTAAAAGTTCCTCTCGGATCCACTTTAAGGTTTGAAGTGGCAGACCAAGAAAAATCTCGGATAAACAGAAGCGACGAAAGGTGAGAAGAGTCAGAGTCAACCCACAGACCAGCACCAAAGACCTACAACATCATCTTGCTGCAGATGGAGTCACTGTGCATCGTTCAACCATTCGGCGCACTTTACACAAGGATATGCTGTAGGCGAGAGTGATGCAGAGGAAGCCTTTTCTACCCCACAGCACAAACAGAGCAGCTTGAGGTATGCTAAAGCACATTTGGACAAGCCAGCTTCATTTTGGAATAAGGTGCTGTGGACTGATAAAACTAAAATTTAGTTATTTGGGCATAACAAGGGGCGTTATGCATGGAGGAAAAAGAACACAACATTCCAAGAAAAACACCTGCTACCTACAGTAAAATATGTTGGTGGTTCCATCATGCTGTGGGGCTGTGTGGCCAGTGCAGGGACTGGAAATCTTGTCAAAGTTGAGGGATGAATGGATTGTACTCAGTATCAGCAAAAACTTCATTTCACTTCTCAAATGTCACTGTGGGTGTCTCCTATATGATATATTTAAAGGGAACCTTAACTGAACGGGGGTAAAGAGTTTCACTTACCTGAGGCTATTACCAGCCCCCCTGCAGCAGTCCTGTGCCCTCGGAGCCGCTCTGGAATCCCCCGGTCCCCCTCTGTCACTTAGTTTCGTTTTAGGCGACTCACCAGTCGGCCGGCCGCCATGCATATTATTGGACGCATTCCCTACTGCAATTACCGAAGTTGTGGATTTATTAAACTCTGGCCCTCGCCAGATACTGAAAAGGTCTAATACTGACACAACCTTTGTGACTACGTATAGTCAGGAATACAAACAAATCACACAGATCGTGAGGAGGTCTTTACCTGTATTGCAGGCTGATAATTCTCTCAACCAGATTATTAAAAAGGGAATCAGATTTGCAAGCAGGAGAGCTCCCACACTCGGGAGTATCCTGTCACCAAGTCTCTTCTCCCCAATACACAACGGCCATGCTGGTTGACTACACCAGGTTCCTACAGATGTAACTTTTCAACCTGCAACTACTGTGCTGTCCATACTTCTACTCGCTCTGTCACTTCTTTTTCTAATGGTAAAACTTTCTCTATGAGACAATACATTAATTGCGATACGAAGTATGCAATTTACCTTATTTCATGTTCTTTATGCCACATTCAATACGTCGGGTGTACTACCAGACACCTCAGACAACGCATAGCAGAACACTACAGGGGAGCAGGCTGGCTAACATTGGAGGTGTCTAACGTGGCGAAACATTTTAGATCGGTCCACTCAGGTGATATGTCCTCCTTTTCATTTCAAGGTATCGAACGTGTCCTGAGGCCTACGAGAGGGGGCGATGTCTATAAACGACTCCTCACTAGGGAGGCCTATTGGATTTTCCAATTAGGGACACGCTTGCCAGGAGGTCTAAATGCTAAATGGGACCTAAATTCAGTTACCTAAAGTGGTGGTGTTGTTTTACTGTCTGCTTGCTATCTTTTTAACTGTATTCTCAGATGTACAATTTTTGCAATTTTTGCTGCGTAACGGATTACTGTGCTTAATCATATGTTTTCACATTTTTACTACTGTATTATGTCTGTATGTATTTGATTAACCAATTGGGGGTTTACCTGTGGTTTTATTTCCCCAGAGTTTTATATGCACTGTCTTTGTGGGTGGGGTCAGTTGAGCTTGTGCTACCGGGTGTGGCTCCAATCTATTTATGGGTCACTCCTTTCACTTGTGCCTGTGCTATGATTAAGGGTGTATAGCGCCCGAAACATGTCAGCATGTGGTGATGGTTTTAGCTTGCTATGTTTTTGATTGAATAAACGAATTTGATTCCACCGACATTGTGCGGATTTCACCTTCCAGTGGCTGGAGGTTTAGAGCGGAGTTCCACCTTTGTTGTGCCCTTAGCGATGTTGCGGACCGCAACGCCGCATTCCGCACGTGTAGATATGCGTCAACGCGTATTTTTGTATGCATTGCGGTCCGCAACAGCGCTAATTGCAGTAGGGAATGCGTCCAATAATACGCATGGCGGCCGGCCGACTGGTGAGTCGTCAAAAACGAAACTAAGTGACAGCAGGAGACTGGAGGATTCCAGAGCGGCTCCGAGGGCACAGGAATGCTGCAGGGGGCTGGTAATAGCCCCAGGTAAGTGAAACTCTTTACCCCCGTTCAGTTAAGGTTCCCTTTAACTGACATTTTTTATCATGACAACCAATAATTTATACAGGAAAATCATGACAATTAACAAGGTTGCCCAAACTTTTGCATCCCACTATATTACTTATAACTATATATTGCTGTATATTAGCATGTAATCCAACCCAATGGTGCTTGGCCTAGGCTATAATGTCACGCAGCCTTCTGCTCCATTGCACTCTGGGAAATCAACTGACGTTCAGGGCCGGTTCTCTCATGAAGCAAGGTGAAACAACATTTACATCAGACGCAGAGATTACAGGGGCAGCATTTTTTTACTGTGTTTACACTAACCGCATGCAGTCAGAGTAGGAGGAGAAGCGAGAGGAGAGCAAAGTGAGGAGGTTATCGTCGGGGAAAAACAGCTTGTTGTGCTTTGTGAGGAGTCTGACAGTGAGTGGGGGGGGGGGGGGCAGGAGTGCAGCAGTTTCTCATCTGACTTGCACAGCAGAAGGGAGGAGGTGGCACTGCTGTCCTGACTGAGGAGGACTGGAGTAGCTGAGGGTAGCAGTTTGTTTGTCACAGGCTCACAGCCAGACAACGTGCTATTGTGTTGAGCTACAGCATGTCAATTAAACCATATTAGGAAAAATGCAGTGACTTTCCTATGAAAGATATTATATTCATAGGTACTATGTTGAAACTACTCAGATTCTCACCACAAGCTGTTGAACTTGAACCTGGTAAAACAATATTTGAAATAAACATATACTAAAGTTATACTAGCTCAGTATCCATTCTGCAAGCCTGCAAAGCTAACTGCAAAACACACAATTTGCTCACTATCAGCTAAAGCACTTTCCTGCCTTTATCTGGTCAGCAGGCGCCAGTCAGCCAATCAGGTATACTGTCATACACCCTTTGCCTGCTGTACCAACTCTAGCAGGAATTGCATAAATTAGCATCCAGGTGGGAGGCTTCGGTTGGATGTAATCTGTAATCGTAGATTACATCTTTTACAGGGACGCCCCATGTAGGCACATCTCCCACACCGTCCCCTCCCTAACCACCGTGCGATACCCAGAGGGAAGTGCAGGTGGCCCTGGACCTCTCACCACCAGGAAATTCACCCCCAATGCAAAGCTAGGAAATATGTACTGCAGATAATTCCTGTAATCCAAACAGGCTTATCAAACAATGATATAACGTTGAACTGTGCTGCTCTAACAAAAACGTATAGTGGCTTCTGTTAAATTCCACATAGCTTCCAAGTGGAAGCAGCCTGGTCTATCTTTTGACCAGATATCGAGCACCACTTTGAATAAACATGGCATCCCTATCTTGATGTTACCGATAGTGTTGACATGACTTTGGTCATTGATCTTTGAGCTCCTTGGGGCCTCCTAGGACTCACCTTCTGTTCCTCTATGTTTGGAAGTTACAACGCGATCCTCTTTCAAATGGGTATAATGTCATTTGGTGACAGCAAAATTGGGGATACTGAGTCTCAGAGATTATATATACTCTTCCATGAGCATTTTTAGTAGGGTAGTTATACCTTTACTTATCTTTGGCACTGTATGGTTTAACTAGAGTTCTTCCAAAGATTCTTGCTTTATGCTGATCTGATTACTTGACTGCACCAGTGGTTGATTTGTGCCGATTGTTTGTGTTCTGAACAGGGAATGTTTTGAATATTTGTATGTATTTTACGAATGCTAGATTATTATTATCTTCAATATCTTTTTGAAACTCATAAAAACAAAACAGGAAATTGGTAACAGATATCAGAATAATAAATCAGAGTAGGTCTGTCCCAGCATTCTGTATATGTCTAATTTGACCACTAGTTTAGATAGAGATATGGGAGACGGGGCTGAGTCTGCAGGTGATTGCGTCTCTTGATCTTTCACATCTGTGTTCGATGTATCTCAAATAACCATCTGACACACCTCCCGGGGATGCCAAATATGAAATTTGTTGGTACAGTTATTAATTCTTGCTGTAATGTGTTCCAGTTGTTTCCCTACCCTAACCTGATCCCATATCTTTCATTTGAGTGGCTGTATTTATCTCTATCTATCTGTGTTTTAGCAGCTGATAAGATATGCGATGTACATTTCTGGGCCTAACCTTAAAGGTAGATAAAGGGAGGTCCAAAAGTAATGTAAAGGTGCCATATCCTTATAGATGGCCACCAGATTTGACCATCAGATCAAATCTGATCTGAAAGAGATCTATTACTGCAACACACTAGGCACCGATTTTTAATAGATTTCAGCATGAAATTAATAAAAATCTATCTAGCCGCAGCATTGCACTGTTTGATGCAGTCAGTGCAGTTTCTAGGATAAATTTCTCCCAGGGCGAGTGTCAAAAAATATGCTACATTATCACCACATCGCCAAATGTCATTTGTGTAAATCACGCACCTGTACTCACATCTCGAGACTGCGGAAACACCCGTCGCTCAAAAAAAATTGACGTTTGCCGTAAAAATTACAGTAAAAAATGCATATTGGAATTTACAATTTGCAACTGGCTATACCACCTATACCTACATCGAACAATTTCAGCAAAAATTGATTGTACACTCGATCGAGCCAGCAGCCGCATCGAGTGATAGAATCGGCGAAATATGCTCTGAAATATGCTCTGTGTGCCTTGTACTGCGATAATATTTTATTCATTGTACACCCCCCCCCCCCTCCCCCCCCCCAAGACCAGGCTATTTTTCACAAAAATGGCCACTGCAGCTTTAAGGGCTCACATACAAGTCATAAAATGTACAACAACATTGTGCTATGCCCAAAGCTCAAAAACCATTGAGCACAACATACAACATAGAACAAAATCAACTGAAATAACACAAAATAAAAATACAATTGGATTTGTCGCAGAGCGGGGACGGTACCCCCTTAAAGGGACTCCGAGCTCAAGTAAAAAAAGAAAGTTGTACTCACCCGGGGCTTTTTCCAGCCCAGTGCTGGTCGGGAGGTCCCACGACGGCGTCCTGGCTCCTCTCCTAGTCCCCGCTCCGGAATGGCTGACCGGCCGCAGCCCGGGCGACACTCTGCTGAGTGTCGGACTGTTCCTTCCGCGTATGACGCGGCTGACGTCACACGCCGGCCGCCTCGCGCCATCACGGCGGCCGGCGTGGCAGTACGGTGCATGCGCGCTTTAATCGCGCATGCGCAGTACTTTCACGCCGGCCGCCGTGATGGCGCGAGGTGGCCGGCGTGTGACGTCAGCCGCGTCATACGCGGAAGGAACAGCCCGACACTCAGCAGAGTGTCGCCCGGGCTGCGGCCGGTCAGCCATTCCGGAGCGGGGAGTAGGAGAAGAGCCAGGACGCCGTCGTGGGACCTCCCGACCAGCACTGGGCTGGAAAAAGCCCCGGGTGAGTACAACTTTCTTTTTCACTTGAGCTCGGAGTCCCTTTAAGCGTTACCCAGATAATTTAACATGCTGGTACTAAATCAAGTTAATTCATACCCTTAGTCCAGGGAAATATCATACAGGTCGAGCCACATAGCCCAGACTTTGTCAAGTTTCTTAGGAATTATCCTATGTTCGTAAACCTGTTTTAGGATCGGTAAATCTTTTCTAATATAGGCTTCCCAGTACTGTACCGTGGGAGGGTGATCTTGATTCCACCTCAAGATTATTACTTCAATAGCATAAAAGACAAGGTTTCTAAATGATAGGCATTTTGCCTATACTTTTATTGTATCATTAATTATGCCCAATAGATAGTTTCTAGACCTGGTTGATATAGTATGATTAGGAAACATCCTCTGTCCAAGTTTGCACCTGTGACCAGAAGGTTAGCAACTGGGGACATTGCCACAAGATATGAAATCTGACCGCACATCTGACCGCACCGTGAACATGCAGAGGGAATACCCTTCTTAAATGTTTTCCTTCAAATGGGGGAGTAATATGCTCTATGAATAACCTTAATCATTAATCATAATAATAATTTTATCTTTGGCAGAAATTCTGGCTTTGACTGAAACGGAGCAAGATTACTCAGAATTGAGGTCTGGGTCATCAGTTTGCTATTTAGTAAAGTAAAACGTTTTTGCATTTTGGTGGACATTTGCAGTCTTAGGACCTGATAGAGGGCAGACTATGCTTTAGGAAGGTCCCCAGTTGCTGCACTCAGTTCTACCAGGGTTGATTGAAGGTTCAGTTGGGTGTCTGTTCCCCCAAATTGTGCTGAAAAGGCATGACGGACCCGAAGGAATTAAAAAAAACCCTTGTTAGATATACTGTAGGATTCCTTCAGCTGATTAAATGTCATCAGATGACCCTCGAAGACCAGGTCCCTGAGTCTTGTGATTCCATAATTGACCCAAAAGCAAGGATCTGGTATTGTTAAGAAGTGGGGAAGTGCTTTATCGTGCCAAAGTGGCAAAATAATTGCAGTGGCTGGACTTGGGATTTTTGAGCTAACTTTCAAATCTGTAGAAATGTTTTCATCGGAGTAGTGAGACGTGGGAGCAGTTACGTCCTCTAAAGGGTAGACTTGCCAGGGCGTTCAATGAGCCTATTATTGCTGCTTCTATTTTGTTGGAGGGATTTTCTGAGGATTGAGAGAACCACCACCAGGTAGTTACCAATACCGCAGCGCAGTAATAAAGCTTGAATATTGGTTTTGCAATCCCACCTTCATCCTTTGGAAGGTGCAGGGTTTTAAGAGCTATCCTATGGATCTTTGAATTCCACAAGCAGGAAGAGATATGCGTGTCGATAGTACCAAAGATAGAGTTAGGTATGGGTGGTAACATCTGTCTTTAATACCCTACTTTATTCCTAGATCACATAGGGTTGTAATTTCCTCTTGTTGGTCAACAGACAGCTTAGAAATTTCAGCCATTAAAACTGAAAAAAAAAATGAGCGTTATTGAAAGTGCCATTTTTTTGCCAATGTCAGGTGATGCAGAAAAATTGGTGGCTGGGACCCAGAGACCCATGTAAGGGGGGAAGCTGTAGTCACTTACTCACTGAGAACTAAGAGATCCAACCTCAGGGATACTGCAGTAGAACACCAGTCACCATCTCTGGAGTTTCAATATCTTGGCATTGTCACTTAACTTGGCATGCAAGCTGAGTCTGACCCTACGTATCCTGTGGCAATGTCCTGCAATTTTCTTGCTGCTCGATAGCAGGCTTGCACTGACATATTGAGAAGCCGAATATTTTGGAGTTGGTGTAAAAGAAGTAATAGGAAGTGACTCCCTTGAGGTGGGTTAGCGGTCCCGTCTTCTCTCTCTACTGCTGCATTTCCTCTATGTCTGTTATAGAACAGATGCTAGACCTTCTATATGACAGTGGTTCCCTGGTGACATGACCTTGTCACCATAGTCATTATCATCTATGCCAATCACTGCATATGCAACCAATGCTCCACATTCATCTGTTGCTATGGCAGCATCCAGTAGGTCCTGACCACATGCACCAAAGTTATCCAAGTCTGCCTCCTGCTGTTTGGATTGCACTGAAAGATCTTCAGCCGCATCCTAAAATATCATGGGAGACTCATTGGAAGGTAAAGGCACATTTGCAATGCAGACTATTGGGTGGGTGTTTGCTCCTGTCACTGCTTTGCTGGTTCCTACATAAAAAGAGACTACGGCATGTCTGCCCCAAGAGACCCAGTCCACAGTCCTCTCCACATGACTTGGCTGTTTGCTCTTATTCCATCCTCCAAATACATGTAGCAACATACTGGTACTCCGCACACATCTCAGACCTGTTTGAAAACGTATGCTGCTGCCTTCAACAGCTGTCGTTGTTCTACAGTGGTAGACTCCCTGGGACTATGCCCTCTGTCATATGTCTGCCACTGGGTCTAATATATAGTCTGTGTGTGTATGTGTATCAAGAATACGTAGTCACAGGGCCCCTAGTGGCCGGACCGCAAAATGCCTTTCAATCGGTTTAAGCACACGGACCATGCAATCTGTGGTCGCAATTGGTGCGCAGAAACCACTGGAATTTTGGCAGCAGACCGTCTAGAAGGGAGCCTGTGAGTTACGATAATCCAATTTACACACTATTTTAGGATATAACTGCCACCACCTCTGTTACCATGGGACAGAGGAGCCCACTGACTGGCTGACCCTAGACCTGCAAATAAAACGGTTAAACACACTCTATTCTGTCTAGCTAGCAACAATAGTAGCGACTCTTCAGAAGTCAGGGTTCAGTTTGTGAGACTTAATAGCAGGGTAGCTGAATAAATAAATGACGGTAGCGTCGTTTATTAAATATGCAATATGAATAATTAATATATACAGAAATTCATTAAAATCAACAATTATAGAAACATTAATAGCCAGTATGAAAATAAAAGGGAGAAAATACTTAGGTTCGTGGAAATATGTCCTTCTGGGAAAACTCATAAAGTTCTTGGTTTCAGTTCAGTTCAGTTCAGGAGCAAAGTTCAGACAAGATGGCCACCACTGTTCCTCAGAGTGGCAGCATGCTCCCATGAAGGTGGAATTTGGAGGAATGAGGGAGGAGTCCCTGGCAAACACTTTTGACTGCTCCCCATCTTTGGGTGGAGTCTCAGGTCCAGCCCAGGGGCTGGACAGGGGGCAGTTAACTCCCTGGATGGGTTCCTGGTGCCCACCAAATATGACATTTTCCATATCTCAGCTTACGCTACCCGCACACACTTAACGGTCACAGATTCATGTTCCTCAGAATATGACAGTTCTTATGACATCAAACTTGGGTGCTTTTGCATGCCCGGTTACGAAGTAGCGGAATACCTCGGGTTCTGGGTATGTCAGGGCCTCAATTTAATATCAAAATATTCACCAGATCCGGACCAGCAGAATGAGATAACTTTCACATCTCTCCTATGAACGGTATTCCTTAAACCGGCGAAAAATAATAACTCCATGCATTCCTAAACTGGCTTCATGGCTTCAGCAAGTCTGAGCCCTGGCTGGGGAAGCCTACTCTGGATGAAAGGACTTTTGGTGATTTACACCTCTGGCTAATTAACAAGTCACTGGCCAGGAAGGGAACTCTTTTGTTTATGTAAATTAACCACACTGACCTTTCAGTGAGCATACTTGCTCTCATGAAAAGAACTGTGCTAACACCTATGAAGACAACAGGACCACAGGCTTCACTGCAGATAGCCACAGACAGACAATCTATGGCAGGCAATGCAACGACAATCGGTGCAGTAAAGCGATTGCGTTTTAGTTTCTCATGGCTCATCTGTCACATACGCAATAGTGATATGTAACATAAGACAGATAGGAACAGGTCAGTGACTTAAGCTGTGACTACAAATAGGTGTACAATTTTTATATCCACCTATCAGGTGTGATCTTTGGTGGTGCACCTCTATACAACAGGACAGTGTCTTCAACAGTTCTTCAACAGTGTCTTCAACAGTTAAATAAATAAGTGTACTTTTTTTGTCAACCATTATAAGGTGTGATCTATGCTGGTACAGAGCTGTACAGTATCTTCAACTTAGAAAAAACAAAAACAAAAAAAAAAACATAACTTTTTTCTAACACATACCAGGTGCTATCAGTGCTGGAGAAACACTGTACAGTGTCTTAAACAGTTAAAGGGGCACTATGGCGAAAAATTGTAAAATTTAAAATATGTGCAAACATACACAAATAAGAAGTACGTTTTTTCCAGAGTAAAATGAGACATAAATTATTTTTCTCCTATGTTGCTGTCACTTACAGTAGGTAGTAGAAATCTGACAGAAGCGACAGGTTTTGGACTAGTCCATCTTTTCATAGAATATTCTCAGGGATTTATTTATTTTCAAAAGCACTTAGTTAATGGCAGTTGCTCCGTCCAACTGCCACAAAACTGTGTAGCGAGCAGGGAAGCTGGCCAGCATCATTGTTTAAATCCTTTTTAGGGAATATCTTTATAAAGAATAAAAGCCTTGCTGAGAATCCCTTATGAAGAGATGGACTAGTCTAAAACCTGTCACTTCTGTCAGATTTCTACTACCTACTGTAAGGGACAGCAACATAGGAGAAAAATCATTTATGGCTCATTTTACTCTGGAAAAAAAATACTTCTTATTTGTTTATGTTTGCACATATTTTAACCTTTTGGGGACCAAGTACATTGAATCAACGTCCAGCAGGTGGTGCTACTGTTCTGAATGAACGTTGATTCAACGTCCGCGCTACCGAACCGTCCCGACGCGATCATGTGCACAGGAGAGGGGAGATTAAGCAGTCATATGACAGCTGGCATCTCCCCTCAGTGATCAGCAGCCATTGCGTATGGCTGCTGATCACGTGATCACTACGATCGCCGTCGGAACGTAGTGATCAATTTGACAGCTGTGGCAGTAGGAGGGAAAGAAGAGGATCCACTCACCTCCCTGCGGTTCCCGCGATGATCGGGGCCCCCCACCGCTCTTGGCGGCATTTCTGCTCCTTCTGACGTCAGCACCGGGTCCCGGCTTGATGACGTCATCAAGCCGCGACCCGGAACTGAGCGGCAGTAGGAGCTGAGATGCCGGCCGGAGCAGAGGGGTCCACTGCGGCTCATTGCTGGAGCCTAGAAGGTGAGTGATTGCTGCTGACAAGGGGGGACACCTGGCCACACAGGGGGGAGACAGCCCAGCGAGACCCTGCAGGGATCCGGCTGCCTGACCCCCCAATGCCCCCCCTTCTGCAAAAATGTCTGGTCCTGAAGGGGGGTTAGGCGGCCGGTCCCGTAAGGGTTACATTTTATAATTTTTCGCCATAGTGCCCCTTTAAACACTTAAATAGGAGTGACATTTTTTCCAACACCTATCAGGTACAATTAGTGATAGTGCAGAGATGCAGTGTCTTGAACAGTTCTTCAACAGTTAAATAAATACATGTACATTTTTTTCAACCCATATCAGGTATGATCTATGCTGATGCAGAGATGTACAGTGTCCTCAACGTAAAAAAAAAAATAAACATACAATTTTTTCCAACACCTATCAGGTGCTGTCAGTGCTGGTGCAACACTATACAGTGTCTTGAACATTTAACTAGTTCAGCCTTCAGTCGTTTTTCACCTTATGCATCCAAGCAATTTTCACCTCCCATTCATTCGCCAATAACTTTATTACTACTTATCACAATTAATTGATCTATATCTTGTTTTTTCTGCCACCAATTAGGCTTTATTTGGGTGGTACATTTTGCTAAGAATTATTTTTTTCTAAATGCATTTTAAACGGGAATATTAAGAAAAAAATTGAAAGAATTCATTATTTCTCAGATTTGGGCCTTATAGCTTTAAAATAATACATGCTACCATAATTATATCCTACATATTTTATTTGCCCATTTGTCCCAGTTATTACACCATTTAAATTATGTCCCTATCACAATGTATGGCACCAATATTTTATTTGGAAATAAAGGTGCATTTTTTCAGTTTTGCATCCATCACTATTTACAAGCCCATAATTTAAAAAATATTAGTAATATACCCTCTTGACATGCATATTAAAAAATAGTTCAGGCCTTTAGGTAACTATTTATGTTTTTTTGTTTTTTATTATTGTAATTTTTGTATTTATTTTTTTAGTTAATAATTTTATTTGGGTATTGTTTTGTAGTGTGGGAGGTAAACAGTTCATTTTAAATGTAATTTACTGTGTTTATTGAAAATAAAATGTATGTAGATGTAGTTTTACTATCTGGCCACAAGATGGCCTCAGTCACTTTTTTTTCCAGCTGCGCGGCAGCAGCCCTTTGGACATAGCAGCTACGTCCAAAAGGCTGAAATGGTCAAACACAATAAGCATACAATTTTTCTTATCCCCTGACAGAGGTAGTATTTGGGGTGAAATTCTGTGGAACGTTAAAGTTTTCTGCACTTCTCACTGAATTTTTTGCCATCATACCAACCCTAGGCTTTGCCCTTGATCAATTGTCAAGAAAGTGGTCACATGGAGAATCTCTGGGCCTTTCTCGTGGAAAACTTTGGTAATTGAGAAAGGTTTGATTCAACACAAGATTGAACTCAGTATTCTCACTTGCTCAATCCTAGGTAACATAACAAATCAAGCATTCATGATGGATTCAGTATGATGCAGTAACCAATCTTTCAGTGTTAGCTGCAGCTTTGATGAATTTCAGTGCATTAAGGCCCCTTATGCCTGTGAATCTCCTAAATAACAAACAGAGCTTTTTAGAAGCTCAGAGCAAGAGGTAAAAACTACATAGATAAAAAGCCACTATGCTGAATTTTCAAACTCTTGTGAATGTTCCTGTTTGGCGTGATTTTTTTTTTAGACCAGATAAGCGACAGTATGGCATATACACGTAGTTGTTGGGAAGAGCAGATGTACTGTAGTTTCTTGGAATTATTATTTCATATTCTGCATTTGCAATAAACAAGAATAGATCCTGGCACACTGTTTCTATAAATTGTCATTCTAATGAAAACATTGACTTTGCTGTTTGCATCGATCAGGTGCTTTTAAGTGAGCAATCTAGACATCTCCACAATTTGAGTAATTTATATACAGTATAACGTAATGTGAATTATAAATAACGTAATATACATGAACCCGCTTGTAAAAATCAACAATATGTGTCTGAGCGAGGAGCATACAAAGACAATCTTTAGTGCTTTCTACTTACAGTATTGACACATCACACCTCCAGCTGCATAGTGTCAGTTGGCCCCTCTTTACCACCTCTTAAAGAGGAACTGTTGTGAAAATAACATAATAAATAAAATAGGTGGTTGTTTTTTTGTTGTTGTTGTTTTTTTTTGCAATATTCACTTATATAGTATTTAGTCAGATTTGCCCATTGCAAAATCTTTCCTCTCCCTGATTTACATTCTTAAGAAGGTATGGAGGAGCTCACCACTATATAGAGTGGATGTACATTAAAAAATGTAGGCTGGCCCTGTCACTTTAAATGCTCTTTGCAATCAACAAGTTGCAGTGAAATTTAAAAAAGGAGCAGGATGCTCCAAAACGTTGTTCATTTTTGTAACTGATGTTGCAATAAAAGTTAAAGGGCATTTAAAGTCACTGTGCCGGTCTACATTCTTCGAAGTATCTGGATATAAATTCTGAAGTTTTTCACAGGTGCCAACATCCTTAGTCTTGTAAAGTGATCTCTAAAGAATGTTTTTATACTGAGAGTTCCAAAGCCAGTACAGATAATACCTGGTCTCCCAGAGTGCTCTGAGAGTTGAATTCTGCATATCTAACAGCCTAAGCTAAGCATCACTGGGAGGGCAGGGTGACATTACAATATACAGCAATATATCATTATTGGAAGTGTTTCTGATGCTAAGACCATTAAAATTAACATAAAAGTGGGTATCGTAAATAATTTACTGCATTTTACTAAATGTCATTACAGTGCCTTTTTAATAATCTAATATACAAGCCCAACATTGTTATTTTTGAGTTTTATTTTGGGTTTAAAATGGGATTAAACGCCCAAAATGTAATCACTGCCAGCTAGAAGCTTATTGTCTGGCCTCTTTACTCTGCTTTCCCTCCTTCTTCCAAAACAGCTCAACTATTGCCATTGCAACATGTATATTCAGCAGAGGAGGGAGAGGGAGCAAAGTGAAAAGACCAGACAGAGAGCTTATCCTGGCAATGATTACTTTTTCATATTAGCAGAGCAGTACAAACTTATACTGCTCTCTGCATCAGGGCCGGGCCGAAGCATAGGCTGGAGAGGCTCCAGCCTCAGGGCGCAGTGTAGGAGGGGGCGCACAATTCATTCAGCTGTCATTCCTAATTGTGTTTGAAGCAGAAAGAAATAAGAAAAGTAGATACATGGAAGTGACTACAAGCCAGAAAACTAGAGATTAAGGTGTTGGGGGCCCTGGGGTGCCTCTTAGTCTAATAGCAATCAGTGTGTGACGGCTGGGATGGAGGGAGGGAAGGGCGCACTTTGGTGTCTCAGCCTTGGGTGCTGGAGGACCTTGTCCCGGCTCTGCTCTGCATTGAAAGTAAACATGTTTTACACATAGGTAATGCCTTCAAATTTTATTTTATGCTCCTAAAGGCTCATACACATGTCCCAACAATCTGCACAAAAATCTTCTAAACTTAGTCTGTTGGCAGATAGTTGGGGCGTAGGTATGGCTGGCAAGTGACCAGGCGACCAACTGATAACAAGTTGTTAGCCAGATCCAACCGGTGGATCAACCTGCCACACTATTATGCAGTTTGGAATATGTGTACAAGTCTTTTGAACAACTTTGTTGTTTTTCAAGGCAGACAAGTTGTGCAGTTTGTCATTTAGCTTGCATCAATGGTATTGCAGTGAGTTGGTTGTTTAGTTGGTTGGCGTGTGTGTACATACTTGTTGTGTAAACAACTTGTTTTTGCGGTTGGTCATCTTGTGCGGTTGGTTGTGCATTATGTTGGACGTGTATATGAGCCTTAAGAGTAGGTACTTACATTTTAGTTTAGGGAGCTTAATGCGACAAATTAGACATAGTGTTAGGCCAGGTCCATAATACGATGGGTTTGTATTGTGCACCATCCACGGAGCAAATCCCTGTTCAGATCTGTCCATTTCATTGGACATGTCATTATGACAGGTCCGACTTCTGCAGTGCTGGGCGTAATGGAAAAAGCTACGCTTACGGATCATTACGCGTAATTTTACGCTATTACGCATTACGGAATTACGCTTACGGCGTAGACATTCAATTTCGGTACATGTCTGTAATTACGCATAGCCCTTACGCAATTACGCGTAAGAATACCGTAATTCAGGTTGTTACGTTATAGGCTTACGCGTAAAATCCTACTAGCAATTAATGCGTAAGGTCATGCTGCCAAGCGGAAAAGTTGACGCATGGATCAATGTTAGGTAGCCGCCGACTTTAAGTGTTAATAGCAAAGCCCCCTTAATTGCTAAGAGCCTCAAATTTGGAGAATATATTAAGGAGATCAGAAGGAATAAGAGGAAAATTTTTTTTTCAAAAAGACCTTATAGTTTTTGAGAAAATCGATGTTAAAGTTTCAAAGGAAAAATATATACATTTAAAAACCCGCCGACTTTAACGGTTAATAGCAAAGCCTGCTTAAAATGTAGGAACACCGAATTCACAGGGTATATTAAGGGGATCAGTGGGAATAAGAGGAAAACTTTTTTTTCAAAAAGACCTTATAGTTTTTGAGAAAATCGATTTTTAAGTTTCAAAGGCAAAAATGTCTTTTAAATGCGGAAAATGTCAGTTTTTTTTGCACAGGTAACAATAGTGTTTTATTTTCATAGATTCCCCCAAGTGGGAAGAGTTTTACTTACTTCGTTCTGAGTGTGGGAAATATTAAAAAAAAAACGACGTGGGGTCCCCCCTCCCAGACCTCTTTAACCCCTTGTCCCCCATGCAGACTGGGATAGCCAGAATGCGGAGCACCGGCCGCGTGGGGCTCCGCACCCTGACTATACCAGCCCGCATGGTCCATGGATTGGGGGGTCTCGGAAGGGGAGGGGCTGCCAAGCTTTCCCCTCCCCCTCCGAGCCCTTGTCCAATCCAAGGACAAGGGGCTCTTCTCCACCTCCAATGGGCGGTGGAGGTGGAGGCCGCGATTTCCTGTGGGGGGGGGGGGTTCATGGTGGCATCTGGGAGTCCCCTTTAAAAAGGGGTCCCCCAGATGCCCACCCCCCCTCCCAGGAGAAATGAGTATAGAGGTACTTGTACCCCTTACCCATTTCCTTTAAGAGTTAAAAGTAAATAAACACACAAACACATAGAAAAAGTATTTTAATTGAACAAAAAACATAACCACGAAAAAGTCCTTTAATATTCTTAATTAACCATTAATACTTACCTGTCCCTTTAAAAGCCAGTTCCCACGAAATATCCTCGGAAATATACTAATCAGTTACAATGTAACAAAGTTGTTACAATGTAACAACTTTGTTACTTTGTAACACCACCGCACCCGACGTCACTCGCCGCTCACCCGCCGGCCGCCGCATACACTCTAAGTCCCCGCCGGCTCCCGCCGTCCACTCCGCCCACACCTGTCACCCATATACATGCTGGCACCCATGGGTGCCAGCATGTATATAGGTGACATGTGGGAGAGGCGGGGAGGGCAGCGGAGCCGGCGGGGACTTAGCGTCCTAAACCTGACAGAGCTCTGAGCTATATAGCTCAGAGCTCTCTAAAGCATCTTTGTATTTGGGCTCCAAGGAGCCCCATTGGTCCTTAGCAGACCAATGGGGTTCCTTCTGATTTGAAGGAACCCCATTGGTCTGCTAAGGACCAATGGGGCTCCTTGGAGCCCAAATACAAAGATGCTTTAGAGAGCTCTGAGCTATATAGCTCAGAGCTCTGTCGGGTTTAGGACGCTAAGTCCCCGCCGGCTCCGCTGCCCTCCCCGCCTCTCCCACATGTCACCTATATACATGCTGGCACCCATGGGTGCCAGCATGTATATGGGTGACAGGTGTGGGCGGAGTGGACGGCGGGAGCCGGTGGGGACTTAGAGTGTATGCGGCGGCCGGCGGGTGAGCGGCGAGTGACGTCGGGTGCGGTGGTGTTACAAAGTAACAAAGTTGTTACATTGTAACAACTTTGTTACATTGTAACTGATTAGTATATTTCCGAGGATATTGCGTGGGAACTGGCTTTTAAAGGGACAGGTAAGTATTAATGGTTAATTAAGAATATTAAAGGACTTTTTTCGTGGTTATGTTTTTCGTTCAATTAAAATACTTTTTCTATGTGTTTGTGTGTTTATTTACTTTTAACTCTTAAAGGAAATGGGTAAGGGGTACAAGTACCTCTATATTCATTTCTCCTGGGAGGGGGGGTGGGCATCTGGGGGACCCCTTTTTAAAGGGGACTCCCAGATGCCACCATGAACCCCCCCCCCCTAGGAAATCGCGGCCTCCACCTCCCATCGGAGGTGGAGAAGAGCCCCTTGTACTTGGATTGGACAAGGGCTCGGAGGGGGAGGGGAAAGCTTGGCTGCCCCTCCCCTTCCGAGACCCCCCAATCCATGGACCATGCGGGCTGGTATAGTCAGGGTGCGGAGCCCCACGCGGCCGGTGCTCCGCATTCTGGCTATCCCAGTGTGCATGGGGGACAAGGGGTTAAAGAGGTCTGGGAGGGGGGACCCCACGTCGTTTTTTTTTTATATTTCCCACACTCAGAACGAAGTAAGTAAAACTCTTCCCACTTGGGGGAATCTATGAAAATAAAACACTATTGTTACCTGTGCAAAAAAAACTGACATTTTCCGCATTTAAAAGACATTTTTGCCCTTGAAACTTAAAAATCGATTTTCTCAAAAACTATAAGGTCTTTTTGAAAAAACAAATTTTCCTCTTATTCCCACTGATCCCCTTAATATACCCTGTGAATTTGGTGTTCCTACATTTTAAAGAGAACCCGAGGTGTGTTTAAAGAATGTTATCTGCATACAGAGGCTGGATCTGCCTATACAGCCCAGCCTCTGTTGCTATCCCAAACCCCCCTAAGGTCCCCCTGCACTCTGCAATCCCTCATAAATCACAGCCATGCTGTGAGGCTGTATTTACATCTGTAGTGTAAGTCTCAGCTGCTCCCCCGCCTCCTGCATAGCTCTGGTCCCTGCCCCTGTCCCTTCACTCCAATCAGCAGGGAGGGAAGGATGCAGGCGGGGACTGGAGTTCTGCAGGAGGCGGGGAGAGCAGCAGACTGACACTATAGAGATAAACACAGCCAGCTCTGACAAGCTGTTTGTCAGCAGCGTGGCTGTGATTTATGAGGGATTGCAGAGTGCAGGGGGACCTTAGGGGGGTTTGGGATAGCAACAGAGGCTGGGCTGTATAGGCAGATCCAGCCTCTGTATGCAGATAATATTCTTCAAAGCCACCTCGGGTTTTCTTTAAGCAGGCTTTGCTATTAACCGTTAAAGTCGGCGGGCTTTTAAATGTATATATTTTTCCTTTGAAACTTTAACATCGATTTTCTCAAAAACTATAAGGTCTTTTTGAAAAAAAAAATTTTCCTCGTATTCCTTCTGATCTCCTTAATATATTCTCCAAATTTGAGGCTCTTAGCACTTAAGGGGGCTTTGCTATTAACCCTTAAAGTCGGCGGCTTTTTTATATTATACGGGAGCGTAATATTACGTGATTACGGCAGACTGTGTAATTTCAATGGGAGTTTACTGTCTTACGCGTAATTTGTTACGCGTAATAACGTAACCTACGGTCTACGCGTAATTAATTACGCGTAATACCGTAACCTTACACGTAACGCTTACGGTGCATTTGTAGTGAATTACGATGCGTAATTACGCTAATGCGTAATTTCGGCCCAGCACTGGACTTCTGTTTGGTGGCTATAAAAAATGTTACAATTCAGCACTGAACTATATGTGGTTATAACTATTTTACCATGCATTACTTGTGACATCCAAAGCAGAAAACTGTAATTCATCTCCAGTTCCACAGTGATGTTTCTGGCACAAATAAAGAAAAATGTCACATTGTGCCAGTAAACAATTAACTATGAATACTACAAAAGGCATTTTTACACCTGTACGGTACTATAGAACTTTTGGAAGATACCATTTTACAAGAAGGTGATTTTGTTTGGGCAGACAGTACCATAACACAGGAGAAAGATCATCCACTCTCTCTAAAAGCCAAAAAATGTGCTGTAATTGTTTTGGCCCATGTTGCTAAGAAACCTGATCACTCTGTGAGAAATTTGTACTTTCCATAAATGCACACAGTGAAATGCAATGGAGATATCTGTCTGTTGTGTTTTCCCTGAACTGTCCCGGCATGTTTTGAAATGGCATGAATCGGTTATGTATCACATGGCCATTAATTATGGTTCTAATTGAACCTTAGCTAATGAGAACATAAAGAGTCCGTTGTTCTGTTGTGTCACCAGGCACTCAGCTTTGTGTCACTTCCTTGTTATGCTGCACTCTAGCCTGTCTCTGCCAGGGTAATTTGATCATAAGATTTATGCTGCATTACTCAGTGCTGGTGGACTGATAAGAAGGTACATTCTCACCTTTGTGTTTTCCTGTATTACCACACTGGATGATTATTGTCTAAAATATTTCCTTGACCGGGGTCCTGATGTAGTCAGATTGTGTTTCTCAACACTTTTGCAGCAAGTACAACTTTATAAAAGATGGTGTTCGCAAACATCCCTTGCTGTGGGTTCAAATCATTTCAAGCACCCGATCTTTATAAACACACTTAGCAGAAATACACGTAAACTAATATACTTATCCAGATAGGTTTATGTAGGATACAGTAAAACCTTGGGTTGAGAGTATATTGGTTTAAGAGCGCTTTGCAATACAAGCAAAAGATTTTGTGAAATTGTGACTTGATATACAAGCAACTTCTTGATATACAGGATCTTCTCAAAAATTAGCATATTATGATAAAGTTCATTATTTTCTGTAATGTACTGATACACAATAGACTTTCATATATTTTAGATTCAAATACACACAACTGAAGTAGTTCAAGCCTTTTATTGTTTTAATATTGATGATTTTGGCATACAGCTCATGAAAACCCAAATTTCCTATCTCAAAAAATTAGCATATTTCATCCGAACAATAAAAGAAAAGTGTTTTTAAAACAAAAAAAGTAAACCTTCAAATAATTATGTTCAGTTATGCACTCAATACTTGCTCGGGAATCCTTTTGCAGAAATGACTGCTTCAATGCGGTGTGGCATGGAGGCAATCAGCCCGTGGCCCTGCTCAGGTGTTATGGAGGCCCAGGATGCTTCAATAGCGGCCTTAAGCTCATCCAGAGTGATGGGTCTTGCGTCTCTCAACTTTCTCTTCACAATATCCCACAGATTCTCTATGGGGTTCAGGTCAGAAGAGTTGGCAGGCCAATTGAGCACAGTAATACCATGGTCAGTAAACCATTTACCAGTGGTTTTGGCACTGTGAACAGGTGCCAGGTCGCACTGAAAAATGAAATCTTCATCTCCATAAAGCTTTTCAGCAGATGGAAGCATGAAGTGCTCCAAAATCTCCTGATAGCTAGCTGCATTGACCCTGCCCTTGATAAAACACAGTGGACCAACACCAGCAGCTGACATGGCCCCCCAGACCATCACTGACTGTGGGTACTTGACACTGGTCTTCAGGCATTTTGGCATTTCCCTCTCCCCAGTCTTCCTCCTGACTCTGGCACCTTGATTTCCGAACGACATGTAAAAGTGGCTTTCATCCGAAAAAAGTACTTTGGACCACTGAGCAACAGTCCAGTGCTGCTTCTCTGTAGCCCAGGTCAGGCGCTTCTGCCGCTGTTTCTGGTTCAAAAGTGGGTTTATGCTTCCATCTGCTGAAAAGCTTTATGGAGATGAAGATTTCATTTTTCAGCACGACCTGGCACCTGCTCACAGTGCCAAAACCACTGGTAAATGGTTTACTGACCATGGTATTACTGTGCTCAATTGGCCTGCCAACTCTCCTGACCTGAACCCCATAGAGAATCTGTGGGATATTGTGAAGAGAAAGTTGAGAGACGCAAGACCCAACACTCTGGATGAGCTTAAGGCCGCTATTGAAGCATCCTGGGCCTTCATAACACCTGAGCAGTGCCACAGGCTGATTGCCTCCATGCCACGCCGCATTGAAGCAGTCATTTCTGCAAAAGGATTCCCGACCAAGTATTGAGTGCATAACTGAACATAATTATTTGAAGGTTTACTTTTTTTGTTTTAAAAACACGTTTCTTTTATTGGTCGGATGAAATATGCTAATTTTTTGAGATAGGAATTTTGGGTTTTCATGAGCTGTATGCCAAAATCATCAATATTAAAACAATAAAAGGCTTGAACTACTTCAGTTGTGTGTATTTGAATCTAAAATATATGAAAGTCTAATGTTTATCAGTACATTACAGAAAATAATGAACTTTATCACAATATGCTAATTTTTTGAGAAGATCCTGTACAAGCAAAAAAAAAAAGTATACATGCGTCACGTCATCACAACTGAGCCAATTATTCTTGTCCCTTTGGCGCTGCAGGATTGCACTTAGTTGTGCTTAATCTGAGTATAGAGACTGCAAGGTCACATTGCCATGAAATCCTCAAAAGTAAAGGTGGCCACTAACGATCCAATCTTATTCATCCAATTTTACCAAATCTATGTAGTTTAAGGGTAAATTGAGTGAATGTATTGAATGGATAATTTAGGCAGTTCCCTTAGAAATTGTAAGATTGGATGAAAAAGATTGGATCATTAGTGGCCACCATAACGATTATTGGATAAGTTCTTTATTAAAGCCACACAAAAAGAAAAGGTTGGGGTGAGCCAACAGATGGCAATGATTCTGTTATAGTGAAAGCCTTGTTTACGTTTTTATTTTATACTAATTTACTATAACTGTTTTTAGATTCTGGAACATATCTACTGGGTTTCCATTTATTCTTATGGGGAAATTTGCTTTGAAATAGGAGTGCTTTGGATTACACGCATTGTTTCCGGAACTAATTATGTTCGCAAACCAAGGTTCCACTGTATTTTTTTTGTTTCATCTAAAAGCTAATTATAATGGATTGACTGTAGCAAGTTCCAGCAACCCTGAACCATAACAAAAGGTCCACAAGCAGACAGAATAACTATGGGGCCCTCTGCAACACCTTCTCTCCCCCTGTGTAGTGAATACTCAATATCCAACCTGCACCAAACACCCCACCCCCACTCACCCGGTTTCAGAGAAAGCGCCGTGAAAATGTAAATAGATTTATCTGCTTTCCTTGCATTAGGTCTCCTCTTCCCACTCGCTGTATTCTGCATACTCAGCTCCCAATGCATGTGGTTGGGAGACAGAGGAGGGCAGCACAGAGCGTGCATCTGCCGCTAGGAAGAGGAGACCCAACAAAGTGCTGGAGCAGGTAGATGTTACACTGCTGTTCTCTGTGATACTCTGCAAGGTTGAAGAGAGGAGGTGCAAGGCAGCTCCCATAATCCCCCCCAACACACACACACACACACTTTCAGGGGGGAAAAGAAGAAAAGGGATACAGCTATGTGTGTGCATGGCACTGTACATACTGTACACGTCTCTCTCATCACCTCGGTACCCCTTTACCCTGTATGTGACAGCATCACCAATTCCAAGTGGATTCTCCAAAGGAATGTGTGCATATAACATTCCAGAGAAGGGAAATAGGAAGTGAAGCTCATCACTGTATCCTGGGTGTTATAAGTTAGGGGAAATCTCGCCTATAGGGACAGAGACAGTAATAAAAGCCCAACAGTGGCTCCAGTCCTTCACCATTTAATCCAAAAGGAAGGAAAAACTATATAACCTGGAACTGCATTGAACTGCTACTACAGCTGGCCTATGTTACATAACGGTCTCATGAAGTCTTTTTATAGCATTGCTAATCATTGATCACCTAATTTATGATAATTAGAAGGATAATAAAATTGTCATGCTCCAGGCAATTCATAGCCATAATTAATTGCTTCTTTACATGACTGATGACTTTGTATTATAACTTACATAGAATTTCCCTTAAACAGCGGAGTTACAAACAAAAAATGTTCCTATAATATATAACTTCTCCATCAAGACGAGACAAAGTCATTACAAACCATTTGGAGCATTTCAGAATTATATTATGTGTAACAAATTGTTTCTTTTGCCTTCTGGTGTCGGCTGTGCTTGATTTAGAGGATACTATTTTTTCTCCCCAGATCTCTACTTTTTATACTGAAAAACAATTGTGGGCTGTTTTGTGAACAGAATAGTTCAAAGCCCATCTAAACCAAAACTGGAAAATCCCATTGATTAGTGTATATTATACACATTACCTTTAGAAATAAACATTTTATATTCAGATATATTCAGGTACACTCATGTGACTTTGCTTGCCTGGAACTATGCACCAATTCATACAAACTTCAGACCTCTAAAGCCTTTCTTGGACAGATTGAGGTTTTACAATTGCTTACCATTTACTTTCAGTGAACTCCAACTCTGCCTCCTCACATACAGGAGAGAGTTTATACTGTAATGCAAGCATGCTGGGAAATGTAGTCTGGTATGAGTTGCTCATCCTACTTTGAGTGTCACAAGGTCACACCTGATTGACCCAGACACCAGCTGAATCCAGAGTGGAGAGGAAGTGACGCGTAGTGCAAAAAGGAACTGAAAAAAATGTTTTGTGGACTTTACCCAAAGACATACTCTAAAATGGGCATATCCTACATTACCTATAATATACAAGGAAGGAAACTCAGGGCTACCTATCATCTCTGGTGTTGGAACACTAACATGTAACCTAAATGGATGGCTGAAGAGCATCCAAAAGCCTATGGTAAAAGACACATCCAGCTATATCCAAAACACCACTGACTTCCTAAACAAAGCAAGAAGTTTTGAATCAGCATGACACCATGTATTGGCTGACTTAAAGGGAACCTAAACTGAAAAGAATATGGATTTTTCCTTTCAAAATAATACCAGTTGCCTGACTCTCTTGCTGATCCTGTGTCTCTAATACTTTTAGCCACAGCCCCTGAATGAGCATGCAGAACAGGTGCTCTGACTGAAGTCAGACTGGATTAGCTGCATGCTTGTTTCAGGTGTGATTCAGCCACTACTGCAGCCAAATACATCAGCAGGACTGACAAGCAAATGGTATTGTTTCAAAGGAAACATCCATATCCCTCTCAGTTAAGGTTCCCTTTAAAGGAAAAAGAGTAAGCTTTCGGCCAATGAGACTTCTTCAGACTCTGTTCCTGTATGCTGACAAGTTGTTAGCTTTTATACATGCAACATCAGAAGGAGAAACATAGATTGTTTTGCAAACATAGATGAATGTCATAATGCCTTCATTTCAAATCAATTACTGCACATTCCTAAACAAACTGCCACAAGTCAGATTCCAGAGAGAACTATCCAGAAGCCCTCCACTCTCATTGTACAAGGATGGTACTTCACATGTTACACTTCTTGCAGCTAAACAAGCTACCAAAAGAGTCCATATTGCAACTGATAACGTTTGTAACAAACCATAATTACTTTTCTTTGGGGAACAACATATATCAACAGACAATAGGCAAGTGCTATGGGAAGTAGGATGTCTTCCAATGCTAATTCATGTATGGACAAAATGGAGGAAAGTTTTTCAACCTGTTGAGTCAGCCTTCCTGTTGAGTCAGCCTTCCAGTGGTGAGACCTCCAAAGATCACAGAAAAAATAGCAGAGCCCAATCCGGTCTGTGCTTCTGCTTGTGCACAAGCCATTGACAAATCCTTGTCAATGGTCTGTTGGGGGGAGGGTACATTGCTTGATAGTGTACGGGGGAAACCTGCTTACAAAGGTATTAGGGGTCCCTGTCTACATTTGGGGTGAGGAGGAGATGCTGCTTAATTACATTTAGGGTTACTGCCTAGTTATGTGAAATGCTGCCCATTTATGTTTTTTTTTGTTGGGGGGGGGGGGGGGGGGCACGCTGCCTAATTATGGATTTTGAGTGGAGGAAATCCTGCCTGATTGTGTTTCTCTTTATTTTTTGCTGCAGAGGACTTTGCCTAATTGTATTTGTGGAGGAAATGCTGCCTATGGGCCTGGGCATACTGCCATTGAATTCTGTGTTTTGGGTAACATACTGCTGCTTATTTTAGGCACAAGATATTACCGATATTTAAAATATTGGTAATATCTACACACTAACCTCTTCTCCCCATGCTGAGCATGACCTCTTCTACCCTCTTCTAATACTAACTTACCTCACTTCTACTGCCTAACACTAATCCTTCGAGGCTTGGCCATATTATAGCAAAACCTTATTCCTATTCCCTCATACTAACCCTCCAACCCTGCCACTATGTAAGTTTGGCTACATTGTAGCCATCCCTACTGCTACAAGTCAGCTACAATGTAGCCAAACTCATAAAAAGTTGCATGTGCTGCCCTTACCGATGTGTACTTTTCTATGTGCTGCCTTTACCCCGGTGTGAGTTTGCTGCGTACGCTTGGTTATATGATAGGCAAACACACGTCTCCACATCAAACACCCTATCACCCCATACCTGCTGATTTGCATTGCAGTCTATGGTACTGCCAAGTCTCGGCTGTCAACCTTGTGCCCAAAATACCTGCTTCAACATATGACATTATGCAGGCAGTAAGTGTCCTGTCCACCAAATCCTGGTTCATCAATCAGCCTACCATATACTGACATATTTCAATGATCACTGCAGAGAATGTAAAGTCAATTACAAGCTTCTGTCCTGAATTCTAGGGCGGTGTGCTTGGCATTGTGTATAGAAATTTTCAGCTTGTTTGCTGCTGCACAGCCACAACTCAACAACAAGAAACTCACAATGAACAGTGCTAATGTTGTTTCCAGTGGTTATTTGGACTTTAATAGTGAGTATTACAACCAGGAAGAGAAACTGTTTTGCATACACATTTCAGTAATCATCAGTTCCTTCATGTGCCTCGTGGTCTCCCATCTCATGATTAAACTGTTGTTGTGCCTACAAATGTCCACTTCTCACTGTCAGAACTACCCAGGCAGGAATGGATTAATCCCCAGTGCAAGGTGATTCTTGATACATGAAGTAGAAGTTGGGGAGTAGCAAGATAGAACCAGACAAGATATGGAGAAAAGTCAACGAGGAACTAAAACAGGCAAAACAAGAGGACTGAAAAAAGTCGGCACAAGTTGTTGGACTTAGCAGGTTCCTGGGGAAAGTTGGTGACTCCCTGTGCCTTCAGAAAGAAACAGCATACTTTTTGAACAGAAAGAGGAAAGGCACCAGATGAGTTGAATTTAGCAAAACACCATTTTATTTCTTCCCAGGTACATACAATCAATACAGTGAATTTGACCTGACAGCCGTTTCGCAGGCGCTGCTCGTTTCCTTAGAGATCAAATCGAATCGGAACTAAAACAGGACCCTTAGGCTGTATTTCTACAAGGATATCACATTTCAGATGCATTTTCCGTGCGTGAATTTTCATCCAGCGTAACTTATAATCGTTAAACAGGAAACAGATGCATGGTGTAAATATCTGCTGCAAGCTGTTCAATCGTTCTTTGGATCAGAACAGATTACAAAAAAATACAATCAATTGGAAACTAATCCTTTGAAATTGCATTGCTTTCACTACTAATGTGAATTTGTCCAATGCAAATTCGCACTCAGTGGGAATGGGCCCGTAGAAAGAACATGAATACCATTTAAGTTAATTTGCATTTGCATGGCCGCCGGAGCTGGCTGCGCCTGTGCAGCTCTAGGGCCAACCCCCCGATCCACACTACAGTAGCGTGGATCGGGGGGTTGGCCCTAGAGCTGCGCAGCCGCGGCCAGCTCCGGCGGCCATATTGGCAGAGGCAGGAGAGCCCGACCCAGGCCGTGTGGTCGTGACCGGCCGGGGGGGCTATTGAGCGGCGGGGACCCGGCGGAACGACATGGAGGGCGTGGATGGCGTCCTCCGTGTCTTTTAAAGAGATGCAGGTACTTAACTTTTTTAACTTTTTTTTTTTTTTTTATATTTTGGCCTTGTAAGTCCTTTAAGGGGTGCCTTTTGTTTGGCTAAATACATTAGATGGCACTTTATTTGGCCTGAATAAGTGAGCTTAAATTCACATAACACATTGCCAGTGCATAATAAATTGCCAATTGTTATATGAAGTTGTCATTTTTGAGGCAAGCCACCTCCTGTTTTCTAATTTTAGTAGTTTTAACACAGTTTTGTACATTCTTGTGCACCCCTTACCCCGTTTTTGCCCTTTATAATTAGTCTGGTTGCTCTGGCTTGCCAACCCAAACCCCATTGCATTGTTTTTCCATACTTTGTTTTGATGGCAAGAAAAAAATCCCAACACACCTTGTTGGATGACAATAGAAAAAAATAGCAAGGGGCTACAGATGCAGGCAAAGCTCTGTGCTGTATCTGTATGTTACATTTACCTGCTACCTTTTGTTTCTTTTTATAGAAGTAGTATTGTAATTACTGTATGTAATTAAGCTAAGGCCTAAGGGCTCAGACACATTATAAGCGCTTTTCTGAGCGCTTTTTGGCCCTCATAGCTTTCTGAGAGATTTTTTAAAAACGCTCACATTGACTTACATTAAAATTGTAAAATCAAGGTAAAATCGTGATTGTGGCAAAATCACACGATTTTACTACGATTGTAATGTAAGTCCATGGAAGCGTTGTTTAAAAAGCTCTTAGAAAGCACTGAGGGCCAAAAAATGCCCTGAAAATCCTTATAGTGTGTCTTTTCTCCTGAGTTTTCGCATAGATCATTTTTCATCCCCTGTTTAGAATAACTTTTCCTCACTTTTCAATTAAAAAAACGTATCAAAATGTAGGAAAAGTACTATCAAAACTATTTTAAGTATGTTCTTGCTTGCTGGTGATTTAAAATGCATTTTATTGGGAAGTTTGTATATATCACTTAGGAGAAAACTGAGGAGAAAAAGTTAAAGAGGAGCTGTTAGCCATACTATCTCAGAACCCCCCCCCCCCCTCCCCACATATATAAGTGTAACGATTGTGGAACTTTCTCCGTGATCAGCGCACAATGCGTGCGCTGATATGGCGGAAATCCTCCACAAGCATATATTTGCAGGCACCCAGCAAAAGGTGCTATGCACCCGTAGAGGGAAAATTCCTGTCGGCAGATGGCGCTGGGGAGTGCAGAGGAACCAGTCCTCTGTACCTCCACAAATGCCAGACAGGAATTTGTACGAAGCGCAGAACGCAATCACAAGAGAGGCGATTGCGAATGAGAACGAGCAAAGGGACAGGTTGTATGTGTGTGCGCCAACCTAGTCGCCACCCCGCGACAGTGCACACACAACAGCAGATATGAAACAGGAACGCGATCGCGAGAGGTGCGATCGCCAGACGTGACACAAGGCAGATCAGAATAGAATACAAGGGTAGCAAAGGCACAGCAAATAATACAATGAGGAGATACGGAAAATAACAAACGCTAGCTAACCGCGAACACCGCACTCATTCGCAACAGTGCACGCGGTTATGCGCGGTCTCCACGTGATAAGCACAATAGAGACAAGCACGCCTACCTAACCATTAACAGACAAACATGAAACAGAGGACGCGAGCGCTTGCTTAACGGTTACCTCACCGAGCCTCCAGCAAGCGTAGCAGACAAGACAGACACACGAAAACAGGGACAAGCGAGAGATAGGATCCACAGCACTAGCGAGAAGCGAGTGCGATCCAGGTACAGAGTAGCAGAACAGAAGGATCCCCAGCGCTAGCGAAAAGTGGCTAGCGCGATCCCAGAAGACAGAACAGAAGGATCCCCAGCGTTAGCGAAAAGTGGCTAGCGCGATCCCAGAAGACAGAACAGAAGGATCCCCAGCGCTAGCGAAAAGTGGCTAGCGCGATCCCAGAAGACAGAACAGAAGGATCCCCAGCGCTAGCGAAAAGTGGCTAGCGCGATCCCAGAAGACAGAACAGAAGGATCCCCAGCGCTAGCGAAAAGTGGCTAGCGCGATCCCAGGAGACAGAACAGAAGAGATAGCTGGTAGCAACCGCTGCACCAGCTATACTCCAAGAACAGAGATCAGAACCATTTCCTGTCGACCACCGTTGGGACAGGACAATGGCAAAAGAACAAACAAACAGATAAACAATCCTAACTGCACTAGGGAAAACCTGCCTAGCGCAGATTCAGGAATTACTCTAAGCTGATCTTCAAACAAAGAGCATGGCTGACACTCCCGGCAGGAGTGTTACACAGGACAAAATCCTTATGAACAGCCAAGCATTGTGGGAAAGACATAGTACTTATAGTAAACGCCTCCAATGAATGTGGCCAGGCAATTTGCATGACAACGTATGCAAATTCTTCTGCAAGCACAAGCTGCAAAACTGACAGAAGCTCTTCTTTCCAGAGTCCTGCAGCATGCAAACCTACACAATGGTCAAAAGGCTGGCTGCCTGCACAGGCAGCTGAGCAAATCATCACAATAAGCAGATATATATAGTTTTAGAGAAGAGCTGTCATCCATACTATCTCAGGAAAACACACACACACACACGCACACATATATGAGTAGATAAATACTTGCTCTACTTACATACCATGTGTATTGCACTGTCCACATTTTAGTGATTTTTCTATAGTAAAAAAAGAGAAATACTTCTTAGGATTTTCTATTTTGACTGTGTCTATCTTGAAGCCAATCCTGACATCATTTCCTCCCTTACTCTCTCTGGGGAATTATGTTTTATGGAGAAGTAAAGCGTGACTTTGAACTTTTGGATTGTCTGGTTAACATCCTATCTTACTTGTTTACCAGATAAAAATAAAGAATTGATTTTTTATTTTATGCCTTTCAATTACACTTTAAATACAAATGGACCAGTGTCACTTACAGTGTGGAAAAAATCAAATATTTTATTCAAACATCTTTTAAAATCAGACAAAATAACTAGACAAACAGTATAAAAGAACAAGAAAACATGGGCAAGTACCTAGTACAGTGTGTGCAAACCGAACAAAACAGTGAACAGTAATAACAACGTAAGTGTCATTTTCACACAGAAGTGACATCTCAATTTCCAAGAAAGCATTGAGTAATATTATCTATGTGCCAGGATAGAGATAAAACCCAGTGTACAATACAAATATTATTGTTGATACTGAACACATCGAGAGATAACTTCTGTGATGTAAGATCTAATTAGCGCTGTTATCTATGCAGTATCTGTGCTTTCCACCAGTGGTTTGGGGGCACAAACCCGTGAGTTATAAGGCCCTAGTCTGGGCTCCCCCTGCCCAAAAAAATGTTAGGACCCCACTTGTTTTTATAGACAGTGTATCTCTCTCCTGTCTAGTCCTTTAGGTAGTGTGTAGAACCCACAAACCCTTTTAGGGGGAAATCAAGGTGAAAGTTGTTGTCTTATTTTGAACTTTTGTTCAAAGTCAAAAGTTCATGTCAAAGTTGTGTCACTGTGTATATTTGCACCCTATGTATGTCTTTCCCAGTATGTTCTTTGAGCAACTGCTGTGAGTAGTATCGCACAGGAGCTGAGGTGGCGATGCCCCTCGGATTTATCTACTCACCTAGTTGTATTACGCTGTCCTTGTCCCACCTGTGTGCTGGATAGCTACACCCCTCCCTAAGACGTACACACGGGGAGGTGGGAGATCAGCAAGGACCCCAGCACACCGGTGTGGTTCACACTAGTACCTCTCACATAACCTGATTGGGGAGGTTTTTATTTTGATATCAATACATTGCCTGTTGCTACTTGAGCAAACATTTATATCTCTGTACTGCACATTTCTGACACTATTGGCAGATCTGACAAGATTAGCTGCATGCTTGTTTCTGGTCACTATTCTGATTCAGACACTACTGCAAACAAATACAGTAGATCAGCAGGACTGCCAGGCAACTTGTATCGTTAAACCACTAGCTGCGATCACAGCAGTATATCTACACCCTGTGGGAGTATTGTTCCAGTCCCATTGCTGGATTTATGAATAATCTCTGCTGTTGCAAACAGCAGAGATTATTCATTGAAAAACTGTAAAAAAACAAAAAAACAAAAAACACAACTTTCACTTTTGTTATAGTATAGGAAGCTGTGATTCAACAAATTTATTAATGCACTTTACTATTATTTTTGTCCACAAAAAAAAGTCAACACATATAAATGAAAACCCTCTCAAACCCTTTCTGTCCTCACAGTTATTATAATAATAATAAAAAAAAAAACTTATAAAAAAAGCCAGTGACAGAATACAAAAATTGTTACATTGGGGACTTAGCTTTTTGAATATGTATACCACAAGGGTATTGAAAATGCAAAATGGAAAAAATACACCTTTATTTCCATATTTATTTATTTATTGTATTTATAAAGCGCCAACATATTACGCAGCGCGTAAATAAAATATTGTAGCCATACATTGTACTAGGAACATAATTTAAATGTAATAACCAGAATAAATGGTCAAATAACGTGTGGGGTTTAATTACAGCAGCACTTATTGTTTTAAAACTATAGTGGCTGAAAACTGAGAATTTTTTTTTTTACTTTTTTTCCCCTCTTATTCCCTTTAAAATCCATATAAAATAAAATGATTCTTAGCAAAAAGTACCACCCAAAGAAAGCCTAATTGGTGGCTAAACAAACAAGATTTAGATCATTTCGGTGTGATAAGTAGTGATAAAGTTATTGGCAAATGGGAGAAGCGCTGAAATGTGAAAATTGTTCTGGTCCATAAGGGGGAAAACCCATTAGTGGTGAAGTGGTTAAAATGAAATAAATATGGCAGCCTCCATATTCTTCTCACTTCAGTTGTCCTTTAAGTGAGAGGGATATTGTTTCCATTTCAACAATACCAGTTGCCTGGCTATTTTATGCATCAGTAGTGTCTGAATGACACACCTGAAACAAGCATGCGGCCAATCCAGTCAGACTTCAGTCAGAAACCTCTGATCTTCATGCTTGTTTGGGGTTTATGGCTAAAAGTATTCGAGATAAAGGACAAGCAGGACAGGCAGGCAATGTGCATAGTTTAAAAGAAAATAAATATGGTAGCCTCCATATCCCTGTCACTTTAGGTGTCCTTAGTGTACCTGAAGGGAACAAAAATGCCAAAGTTACAGGTTTCATTTTCCATGGTGAAGGGGACCTGCAGACTCATAGTTACATAGTTAAAAGACACGTCCATCGAGTTCAACCAGAAAACAAAGTACAACACTAGTCTGCTCCCTCACATATCCCTGTTGCTCCTTTCCCACCAGAGTCCATCAGTTCAGGTCTTTGACCACAGCTCCTCTCACACATTTATATGATCAAAGCTCTCCTCCACCAACACTAGGTGGCAAGTGCATAGTGTTAATCTATGATGAATTCTGATTGACTAGATGTGTGGTTGCACAGTTCTGAGTTCTGAAATGGCAGGTATACACAAGTGAGCAAAAGAGCCTGCACATCCACTACACAACAGAAAATGACAGCTCTAACCAGGCAGACATGCATAGCATTGATGAACCAGTCAGCACTAGCCCTGCAGCTAGTTAAGTTTAGCTTAGAGTTGGGGTTTAGTTGGATTTGTGGAAAAAAAATGCAAACCTAAAATGATTCATTTAAATCATATCAAAGCATCCTGTCTCATCTGTTTAATCTGAATGCTGGAATTCAGCACATTATTTCAAATTCACAACTGTGTGCTAATGGGAGCATTTTTACAAAAGGCAAGCAATATAAGCCTTATCCATTGTTCAAAGGAAATATTAAAGAGAATAGAAACTGTGGGACTGAGAAAACAATTTAGTCTTTGCACACGGGTGGCTGAACATGGGAAACTGCATTATATTTCATAAACTTCATTTTTTAATACACCAGTGATTATATACAGTAGTAAACCTGTTTGCGAAAGATTAAGCTCTACTGATTTCAAAGTGGCTAATATGACCATATTTGTTCCAGCTGCAAAATAACTTTATTACCTTAAGAGACCTTACTACATTCAGTACCGTGATACTTTTGTATGAACCAAGGAAAAACCCATGATGGTATGAAAAAAAAACACAGATACTGCATGATTGTACACTGAAACGCAATAGTCATTGTTTAAAAAAAAAAAAAATAGTAAATTGTTATAGTCTACAGTGCCTATTACTATACAGTATATGTGGCATCTTACATAGTTTCATAAGTTCACACTGAATCTGTTGAGATGCACATGTAGCACATTGCCAAGGATTTTGAAACTGCCAACTCGTGTCAATGTTCAGAACCTTGTCGGCAGTCACTTATAACATGTACAAAACATGCAGTGTCCAATAGCATACAACTCGGTGCATGTTGCTACTACATAACCTGACCCACTGCGGAGCCAATATGATGATGTGAATTGGCTGATTGTGGAATTATTGCAGCACATGGCTATGCGGTATAAAATTGCGTTGTATAGCAAAGTAATGCGCATAGTATGAACGCACCCTATCTCTACTGTCATGGTGGTAGTTTCTGTTCTGAAGGAGTTGAACCAAGAAGTCTGTGTCCCTCACTGCAGTGCCACTGTGCTCCAGGGTCCTGCTGTCAGCCAATCAGCTTCTGCACATGCATCTCTTGCGCTTCCAGTGCTGGAAACATTCTGTGCATGCGCAGAACGCAACCTGGGTACATGATCAAAAGAGGCGTGTGCTCACGCATGCTTATATGGCTGACAGTGGGACCCTGGAGCACAGCAGTACTGTGAGGCACACAGACTTGTAGGAGCTGGAAGAAGCTCCTACAAGTCAGGTAAGTAAAGCTTTATATCCTTGGTTCAACTCATGTATCCTTTAAACAAAATCATAAATCAAAACAGTTACCTCAAACCTTTATTAAAGAGAACCTTACAATAATGCTGAATTTGTTGTAATAGGTCCTTGGACCATATGTACAGGGGTTGGACCAAATAATGGAAACACCTTGAAAATCAACAAAATATATTTTAATATGGTGTTTTGTGGCAATTACAGCCTCAATTCTCCGAGGTATTGATTCTTACAAATTGTGAATTGTTTCCAAAGGGATTTTAGCCCATTCTTCAGTTAAAACACCTTCCAATCCTTTTAGAGACGATGGCGGCAGAAATCGACTTCTTACTTGAATCTCTAATAATGACCATAAATGCTCAATAATGTTGAGGTCTGGGGATTGTGGTGGTCAGATGAGTTGCTCAACTTCATAAGAATGTTCTTCGTGCCATTCTTTAACAATTCTAGCTGTTTGGATTGGGGCATTAGCATCTTGAAAGATGGCATTCCCCTCCGGAAACAGTTCTTGAACCATAGGATGAAAATAATCTCGGCTGTTAATTCTTCCATGAAGGGAAATCATTGGCCCGGCAGATTTCCAAGAAATAGCACCCCACATCATCACAGAACCCGGTTGGGAGAATGCAGTCTGGATGAAATGTGTCTCCAAACGTACACTCGGCCGGAAATAAGGTAAACAATGATTTGTCAGAGAAAATCACATTTTTCCACTGCTCGAGGTGCTTTCTACACCACTCTAAACGCTTTGACACGTTTGTCTTTGAGAGCAGAGGTTTCTAATTGCAGTGTTTCCGTGGAATCCAGATTTGTGCAGCTCCCGACGAACAGTTTTTGTGGAAACTGGGTTCTGTAGGTGTTCATTCAGCTTTGCAGTGATTTTAGGAGCCCTGGTCTTGCGAGCTTTTCTAACAATTTGATTTAGAGTCCGACGATCTCTCTCAGACAACTTTGACTTTCGGTCACAACTGTGCTTTTCTGAGGACGTTTCTTCTCTTTCAAAGGCAGTCATTACTTTTTAGACAGTACCTCTTGAAATGCCAAGCATTCTGGCATTTTCTGTTACAGTAGCTCCTGCCATACGAGCACCAACAATTTGGCCTCTTTGAAAGTCTGAGAGATCTGCCATTTTTATAAATTATAACCAACTTTAATTAAAATAATAGTTTTTTTACAGATATTTAAACCAAACATATCAAATAACAAAAATAATAAACCAAAAAAATTAACATATGTCAAGTTTTGATTGCTTAACCTCTTGACGACCAGCTAACGTCGATTGGCGTAAACTGGTCGTCTGCGGGTTACCATGGAAACGGCCGCTCGATCGACCGGCCTTTCCATGTCAGTTCACGGAGGGTGTCTCCGTGAACAGCCGGAGAGCTGCCGATCGCGGCTCGCCGGCAAAATGTAAACAGGCGGGGAAGAAATCCCTGCTGTTTACATCATACGGCGCTGCTGCGCAGCAGTGCCGTAAGGCAGATCGGCGATCCCCGGCCTCTGATTGGCCGGGGATCGCCGGCATATGATAGGCTGAAGCCTATCCTTCAATGCGCAGGACGGAAATCCGTCCTGCGCAGCTCACAGGGGGGAGGGAGAGGGAGGGAGCGGGAGAGACGGCGGAGAACGCTGCGGAGGGGGGCTTTGAAGAGCCCCCCCCCCCCCGCTAAGCAACTGCAGCCGGCGGCGATCAGACCCCCCCAGCAGGACATCCCCCTAGTGGGGAAAAAAGGGGGGTAGTCTGATCGCCCTGGCTCACTCCTGATCGGTGCTGCGGGCTGGAGAGCCCACGCAGTACCGATCAGTGCAGAAAGCCCTGGTCGGCAAGTGGTTAAAACATGTTCAAAGATTATGATGCCAAAATGTTAGGTGTTTCCTTTACTTTGTCCAACCCCTGTAAGTTACAGATAATGGCCCATATGCAATTAACTTTTTTACCTAAGTTATCTCTTAGGAGATAATTTCCTCCTTTTAAAACTATCTTTTCAGCATTTTAAAATTGAAGTACCCAAAAGTCAAATTTATTTTGAGTATTTTCTTACCTGCTGGTGGCTTAAAAGGCATTTTATGACAAGTTATAAAAATATCACCTAGGAGAAAACCCCGGAGAAAAAGTGAATTGCATATGGGCCAATATCTCTCCCTTACCTGAAAAAGGTTTACGTTTTCCATTTTCTACAAACTGTTCTATATAACTGGTGTATGCCAGTTGTTTGCTGAAATTTTACACCATCCATTGTAAAGTGTAAAGCGAGCACCGCTGTCAATCACTAGCACGTGGGCTGGAGTGTTCTGCGCAGAAGGGTAAGTAGATCGGGGGGTAGCTTGTTTTGCCTGACGTTTCCTTTAAAGCGAATCTGAGATGAAAACGACCTATAACAAGTAACTTGTCTAAATATCTTATCTAAAATTTAGATCTAGCAAATCTAGCTGCAAACAGCTTTGACAGTTTATGATTATTTATTCCTGTGATGCTATGAGAGCGGCCATGTTCACATTACACACAGGCAAGCTGATCTTTATCTCCAGCCCTCAGCCTGTGAAAACTTCACTCCCCTCTGCCTCTGAAATCTCTGGCTAGTAACCTCCTCCTCCTGCCCAGACTGAGCACCCATAAGCCCTTGCTACTAAGGCTGAGAGTGCCAAGGCACTCTGGAGAAGCTGTGGGCAAGGCTTGTTTAGTTTATAGGGAATGAGTATTAAAACTAAAAATGCCCTGTAAACTATATGAAAGGAACACAATTATGCAATGAGTAAAAGTTTATCTCGGATCCACTTTAAGACTGCTTCTAGATTTTCTAAACCAGATTATGTATTGAAGTTTCTAGGCATCTGGGCCTATTAAACAATGCAGTAGGTTGTCCACAAATTTTAGCAGAGAGTTCCCTTTAAAGCAGTGTGAAAAAAATAATTTGCTGCAATGAATAAGTGTGGCAGCACCCTGCTAAGAAGGCTGGTCTACACTTCCAGTCCTGCAAGAAACAGGTGGACCCCAGACCTGCTATTAGCTACTGCAGAATTCTGTAGGTACAACTCCAGCTCTAAGGGCTGGTTCATACTTGAACCTCAGAATGCAATCGCCTATCGATCCAGTCTTACGATTTTTGATCGGGGAATGAGAATCGTATTGCAATAACAGCCGGAGGCCTTGTTCACATCAAAAATTGTAATCACTCCACTGCGCGCTGCATTTTTGATAAAAACGATTTTCCAGAGCAGTTTTGTCATTCACTCCCTGATGCAAGTGAGGAAGTGACTCCCTGATGCAAGTGACCCGGAAAATAATAAATACAATGCATTTATTCTAAAAAATGTGAACGTAATCACCACATAAAGAGGGTTTGTGAGCGTTTATCACTCTTCCTATACCTTCCATTATAGTAAAAACACCCCAGAAATGGTCCAGGCACCGCTTTGCACACCGCAAAGCGGACGCAACATGCTCATATGAACCTTCTCATAGAGATTCATTGCACAAACATTTTGTGGGAGATTTTGAAAATCGCCTGCGCTGGAAAAAAGGGCAAAAACGCCCTTAGTGTGAACAGGCCCTGAATGCTGCATGCAGTGCATCTGCAATTTATACAAATCACAAACGCTGCAGTGAGAATTGTCCCATAGGGATACATTGTTACAATGTTTTAAAATGCTCCTGAAAGGCAACGCAGTGTGAACTAGTCTGAAGGCTGCATACACACCTACAATCACTGTTGCCCACCAGGGTTGCCAACTCATCCCTTTAAATACTGACACATCTAAGTTATACAGGTTCTGGGGCTTCTCACACATAATCAGTGTCTAAACTGCCTCTAACTAGCCACAAAACATGTATAATTCATAAGTGCATGTATAATTCATGTGTCCGTATTTAAAGGGATGAGTTGGCAACGCTGTTGCCCACATGGATCAAGAGTTTGGGATCCGATGCTTCACAGACACGCTAACCTCCACGCTAGCCACAAGTTCTGTTGATACAGAGGGGGAGACAAGACAAGACAAGACAAATAACATTTATATTGCGCTTTTCTCCTTGCGGACTCAAAGAGCCAGAGCAGAGCAGCAGCCACTAGGGCGCGCTCTATTGGCAGTAGCAGTGTAAGGGAGACTTGCCAAAGGTCTCCTACTGAATTAGTGCTGGCTTACTGAACAGGCAGAGCCGAGATTCGAACCCAGGTCTCCTGTGTCAGAGGCAGAGCCCTTAACCATTACACCATCAGCCAAGGAAGGACAACTGATGGCGAACAACAGAAGGTGAGCAATATAGTTGTACAGGGCTCGGGCAATACAGTATAATCTCTTGCCAATGCATTTAGGAGGGTCAAATGACCGCTAAGGGGCCTGATGCAAGAAAGGCCAGTAATTTTGCCATACGCAGGCAGCACATGGCAATTTTACAAGTTCTAACACTAGGGAATCAGCATTCGTTACTCAATTAGCATCGCATGCATTTACTGGGGTAAAACGTATTATGCCGCACATCACAACACATGTGTTATCTTGGTACTGCGTGTGGTGCTAATAGAGTAATGGGCAATGCTCCCTTAGTTTTAGGAACATCAAAATTTGCGGCTATGGAGGCACCGTAAAATTTGGGCATCAGAGGCACTGAACCTAGGCTAGCTGTGGTGGTCAGTAAGTAATAGCGCAGAGTTCAGCTATCATGTAGCAGAACTCCAGATAGCGGTGGAGATAGTGGCACCCAAGGTTCAGCTATCGTGTAACCCAAAATAGCAGCAAAGATCAGTAAGCAGCAGGCAAAATCATGCAGCTGAGCCCCAGATATCAGCAGTGGTGGTTAACAAGCAGCACAAGGATTTGCAAGCACGTAGCCAAACTCCAGGTACTGGTGCAGCGTCATGATTAAGTAATTAGGCATCCTGAGTTCATCTATATATAGCCTCCCGCTATCAGTTAGTGTTAGGTGGGACAGTAATTAGTGTTAGGCATATGAAAGGGAGGGTTAGTGTTAGGTTAGGAAAGCCAAAGGTAAAGTATCAATAACATTACGGATATACGATGGCGATGGGCATGATCCAGAGCCCACATTAATGAGCGCCTGTTTAAAATGTATGCATGTGCAACACTTAGCACTTGATATTTACCTTACTTTCAGAAACAACCACAAGTAGGCTTTTCCTATGACCATCAGTCTCAAACACTGACTAGAAGAAATTGTTTCACACTCCTCTCTGTAGATTATTTCAGCTGTGTGATGTGTGAGTGTTCCTGGCGCAAGCAGTCCATTTCAAATCGCACCCTATCATCTTAATTGAATTTAGATACATTTTTCAAGTTTCTAATTCTCTCTGGAGCATAGTTTTTGAATTTATCTAAAAGAACCCAAATTGCTTTCACTTGAAGAGTTCACTTACTACTCTTTTAGTTTAGGGCAAGCAGAGGCCATTTGTTTTTAGCTGGCAGGTAAGGGCACCATTTTTCAGAAACAGGCAGGATGAAGTGCTTCTAAGTGCCAACTGTCCCTTCCTTCTAGCCCATTCAGTGGATTCATCTCTTGCTGGGTTTGTATAAGGATTTTTTTATTTTTTTTACTTGAATGCTGCACTTTAGAGCCATTTTTACATTTCATTTTTTTTTTATAAAGTAGTTATATTCATAGTGGTGCTGTGATGTGATTGATTTGGGGAACCATTCACATTTCACGTTTTGTAAATCACGTAAACAATGTTTTCCTGATATTTTTTTAGTAGTACATCTTTGCACTATTAGATATTTCAGCTGAAGTCTTGTCTAATATTGATTGTCCTGCTCAAATTTCTTGCTTTGCCTCAGGCAATAAAAAGCTATGAGAAGATGGGACAGCTGATAGGCATCAGTCATTGCTTGTTGTGTGTGACCCAGTGTTTCGAACCATACGGTTCTGATCCAGTTCTGTATCATGCCTGAAGAAGAAACTTTAACCAAGGATAGAACTTCATTCCAATCAGTAGCCGATACCCAGTTATCCACGAGAAATGTTTACTTTTTCTCTAATAGATCATCACGGGGGCTCTGTATGGTTGATATTGTGGTGAAAACCCCACCTAGTGTGTTGTCATGACCTAGGTCCTGACAAGTTTCCTGTCAGTGAACCTCATTGAGGGGATAGCCAATGAACTGCAATTCCAAGTTGATGCAGAATTATGCAAGTTTTTTTGTGCAACATTATACAGCTTGAAAACAAACCAGTCAAATGAAAGCCAGATGGAAATCAATTGGTCTATTTTCAAGCTCCATATATGTGCATAATTCTGCATCATCTTGGAATTATTTGCATTGCATTGACCTTCCTTGGTGTAGAGTTGGAGAAACTGCCTCGTCAAATTGCACATCACATCTGTACTCTCCATAACCAGATTGAATCTCCCATTGGCCATCTCTAGTTTTAACATACTAAGCTCTTGTGTATATTGATATACTGTAGCACTGTAGTGAGTCAGGAAGGGATCACACTTGTGGGAATCGCACATGGTTTTCCAGCTTGTAGAAACTCTCCAGATATAAAAGTCCATGTAGATAAGTGGGCTGGCTCATATGCTGTTACCTTGACAAAGGGGACCCACCGGGGTCCCGAAACAAATCATTGGTCTATGGAATGGAATGGTGTCACAATCTTTGTATAAAAGTGGACTTGGTCTACAGTGAGTGTGCGGATCATTTGGATTTACCTGGATTACTGCTTTGGTCCTGCACCTCCCAAGTGGTGTGCGATTCCTCTTCTGCATGTGCATGTAGATAAGTGCGGTGGCTCACATGCTGGGGGAAAAAAATTGCTGCATGCACTACTTTTTCACCCATTATGCGCATTTCCCATAGCTGACACTCAGCAAATAAAGTCTAGTTTCTCCCTAAAAAAACCTATGTAAAGTAATAAAAGTTATTGCTGATTAAATAGGGGCATATCTAAAATGTCAAAACTTCTCTAGTCCATAAGTGGATAACAGGTCTGTTGCAAAGTGGTTAAAAATCATGTACTGTATACTTGAAATCAAGTTAAATATTCTGTATCCAGTTTTTATTAACACGAGAGCCATGGACACATCCAATGTATGATTAAAATTAGTATAATTTAAAAAAAAACCTCAGCTTTTAAACTTCCTTGCAGAGTGTATACAGTATAGTATTTACATTCCACCAGTCTGGTTTATCTGGTGACAAACTAGAAGGCAATCTTGAAGCACGTTACAGTTCCTGGAGTTCAGCAGGGTGATGTCTTATCTACACGCATTTCCTCTCTGCTAAACAGGTTTACAAACTGTTCTATACTGTCATCACCAGCCAAGTCATCTCAAGGATTACACCATTGTATCTGCACAGAACACACTGTAGCTGGCACAAAGGATGAAATTACATAATCGCTTGCGCCAAACATTCCCACAAGGGATCCATAGATAAACATCCTGTCTAGAATAAATAATGCAAGTGTACATTTTGTGAAGGATGTTATCTTATTGTATAAACATTGTACAAATAGCAATAATAGTATATGGTACAGTATACATATCCAGTTCAATCCAGATACACAAGGACAAAGGGCAGTTTGTGGTGCAATTTCCTAGCCAATGGGCTGTGGGTTGTTGTGGTGAGAAGTAGCAGAGACAATCTAACGGTACCCATACATGGTACATTTTTTTTTTTCATTTTATTTGATTATTCCATTAGATCGAATATAAAGATTTTTTCCAACATGTCCCAATTTTTATGGAAAAAAATGGGATAAATGTAGATTCTCAGTTACTTGATATACAGACCCAAGCTATTTTTTCTGAATGTTCATTTTATTCATAATTGGGGGAACAATTGAACGTGTGTGTGTGTGTGTGCGTGCGTGCGTGCGTGTTACATTGGTCAGGTTTTTGAAATGTTACAATCAGCCAGAAAAACTGATTGCAATTTTTAAACTAAGAAGATATTTTAAAAATTGTATGGTGTGTGGTGGCTACCTTAAAGTTTAACTGTCGGGCATAAAATCAAAAATAAATTATTTTTATCTGGTAAACAAGTAATAAGGATGCTAACTAGGCAATACAAAAGTTAAAATCACTATTACTTTTCTTGTTGATGAATGATCATTCCCCAGTTTACCTGACTTATTTGGTACACAAAAAGGAAGTCGCGGGGCATGCTGGGTTGTTGTTTTTTTTTTGCTTCACTATTTCCCCTCAGACTTAACTAATGCCTCATGATTGGCTAAAGCCTCTTTCCTTCCTGTTTTCCCCTCCCACCCCTCTGTTTGGCCAATATTTCTCATGCTGAGACGTGCACGCTCTATAGTGAAGAGCAGGCAAATCAGGCAGAGGAGTGTAGGGCAGAAAATTACACCAGGATTGGCTTCAAAATAGCCACATTTAAAATGGGAACTGCTAAGAAGGATTTTCTCTTTTTTTTTTTACTGTAGAAAAATCAATAAGTGGACAGTGTAATACATATGTTATGTAAGTAAAGCAAGTGTGTGTGTCCAACATGTCCGCTCAAGATTCGATTCAATTCGATTTGCCATTGTTTTGCAATGGCAAATCGAATTAAATCCCAATCGGACATGTCGTATTTAATCAGATCATACACATACTGGATTATTTTGGCAGGTGCAGCCAATGAAGACCATGCCATCGAGAATCTATCATGTGTATACAAACCCACTGACATCACCTTAAGAGTTCACCAAAGCAGCTCCATTGTGAGCTACAGATTGTTCCTCCTTCTCGCTCCAAAGTGACAAACACTTTGCTAGACTCTAGGCTAATGAAGCATCTGTTTATAAGTTGGCACTGAACTGTCGGAGGAATCATATACCAATCCCAGCGGGATAAAGTCCTGTACGTGGCTTGAAGAGGGATAAAACCCTAACATTACATTCAATAAAAATGTGTTTTCCTACTTTTTATTACCCATAGTTACCATTTGCTTTTGTGCACAATAGTATGTTTTCAAATTACAAGTTCTTAAAGTAGTAGCATTAGAGTATTGTACCGTGTTAGCCATCAGTAAATATCATCCTGATTTAAAGGGACTCCGAGCAGTGCAGAAACTATGGAAAGACGCATACCATTTTGAAGCTCTCTTTCTCCTCTTTCCAACGATATATAAACCACCGCCCTACGCCTTTTAATTATAACTAGTTATCGCGGCCGTCGCAATTTCAATCGCAAAAATATCGAAAACTAAAAGGCGTAGAGCGGCGCTTTATGTGTCGTTGGAAAGAGGAGAAAGAGAGCTTCAAAATGGTGTGCATCTTTCCATAGTTGCTTGTATTACACAGGATGACTTTTCCCCAAAGTCAGCAAATCCATTCAGCTGCTGACTTTGGGGAAAAGTCGTCCTGTGTAATACAAGCAACTGTGGAAAGAAGCATACCATTTTGAAGCTCTCTTTCTCCTCTTTCCAACGACACACAAACCGCCGCCCTACACCTTTTAGTTTTCAATATTTTCATGATCGAAATCGCGGCGGCCACCATTTCGATCGTGAAAATATCGAAAACTAAAAGGAGTAGGGCGGCGGTTTATATATCGTTGGAAAGAGGAGAAAGAGAGCTTCAAAATAGTGTGCATCTTTCCATAGTTTCGGCACTGCTCGGAGTCCCTTTAAAGTGGTCTGAAACTGACAAAACATTAGATTAAAAAATAAAAAGTGTTTTCCTACTTTTTTTTATTACTCAGTTATATTTGCTTTTGTGCACACAATATTTTCATACCGCTTAAAGCTGGCATTGCATTTTATTCTTTTTTCTGTTATAACTGCTTTTTATTATTAAAATCTTCTAATGAGCTATTCTGAACACTGTGTGTGTCTGAAGCAGAGACCGTTTCTCAGGATTGTTTACATTCCAGTATTGATACACTTGTGTTTAACAAGTAAAAAGATACTGTTATCTCCAGTTTGGATGCAGATTTGAAGTTGAATAGCAGGAGAAAGTGCTTTGTTTAACCATTTCAGTGACGTTCTGCTGGAATTCTTTCTGGGATAGTAGCTTTCAAGCTGTGAGGAATCTTTTAGAGCCAATTAGAAATGCTGGCTTTCAGACCACTTTAACCACTTCCCGACCGCCTAACGCACAGGGGCGGCCAGGAAGTGGAGCCCGCAAGGACCAGCTCACCCACAGAGGCGGCGGTCCTTTTAGGGGCATGGGCGGAGCGATCGCATCATCCATGACGCGATCCTCCGCCGGCGCCTGTCTCCGCTCACCCGCCGCAAGATCCCGCCGGCCATACGGAAGCGCCGGCGGGATGTTAACCCCGCGATCGCCGCATACAAAGTGTATAATACACTTTGTAATGTTTACAAAGTGTATTATACAGGCTGTCTCCTGCCCTGGTGGTTCCAATGTCCGAGGGACCACCAGGGCAGGCTGCAGCCACCCTATGTCTCACCCAAGCACACTGATTTCTCCCCCCCTGCCCCAGATCGCCCACAGCACCCTCAAGACCCCCCCCTGCCCACCCCCCAGACCCCTGTTTGCACCCAATCACCCCCCTAATCACCCATCAATCACTCCCTGTCACTATCTGTAAACGCTATTTTTTTTTATCCCCCTGCCCCCTCCTGATCACCCCCCCACCCCTCAGATTCTCCCCAGACCCCCCCCCCCCATCACCCATCAATCACCCATCAATCAGCCCCTAACCTGCCCCTTGCGGGCAATCTGATCACCCACCCACACCAATAGATCGCCCGCAGATCCGACGTCAGATCACCTCCCAAGTGCAGTGTTTACATCTGTTCTCTACCCTAAACACCCACTAATTACCCATCAATCACCCCCTATCACCACCTGTCACTGTTACCCATCAGATCAGACCCTAATCTGCCCCTTGCGGGCACCCAATCACCCGCCTACACGCTCAGATTGCCCTCAGACCCCCCTTATCAATTTGCAATATTTACATCTGTGCTTCCCTGTAATAACCCACTGATCACCTGTCAATCACCCATCAATCACCCCCTGTCACTGCCACCCATCAATCACCCCCTGTCACTGCCACCCATCAATCAGCCCCTAACCTGCCGCTTGCGGGCAATCTGATCACCCACCCACACCAATAGATCGCCCGCAGATCCGACGTCAGATCACCTCCCAAGTGCAGTGTTTACATCTGTTATCTACCCTAAACACCCACTAATTACCCATCAATCACCCCCTGTCACTGCTACCTATCAGATTAGACCCCTATCTGCCCCTAGGGCACTCAATCACCCGCTCACACCCTCAGAATGCCCTCAGGCCCCAGCCCTGATCACCTCGCCAGTGCATTGCTTGCATCTATTCCCCCCTCTAATCACACCTTGAGACACCCATCAATCACCTCCTGTCACCCCCTAGCACACCTACCCATCAGATCAGGCCCTAATTTGCCCCGTGTGGGCTCCTGATCACTCGGCCAAACCCTCAGATCCCCCTCAGACCCCCTTCCGATCACCTCCCCAGTGCATTGATTGCATCTATTTTCCCCTCTAGCCACCCCCTGAGACACCCATCAATCACCTCCTGTCACCCCCCTAGCACTCCTATCCATCAGATCAGGCCCAATACAACCTGTCATCTAAAAGGCCACCCTGCATATGACCGGTTCCACAAAATTCGCCCCCTCATAGACCACCTGTCATCAAAATTTTCAGATGCTTATACCCCTGAACAGTCATTTTGAGACATTTGGTTTCCAGACTACTCACGGTTTTGGGCCCGTAAAATGCCAGGCCGGTATAGGAACCCCACAAACTGACCCCATTTTAGAAAAAAGACACCCCAATGTATTCTGTTAGGTGTATGACGAGTTCATAGAAGATTTTATTTTTTGTCACAAGTTAGCGGAAATTGATTTTTGTTTTTTTTTCACAAAGTGTCATTTTTCACTAACTTGTGACAAAAAATAAAATCTTCTATGAACTCGCCATACACCTAACGGAATACCTTGGGGTGTCTTCTTTCTAAAATGGGGTCACTTGTGGGGTTCCTATACTGCCCTGGCATTTTAGCCTCAAAATGACCTGTGATTAGGACGTTGGGCCCCTTAGCGCACCTAGGCTGCAAAAAAGTGTCACACATGTGGTATCGCCGTACTCAGGAGAAGTAGTATAATGTGTTTTGGGGTGTATTTTTACACATACCCATGCTGGGTGGGAGAAATCTCTCAGTAAATGGACAATTGTGTGTAAAAAAAAATCAAACAATTGTCATTTACAGAGATATTTCTCCCACCCAGCATGGGTATGTGTAAAAATACACCCCAAAACACATTATACTACTTCTCCTGAGTACGGCGGTACCACATATGTGGCACTTTTTTATACCCTAAGTACGCTAAGGGGCCCAAAGTCCAATGAGTACCTTTAGGATTTTTTTTTTTTTCCAAGAAAAAGACACCTTGTATGGTTTGCAAATGGCTGTCCCTGCCACTGAATTCACAAATAGTTTGACCAAATGAGTACTGCCACACGGCTATTGAAAATATACAATCAAGTTTATTAGGGACATATCCCTTAAAAACAGTTAAAACAGAAATGAATAAAATCCCTCAAAACATTCTGCTTGTAAGCACAATACCCTGCTGCATAAGTATATAACACCTGTACATAATGTGAAAGATACTGGTCAATGCTAATAAAACCAATGCAATATGTCCTGGTGAATCTAGGATTAAAGTGTCTGCGTGCTTGGTGCTCTGTGCAAAAAGGCCTAATTGCCAAACAAAGATGGGGGTTATAATAAGCCTCACATGGGAGGTAATGTAGTGCAAAAAACAACAATAAAGTGCTTGGTGCAGTGATCAATGGAGAGGAACACCCGATTCCTCTCCCTGTGTATCAAAAATGAAGGAGAACCAAAACCAAGACTCACCCTGTGTGGTGGCTGCAGCAAGGAAGAGGGAAGGCCCCTCCTTCCCTCTTCCTTGCTGCAGCCACCACACAGGGTGAGTCTTGGTTTTGGTTCTCCTTCATTTTTGATACACAGGGAGAGGAATCGGGTGTTCCTCTCCATTGATCACTGCACCAAGCACTTTATTGTTGTTCATTTTTTGCACTACATTACCTCCCATGTGAGGCTTATTATAACCCTCATCTTTGTTTGGCAATTAGGCCTTTTTGCACAGAGCACCAAGCACGCAGACACTTTAATCCTAGATTCACCAGGACATATTGCATTGGTTTTATTAGCACTGACCAGTATCTTTCACATTATGTACAGGTGTTATATACTTATGCAGCAGGGTATTGTGCTTACAAGCAGAATGTTTTGAGGGATTTTATTCATTCCTGTTTTAACTGTTTTTAAGGGATATGTCCCTAATAAACTTGATTGTATATTTTCAATAGCCGTGTGGCAGTACTCATTTGGTCAAACTATTTGTGAATTCAGTGGCAGGGACAGCCATTTGCAAACCATACAAGGTGTCTTTTTCTTGGAAAAATATATTTAATCGCCTTTTGGTTGTATACCAGAGTTGTGTATTAAGCTCTAGTCAGTTTGTACCTTTAGGATTTCACAGGTCATTTTGCGACATTTGGTTTCAAGACTACTCCTCACGGTTTAGGGCCCCTAAAATGCCAGGGCAGTATAGGAACCCTACAAATGACCCCATTCTAGAAAGAAGACACCCAAACGTATTCCGTTAGGAGTATGGTGAGTTCATAGAAGATTTTATTTTTTGTCACAAGTTAGCGGTAAATGACCATTTGTGAAAAAAAACAATTAAAATCAATTTCCGCTAACTTGTGACAAAAAAATAAAAACTTCTATGAACTCACCATACTCCTAACGGAATACCTTGGGGTGTCTTCTTTCTAAAATGGGGTCATTAGTGGGGTTCCTATACTGCCCTGGCATTTTAGGGGCCCTAAACCGTGAGGAGTAGTCTTGAAACAAAAATGACCTGTGAAATCCTAAAGGTACTCATTGGACTTTGGGCCCCTTAGCGCAGTTAGGCTGCAAAAAAGTGCCAATCATGTGGTATCGCCGTACTCGGGAGAAGTAGTATAATGTGTTTTGGGGTGTATTTTTACACATACCCATGCTGGGTGGGAGAAATACCTCTGTAAATGACAATCTTTTGATTTTTTTACACACAATTGTCCATTTACAGAGTTATTTCTCCCACCCACCATGGGTATGTGTAAAAATACACCATAAAACACATTGTACTACTTCTCTCGAGTACGGCGATACCACATGTGTGGCACTTTTTTGCACCCTAACTGCGCTAAGGGGCCCAAAGTCCAATGAGTACCTTTAGGATTTCACAGGTCATTTTGAGAAATTTTGTTTCAAGACTACTCCTCACGGTTTAGGGCCCCTAAAATGCCAGGACAGTATAGGAACCCCACAAATGACTCCATTTTAGAAAGAAGACACCCCAAGGTATTCTGTTAGTAGTACGGTGAGTTCATAGAAGATTTTATTTTTTGTCACAAGTTAGCGGAAATTGATTTTTATTGGTTTTTTTCACAAAGTGTCATTTTCCGCTAACTTGTGACAAAAAATAAAATCTTCTATGAACTCACCGTACTACTAACGGAATACCTTGGGGTGTCTTCTTTCTAAAATGGGGTCATTTGTGGGGTTCCTATACTGTCCTGGCATTTTAGGGGCCCTAAACCGTGAGAAGTAGTCTTGAAACGAAATTTCTCAAAATGACCTGTGAAATCCTAAAGGTACTCATTGGACTTTGGGCCCCTTAGCGCATTTAGGGTGCAAAAAAGTGCCACACATGTGGTATCGCAGTACTTAGGAGAAGTAGTATAATGTGTTTTGGGGTGTATTTTTACACATACCCATGCTGAGTGTGAGAAAGATCTCTGTAAATGGACAATTGTGTGTAAAAAAAATTAAAAAATTGTCATTTACAGAGATATTTCTCCCACCCAGCATCGGTATGTGTAAAAATACACCCCAAAACACATTATACTACTTCTCCTGAGTACGGCAATACTACATGTGTGGCACTTTTTTGCAGCCTAACTGCGCTAAGGGGCCCAAAGTCCAATGAGCACCTTTAGGCTTTACAGGGGTGCTTACAAATTAGCACCCCCCAAAATGCGAGGACAGTAAACACACCCCACAAATGACCCTATTTTGGAAAGTAGACACTTCAAGGTATTCAGAGAGGGGCATGGTGAGTCCGTGGCAGATTTCATTTTTTTTTGTCGCAAGTTAGAAGAAATGGAAACTTTTTTTTTTTTTGTCACAAAGTGTCATTTTCCGCTTACTTGTGACAAAAATTAATATCTTCTATGAACTCACTATGCCTCTCAGTGAATACTTTGGGATGTCTTCTTTCCAAAATGGGGTCATTTGGGGGGTATTTATACTATCCTGGAATTCTAGCCCCTCATGAAACATGTCAGGTGGTCAGAAAAGTCATAGATGCTTGAAAATGGGAAAATTCACTTTTTGCACCATAGTTTGTAAACGCTATAACTTTTACCCAAACCAATAAATATACACTGAATGGGTTTTTTTTTTTAATCAAAAACATGTTTGTCCACATTTTTCGCGCTGCATGTATACAGAAATTTTACTTTATTTGAAAAATGTCAGCACAGAAAGTTAAAAAAAATCTTTTTTTGCCAAAATTCATGTCTTTTTTGATGAATATAATAAAAAGTAAAAATCGCAGGAGCAATCAAATAGCACCAAAAGAAAGCTTTATTAGTGACAAGAAAAGGAGCCAAAATTCATTTAAGTGGTAGGTTGTATGAGCGAGCAATAAACCGTGAAAGCTGCAGTGGTCTGAATGGAAAAAAAGTGGCCGGTCCTTAAAGAGAATCTGTATTGTTAAAATCGCACAAAAGTAAACATACCAGTGCGTTAGGGGACATCTCCTATTACCCTCTGTCACAATTTCGCCGCTCCTCGCCGCATTAAAAGTGGTTAAAAACAGTTTTAAAAAGTTTGTTTATAAACAAACAAAATGGCCACCAAAACAGGAAGTAGGTTGATGTACTGTATGTCCACACATAGAAAATACAACCATACACAAGCAGGCTGTATACAGCCTTCCTTTTGAATCTCAAGAGATCATTTGTGTGTTTCTTTCTCCCTGCAGTTCTCATGCACTGAAGTTTCAGGCTGCTCTTTTTTCTCCTGCAAACAGCTTTGCCCTTGTCTGTAATTCTTCAGTATGTGAAAGCCCAGCCAGCTCAGAGGACGATTTATCCAGCTTGTAAAAGATAAGAGAGAAGAGAGAAGCTGCTCTAATCTAAATAATACACAGGCAGTGTGCATAGAGGGGCCTGGAAGGTGGAATTCATAGCAGAACCACAACACTGAAGAACTTGGCAGCCTTCCAGACACAGGCTGACAAGTCTGACAAGGGAAAGATACATTGATTTATTACAGAGACTGTGATAGCAGAAAGTGCTGCAGTAAGCTAGAACACATTAGAATAGCTTTTGGAACGTGTAGGATGATAAAAAACAGGATGCAATTTTTGTTACAGAGTCTCTTTAAGGGGGGTAAAGCCCACGGTCCTCAAGTGGTTAAAGGGACTCCGAGCAGTGCAGAAACTATGGAGAGATGCATATCATTTTAAAGATCTCTTTTTCCTCTTTCCAATGATATGCAAACCGCCACCCTACGCCTTTTAGTTTTCGCTATTTTCATGATCGAAATTGCCTCGGCCGCGAAAACTATAAGGCGTAGGGCGACGGTTTATGTGTCGTCAGAAAGAGAGCTTTAAAATGATATCCATCTTTCCATAGTTACATTGTATTACACAGGGCGACTTTTTCTCAAAGTCAGCAGCTCCATTCAGCAGAATGGAGCTGCTAACTTTAGGAAAAAGTCGCCCTGTGTAATACAATGTAACTATGGAAAGATGGATATCATTTTAAAGCTCTCTTTCTCCTCTTTCTGACGACACATAAACCGCCACCCTACGCCTTTTAGTTTTCTCTATTTTCGCGATTGAAATCGCGGCCACAGCAATTTCGCGAAAATAGAGAAAACGAAAAGGCGTAGGGTCGGCGGTTTATATATATCATTGGAAAGAGAAGAAAGATAGCTTTAAAATTATATGCATCTTTCCATAGTTTCTGCACTGCTCGGAGTCCCTTTAAGGTTCTTAAAGTAAAGTTTATCTGCTCTGAAGGCCGCCATTGTATTTTATTGCGGAATATTGAAATCTTAATAGGACCCAGAGGCATGTCATGTGCACAATGACATTTTTCATTTTTTTTTTTAATTAACATCTGTAATACAACCTCCTGTAACTTTCCCTTATGTGTGAGTGGTTAATTAGACTGAATACCAGGTGTTTAATCATGGCGTATTCATTGGAGGTGGACCTAGTGGATGATATGGTCTCTACATTTCAGGCTCGTGATCAAGAGCAAACCTCAGATCAGGTACCTCCAAATAGAGAGTGGAGACGGGTGTTTAGAAACCACCAGAGGTTAACTTTAAAACTGTTGAGACGTAGGTGGACAGTGGTGACATTAGAATCCTATATCAATAAACAAGTTGTCCCCTGGGGGGTGAGAGAAAGGGTAAGGCCTTCTGGACATTTGTTGAATCCACGTTTTCTTTCAATTTTGAAGCAGGAATGTATTCAAAGAGGTATAATAACTATGCAACTTATGAAAGAGGAGGAGGAGATACAAGTCCAAGAGATAGAATTGGAGATACAAGACAGTTTAAAGGAGATGAAAAATTTTGAAACACACCCTGAATTTGAGAAATTTAATACACAATTGAAAAAGGAGGTGGAAAATACACAGAAAAAAATAAAAAATACCAAACGTCAAAAGTTTTTGATAGATGTTGAGTAATGGGATGATGGTAAATTTTTTGAATATATTCCCGGCCAGGCTAAAGGTGCCCATACACTCGTCAGATTGGCAGCAGATAGATAAGAAATGCATCTGATGATCTATCTGATGCGTTTTTAGAACATTTTTTACCAGGATAGAATTCCAATAGATTTCAGTTTGAAATCTATTGAAATTCGATCTGATGGCATTTTTTTGCCATCAGATTTCCATTAAGGCCAATGCAAAATGATAAGCAATCTCATCAGATCGACCTAAATTTTCCATCCTGCCAGTTCGACAGAAATACATCGAAATCGGCCATCGATCGGTCGATTGGCCAACCGATTTTCAATCAATCAATCGATCGATTGATCTGGATCGATCGGTCGGCCAGAAAATCGGCACAGTGTATGGGCCCCTTAAGTCTAGGTCTAAATCACAGAGTGGTGAATCTGAATCCGAAGGTGATTTCTCCGATAAATCGGTTACTTTTTTAGGGTCAATCGGGGAGGAGGAAAATGGAAAAGAGGAAGGAGGGGAAGAGGAAGGAACAAAAATAAAGAAGAAAGTGAAAAAACAGAAACGCAAATATCAACCCAAATCGATCCTGAAAAGGAATATGCCCCATCGAGAGGTCAAGAATCACAAGGGGAACTGATGTGTCATGTGGATGATGGGGGAAGAGTTGGGGGAGGAGCTAATATAATCAATCTCTCTGATTTTGAGCTAAAACCATCCCATACCACGTTGCTTAATAAAGGGCTAACATTTTGTCCCACAGCAGTAGGTGATCATTTTGAGGTCTATAAAGACCTCCATTTATTTCTACGTAAAGTTGTATTAAAAGCCATGTGGTCAAGGGATTCTGAAGGTGAAGTTGGCAACTCCCCCAGCGTCCCCCTAGACCTCATGACAGCACCAGATACAGTGAGGGATAGACAAGCCTTAATTGATTTAGAGTCATTGTTGGATGATAATTATCCACAAGAGACACAGGAGAGGGATCAAATTATAAAGTTCACTAAGGTTAAAAAGAGATTCATGTACTTCCCCTCACTTTCAATTAATCCATACACACGAGCTTTCTGTGGAGCTGTTGAACAGGATTTGAGAACAATCAATTGGCAGACCCAAGGCAAAAGTAATCTTTCTGATGATGAGCAACAGGCCCTGCTTGACCTAAAAGAAATGGAAAAAGTAGTACTTAGACCGAGTGATAAAGGGGGCAGCTTAGTACTTTGGGGTGAGAACCTGTATATGGAGGAAGCCCAGAGGCAACTTAGTGATCCTGAGGTGTATGTGAGGTTAAAGAGTAATCCCTTCCCTGACATAGTAAAATTCTTAAATTGTAAACTTGATACGTCATTTTCAGCAGGAATTATTAGTTCAGATGAATGGACTTATATGAAGGTGACCTCATATTGCATACCTATATTGTATTTAATTCCTAAGATACACAAAAAATTGGATCACCCACCCGGGAGATCCATTGTGTCCGTGTAACGATTGGTGTCAGCACACAGAGAGAATCTGATTATTGGTGATCTGCAGTATCACCAACAATATAGATATATACTCGATTATTGATGATCTGCAGAATCACCAATAATACAAGTATGAATAACCTCTGGACACCTGATAAAGTGTAAGTGTTTTGGTGCAACAGTAGGCTGTCTCCCGTGGGGCGGGAGATGCCGATAACAATGAGCATGGACCACCTGAGGAGCAGGTGACCCTTGGCTATGTGTGAACTATCTCCTAGGAAAGGGGATAGAGATAACCTGCGAGCCAGTGATTCCCTGCAATACTTGAATCAGACTATACTGCAGTCAAAGGACTACTAAGGGATAGAGCCCCTGACTGGACTGCAGAGAGGCCTCTCTGAGGAACAGGAGGTCTCTGCAGCTACCTGACACTTGGCGTGGTAGTGTCACAGGTAGTACAGACAGACTGAACACTCAAGGTATGAGTGACAGCCAGAAGGGTCGGCCAGGCCAGGTCGGCAACACACGAGCAGATAAGGTACAGAGACAGAAGGCTGATTCGATAACCAGGTACAGGCAGGGTTTGGCAACAGGTAGACAGATATGCATAGGTACTGAATCAGAAAGCAGGAGAGAGGTCGAGAGAGCAATTGGTCATAACAGATAAAGCAGAGGCCTAGTCTAGAGTGTGAGGTCCTTGGTCACAACACCCTGGAACTGGTCTAAAGCATAACACAGTAATAACACAAGCGTAATCTGGCTAAGTGTGAATTCCCAGGTCCACCTGGTTCTAACACACTGTGGGATCTGACTATGGTCTGAGTGTTCACACGTATGTATTCGCAACGGCAGACAACCTGAGACTGACCAGCGAGATCTATATATAGTGCAGCGCTCCTCAACGCCACCCAGCGCTGCTCAGCCAATGACAGTCTGCACTGGGATCAGCTGACCAACCTGATCAGCTGATTCCTCTCCTTCTGGCATAAAGGTCCTGCCTTCCCGCGCGCGCGTAGCTCTCCATCTGTGTGCACTAGAAAGCTCAGACAAACCAGACGCATGAAGACAGTCCACTTTAGAGTCCATCAATAACAGTCTCCATCCCAATAGTACATATCACGCTCACCAAAAACGATGGCTGACTGGTTATGATCAGCATAAACAGCATGTAATAGATGACAACTGATGATCCTCTCAGCACTTTTCCTTGTGCACCTCAGGGAAAAAACACTGACATAGCGTAATACTGTTTGCATTAGACGGAACAAACATATCCCTCCACCAACACTGCTAGTCACCAGTGTTTAGTTAGCAGGCACCACACACCCAGTGTGTACAGCTAGTAAAGTTATAGGCTCACCAGATGTAATGGCTGACCGTATGACAGACCAGCTCACAGCGCTTCTGGTAAACCTTTCTTGTCCTAGCACAGTCTTTCTCCTTAAAAGACTCAGAAACGAATTCGCAATAGTGTATTACCATTTATTAAAAAACATTAAAAGCAAGTAGTGCACTCACATTTCATAATATAAATATGCGCATATCATAAAACCTCATCCGGACGTCCTCCTCATTGTCACGCTCGCGTCTCCACACAGCAATCCGAGGCCACGCCCTATCGGTTTCGTCATATGACTCATCGGGGCTGACCATCGTAGCTGCGTGGAGACGCTTTAACCTCGGTCATATGCAAATCACTTCCTCTTTCCTGACGGACATTACAGCAGCTCAGAGTGACGGGTGCTGCGTTATCTGATAACAGATCGCGCTCCGCAAACCCATACTTTCCACATAGCTCAAGGCACTTTATGACATCTTTGGTATCAAAACATTTCTTGTTAAAAACATAAAACAGCGCTGTTGCTCTAAAAGCATTATTCTATCACCTTCAAAAACATCTTCTTAGCCAATTTTAGCCAGTCCATACTTTCCCCAGCAGGTTCTTAAAGCGCCAGGCTCTCATTAAGCTCCAAAGTCCCCAGACCCATAAATTGAAACATTCCTCATATGTCACCCTATAGCAAGAGGACACCCTAATGTGCCACATGTTTCTATATTCCCCCACCCTACTAGAGCCAACCGGACTTTTGCATAACCCAACGCTAATCACCACCTAGTGGTCTCCCATTAGAATTTTTTTTTCCCACAGAATGTTAATCCCATGCTAATCTTAATATTAGTCCATGTGTGACATTTTAGGTGTCCAAATTATCAATACATATACATTCATTGATTGAAATAAACATTCACATTCATACCCCTATGTATAGACCCATCTATCTATCTCCCTCTGTGCAGAAATAGAACCCCCAAAAAAGAACAGAACCTCCCCATCAGTGCCAGTGCCTTTTGTTACACTCATACCTTACCTACACTCCATCCCTTTACCCATGTAAATTCAGTGGACAGTGATCCCACATTCATTGTGTGCCACTAACCATATTGTTATGTAAATATACACCAAACATCCTAGCTTGACAGACCTATCATATCCCTATCCCTCAGCCTAGTTATCTGCAATAAAACAGTTCAGGTCCAAGTCCACATTCAACCCCCCTGGCCTCATTGTTTTCATCAGGTAGATCCATTTTGTTTCCATCCTTGAAATTTCACGGATCTTATGGCATCCCCTCCATTTTGTTGTCAGTTTCTGGAGTGCAGAGAACTGCATCAGGGAGGAATTGCAGTTATGCTTTTCTGCAAAATGCCTAGACAGGCTGTGGCTACGGAAGCCCTTCTGGATATTGTTAACGTGCTCATTTATCCGTGATTTCAGCATTCTTTTTGTGCGCCCAATGTATTGGAGTCCACACGGGCACCAAATTATGTACACTACATGTGTACTGGTGCACGTAATGAACTCCTTAATGGGAAACTCCTCTCCGGTGACATATGATGTATTCTGTGTCATTTTTTTATGTGTGGCTGTGAGGCAGGGATTGCATTTCTTGCAAGGGTAAAAGCCTTTTGACCCACACATATCCGTCCGATTCTTTACCCTTGGTTCATCTATGCAGGTTTTAACTAGAGTTCTTTGTAAATTTTGCGCCCTCCTATATATGAATTTGGGCTGTGTTGGTATTCTTAGTTTCAGAGTATGCTATGTGTTTGGATTATAATATGCAACATAAAGAAGTTGAGAATATTGTCAAAAGATACTGGGGAGTTCTGCTAAATGACCCAGTTTTGAAACTAAGTTAAAACCTGCATAGATGAACCAAGGGTAAAGAATCGGACGGATATGTGTGGGTCAAAAGGCTTTTACCCTTGCAAGAAATGCAATCCCTGCCTCACAGCCACACATAAAAAAATGACACAGAATACATCATATGTCACCGGAGAGGAGATTCCCATTAAGGAGTTCCTTACGTGCACCAGTACACATGTAGTGTACATAATTTGGTGCCCGTGTGGACTCCAATACATTGGGCGCACAAAAAGAATGCTGAAATCACGGATAAATGAGCACGTTAACAATATCCAGAAGGGCTTCCGTAGCCACAGCCTGTCTAGGCATTTTGCAGAAAAGCATAACTGCAATGCCTCCCTGATGCAGTTCTCTGCACTCCAGAAACTGACAACAAAATGGAGGGGATGCCATAAGATCCGTGAAATTTCAAGGATGGAAACAAAATGGATCTACCTGATGAAAACAATGAGGCCAGGGGGGTTGAATGTGGACTTGGACCTGAACTGTTTTATTGCAGATGACTAGGCTTAAGGATAGGGATATGATAGGTCTGTCAAGCTAGGATGTTTGGTGTATATTTACATAACAATATGGTTAGTGGCACACAATGAATGTGGGATCACTGTCCACTGAATTTACATGGGTAAAGGGATGGAGTGTAGGTAAGGTATGAGTGTAACAAAAGGCACTGGCACTGATGGGGAGGTTCCGTTTTTTTGGGGGGGTTCTATTTTTGCACAGAGGGAGATAGATTGATGGGTCTATACATAGGGGTATGAATGTGAATGTTTATTTCAATCAATGAATGTATATGTATTGATAATTTGGACACCTAAAATGTCACACATGGACTAATATTAAGATTAGCATGGGATTAACATTCTGTGGGAAAAAAAATTTCTAATGGGAGACCACTAGGTGGTGATTAGCGTTGGGTTATGCAAAAGTACGGTTGGCTCTAGTAGGGTGGGGGAATATAGAAACATGTGCCACATTAGGGTGTCCTCTTGCTATAGGGTGACATATGAGGAATGTTTCAATTTATGGGTCTGGGAACTTTGGAGCTTAATGAGAGCCTGGCGCTTTAAGAACCTGCTGGGGAAAGTATGGACTGGCTAAAATTGGCTAAGAAGATGTTTTTTGAAGGTGATAGAATAATGCTTTTAGAGCAACAGCGCTGTTTTATGTTTTTAACAGGAAATGTTTTGATACCAAAGATGTCATAAAGTGCCTTGAGCTATGTGGAAAGTATGGGTTTGCGGAGCGCGATCTGTTATCAGATAACGCAGCACCCGTCACTCTGAGCTGCTGTAATGTCCGTCAGGAAAGAGGAAGTGATTTGCATATGACCGAGGTTAAAGTGTCTTCACGCAGCTACGATGGTCAGCCCCTGATGAGTCATATGACGAAACCGATAGGGCGTGGCCTCGGATTGCTGTGTGGAGACGCGAGCGTGACAATGAGGAGGACGTCCGGATGAGGTTTTATGATATGCGCATATTTATATTATGAAATGTGAGTGCACTACTTGCTTTTAATGTTTTTTAATAAATGGTAATACACTATTGCGAATTCGTTTCTGAGTCTTTTAAGGAGAAAGACTGTGCTAGGACAAGAAAGGTTTACCAGAAGCGCTGTGAGCTGGTCTGTCATATGGTCAGCCATTACATCTGGTGAGCCTATAACTTTACTAGCTGTACACACTGGGTGTGTGGTGCCTGCTAACTAAACACTGGTGACTAGCAGTGTTGGTGGAGGGATATGTTTGTTCCGTCTAATGCAAACAGTATTACGCTATGTCAGTGTTTTTTCCCTGAGGTGCACAAGGAAAAGTGCTGAGAGGATCATCAGTTGTCATCTATTACATGCTGTTTATGCTGATCATAACCAGTCAGCCATCGTTTTTGGTGAGCGTGATATGTACTATTGGGATGGAGACTGTTATTGATGGACTCTAAAGTGGACTGTCTTGATGCATTAGGAGAGTTTGAGTTGTATTATGATCTGTATCTGGCTGATGTATAGAGCGCTATATCTCTAATTCACACACTTGTTAGGGTGCGAATACTCACCCATTCATATAGCGATCCACCCAGCCAGCGTGAAGGAACAAGTGGTTTATATTCTCTATTGAAGTGTATGTATCTTGTATTTTATCTGCTAGTGTCTTGAGGAGAGGAGCGCACACACCACCTTTTCCCTAAACCAGACGCATGCTGCTGTGCGGAAACAGCCGGTCTGAACGCAGAGACAGCCGCCCTGCCGCCAGACCGCGCGGCGGCATCTCCGCAATCCTTTACAGTCCGCAGTGGAGGGACCTCTTGAGAAGGTGTGCAGATTTTTGGACCAGGTGTTCAAGCCACTAGTTGAGAGACTTCCCTCCTTTGCGAGGGATACTGGTGAGGTATTGACCCTTTTGGAGGGATTTCAGGTGTTACCTAATGATTTGCTTGTAGGCATCGATGTTGAGGCCCTTTATACGTCCATACCACACCATGTTGGTATAGCGGCAATTTAATTTTTCCTCACTGAGGTCGAACAAATGCAAAATGAAAGGAAACAATTCATATTGGAACTACTTGAGATAGTCTAAGGGCTCTTTTTCACTAGGAGCGGTGCGATGCAGCTACATAGCCGCATCGCACCGCAGGTGTGCTGAAACACATGCACGCCAGTGGAAGAGTTTCCACTGCGTACATGTTGTGCGGTGCGGTGCGGTCCGATAATCTGCAGCATGTCCGCAGCCGTGTCCCATCTCCCCAATACACTTCTGTATCGGGAGATGCGGAAGTGATGCGATGCGGCTGCGTAGCCACACTCGCATCACTTCGCTAGTGGAAACGAGCCCTTAACCAGAAACTGTTTTAAATTTGGTGGGAATTTTTATTGCCAGATCAGGGGGACGTCGATGGGGGCGGCGTGTGCTCCAGCATATGCCTGTTTGCACCTCGGCTTTTGGGAGCGGAGAGAGGTGTATAGCAATGTGGCATTTGGGGCACACGCCGCCGGTTGGATTCGTTTCATAGATGACGTCTTCCAGGTCTGGCGAGGTACAAGAGGTGACCACTTGAACATGAATGATCGAAATATCTCACTTACCCATGTGGTAGACAGTAAGGAAATTAGTTTCTTGGATCTTCTGATTAGGAAAGATGACGAAGGTATTTCCACCTGTACATTCAGGAAACCAACAGCAGGCAACATGTTGCTACATGCCCCAAGCTTCCATCCCCAGACTCAGATCCGGGGTATCCCTGTGGGTCAATTTCTGCGCATTCGCAGAAATTGCTCAAGGGAAAGTGATTTTACTTGTGAGGCTGAGGCTATGACAGCAAGATTTCGCCAGAGAGTATATGATGATGAAATACTACAGGAAGCCAAACTACGAGCTGAGTCTACAGTGAGAGAGTCATTAATTAAGTGGAAGGATATGAATCTATCTAAGAATAAGGATGAGTCCATTCGACTCATTACAAGGTTTGGTACCCACTGGAACCAATTGAGGGGTATCCTATCCCGGCACTGGCATATACTCCAGTTGGACCCAAAAATAGCCCGCCTGGTGGGAAACTATCCCAAGATTACGGCTAGGAGGGCCCCAAACCTGCATGACCTGTTGGTGCGTTCTGACTACCAGCCTAAAAACGGTGTCAGCCACAACAATGTGGTTAGGTGAGTCTAGACGCCCCAATGGGATGTATTCTTGTTCAGGCTGTAGTGTATGTCATCAGGCCGAGACGAGTAATACGTTCTCTGATGTAGACTCAAGACATGAGTTCAATATAAGATCGTTTATAAACTGTAACAGCAAGATTGTCCTCTATATGATTATGTGTCCATGTGGACTAAAGTACGTGGAGGAGACGACACGAATTTTGAAGTCCCGTTTTCAGGAACATGTCAGTAACGTCAAAAATGCAACTATTGGTTCACCCCTTGGGGAACACTTTTTGAAATTTCATGCTAGTGATCCTGATAAAATTAAATTTAAGGGTTTCTATAAAATGAAACTATCTCCAAAAGGATGCGACTATGAGGTCACTAAAACAAATGGAAATTAAGTGGATCTTTAGAGATTGCACACACTTGTACCTAGGGATCTGTCTCTGATTCCTTTTCTACCAAAATAATGCGGGGTGCAGTGGGCGGCCCTAGAGAGGTGGAGGCTGCTGTGGTGTGATGTTATAGAGCTGGGCAGCCCTCACGTTGCAGTGGGGGCCCAGGCACTCTGTAAAGATATGTACTATATAGCGAATGCGCAAATATTGGTTGTGGGACGGTTGGTCTGTGGAGGGGAGGTACACGCCTGTGAGCCTTAGGCGTGTTTATAGTCAGGTTCGCGGTGTGTACATCCCTAGCCGAGACCGGTGGAAAGGTCCCTTACGAGTCATATAATTTTGGTTTAACTGGCCGGACATCCACTGGGCCTCCTGCCTATCGGAGTATGCAAAAGCCATGTGTGTTATGAGGCATGACAATTGATCTTCTGGTGTCCTGCTACGGCTAGCTGTAATGACAGTTGGCCCTAAACCTGAAGTGAGGGAGGCAGCGATAGGTCTAAAAATGCATCATTTGTTACCAGGTAAATTAGGTCTGTTTTTTTTAATTGGAGAAGCATGATACACGTGACTATATATTGGAAGAGGCAATAGCCAATCCTGACTTACGTTTGAGAAAGCTTGGAGAGAGCCAAGCGAAACTAGTCACGTGACACGGCCGTCACGATCAGCTGACCGGAACACCGCACACCGGCGTATGCCAGAACACTATCTGGAGCGGTTGCAGTGAAGTGCCCGAGCACAGAGAAGGGCAAAGCAGCGGAACTTGGAGTTGTGATTACAGGCAGGACAACGAGGCAGATGGAGACCGTCCAAGCAGCGGTGGCGAGAGCCCGCTGGGCAGTGCTGTATATCTGCATCTGTATGTCCACTTTGCATGGCATGCTGTTTATGTGGCAATGGACTTAACCTGTCTTTTTGGAGTTGTGGTAGAGTGATGCCACTAGAACTAGCTGTGCTCAAGCTTGGCTCCAGGAATACTGGTATACCAGTGGATTTTAGTGCATGTGGCATATATTGGGTACGATTGAAGTTACAAGGTTGTTCAATCTGAATATCAAGTGTTTACTAAGCCGGATGGCTGGTGCAATGACTGTCTCAGTACCAATGTCTGCATGTGAAGGATACCAATGAAACCACCTCGGCACTTGATGGGGAGAGAAGCCAGAGATAACGCTGCTAAGGCACTAAATATTATTAATTGGGCTCAACTGCAAAACATACCTCTATTCTTATTATCAACTGATGCAGAGAAGGCCTTTGACAGGGTGAACTGGGGCCTAATACAAGTAGTGATAGAACATATTGGCCTGGGACCTTGTATGCAGTCCTGGATTAATAGTTTATTTAGCAACCCCACAGCTAAAATAAGAGCAAATGGAGTTATATCAGAAGGTTTTGGGCTGTCAAATGGCACAAGGCAGGGTTGCCCCCTCTCCCCTCTTTTGTTTGTTCTGACTCTAGAGCCTTTGCTAAGGAGCATACGTTTGAACCCAGCCATAGGGGGATTGAATATTGGGTCCCAAACCTGTAAATTATCGGCATTTGCTGACGACATTTTATTATATGTCTCAGATCCACTTACATCAATACCTAAAATTATTCAGGAATTTGAGTAATATGGGGAATTATCCAACTTCAAAATCAACATGACCAAATCTGAATATATTAATGTGGGATTAAATACACCAGACCTAGATAGATTAAGGACTTCCTTTCCCTTTACCCATAGAGAACAAGCTCTACGGTACTTGGGAATAGACCTGCCGTCCAACCTTCATGATCTCTACACTAGAAATTTGATACCACTACTAGACACAATTAGTAAAGACCTGGAAAGATGGAATGGGAGAGGGTATACGTGGTTGGGACGTATTAGCATAATAAAAATGAACGTCTTGCCCAGGCTGCTCTTCCCAATGTCTATGGTCCAGGTCTCTCTACCTAAACCCTTCTTCATAAAAATAAAGTCTCTCTTAGTCAGGTTTGTTTGGAAGGGAAAGAAACCCAGACTGTCATACAACCTTATGATAAGAACCAAGGAAAGAGGTGGATTAGGTCTCCCAGACTTGAAAGTATACTATAAGGCCCTAGCCCTGAATAGAATTCTAGATTGGCAACATAATGGGACACAGAAAGGGTGGGTAAATGTAGAGAAAACATTGGCAGGTAGAGATCTTGCTGGGGCGGTTTGGATTAATCCTACTACAAGAGGCTTATCAACCTCAACGCCGCCATGGATCAAACATACCCTAAGGATATGGGATAGAGTTGAATTTAGGAATACATGGGCTCCAGGCATATCACCCTTAACTCCGGTGGAAGGGTTCCCACACTTTCAGCCAGGGTTGGAAAGAGGGTCCTTTGGCACTTGGAAAGGGAATAAACTGTTAACTATAGGGCATCTCATGTCAGGAAACAAAATTAAACCCATCACAGTTCTCCGACAGGAATATGGGGCTTTCCCAATGGACCTATGGAAATTGAGCCAACTTACACACTGGTTCAACTCTCTTGAGGGAATAAGGCCGATAGTGGATATGACCCCCTGGGAAAAACTTTTCATACAAGAGACGAAGCCCTCACACCTAACTTCATTTCTATATAGAGCCCTCTTGGACAATAAGGGGAATACTAAAGCAAGGTTTTTAACCTGCCTGGCGTTCTATTAAGATCGCCAGGGCGGCTGCGGGAGGGTTTTTTTTTAATAAAAAAAAAACTATTTCATGCAGCCAACTGAAAATTGGCTGCATGAAAGCCCACTAGAGGGCGCTCCGGAGGCGTTCTTCCGATCGCCTCCGGCGCCCAGAATAAACAAGGAAGGCCGCAATGAGCAGCCTTCCTTGTTTTGCTTACATCGTCGCCATAGCGACGAGCGGAGTGACGTCATCGACGTCAGCCGCCTCCGATCCAGCCCTTAGTGCTGGCCGGAACTTTTTGTTCCGGCTACGCTGGGCTCAGGCGGCTGGGGGGACCCTCTTTCGCCGCTGCTCGCGGCGAATCGCCGCAGAGCGGCGGCGATCAGGCAGCACACGCGGCTGGCAAAGTGCCAGCTGCGTGTGCTGCTTTTTATTTGAGCCAAATCGGCCCAGCAGGGCCTGAGCGGCAGGCTCCGGCGGTACTGGACGAGCTGAGCTCGTCCAGACCGCCCAGCAGGTTAAGGGAATGGGAGAGAGACACAGACCATACACTCACAGACAAGCAAATAAGTAGAGTCCTATCCATGGCACATTCAGCCTCTATCAGTTCACACATCCAAGAAGGAGGCTATAAACTCTTGGTCAGATGGTATAGGACCCCCTCCTTTCTTGCCAAAATATGAGGGACAGGACCCCAATTGTTGGAGAGGGTGTGGGGAGCCTGGCTCAATCTTACACCTCCTCTGGAAATGCCCATTTTTAGGATCCTTTTGGCAGGGGGTAAGGGAAGTAGTCAAGGAGGTGGTGGGCTGGGAATTGGAGGACAATCCATGGCATCTACTATTTCATTTATATCCGACATCTATTAAAAAAATACAAATCTACAGCTACTCCGTTCCTATTAAATGCGGCAAAAAGCCTTATTCCAACATATTGGAGAACCACAAAAATCCCAACCATGAAGGATTGGTTTATTAGAATCAATAAAATCCAAGAAGCAGAAGACTATCTTGATGGCCAGAAATAAATTTGATAAATATAAAAGAGTCTGGATGTCATGGATCCTCTTCCAAACCACTGAGGGGTACCTTTCCATTATCAACGAGGTGTCAGACTAATGGCCGCTATGATGGACCTTTCTGTATGAGAACATATTTGTTCTTTCATGTTGATCAGTGGAGATGTTATATCTGCGATGCCTGTAACCGGTTTTAATTTGATTGGTTTTTTCTTTGAGTTTATTTGCCTTTATCTGTTATTCTGTTTTCTATGCAATATATAAGTAAATAAGGCTATAACACTGTATTGTGGGATGGTATGAGAACCCAGAGGGGGATGGGGATACTATATGAGCTATAAAGCCTCAAAAGGACTGAATCAACCTCCATTGCACAAGATTTGGTTAACAGCACAACTCAGGACTTCCACATGGATACGGGAAAAGACTAATATCAAGCTCATTAAATCTGGTTAAGACATTTTCATACTTCTTTGAGCAGATATCAGAAAAGCAGACCAGCTGAGGTGGACTGCAGAACAGATCCCCATCTATAACGCCATACTTCAACCCCTTCTCTCTATAAGTCCCATACTGTAGATAATACTTACAATGTTCGAAACATGTGCTATTATGTGGTTGTACCACAAAAATTGTCCGGACATGGTTGTACAGAGTTATATGGCTTTATTGAAATAAAAAATTACATAAAAAAAAAACACCTCGGAACTTAAAAGCTGCTATATCAAGTCTCTCCATTTTTCTTTCTGCTCTGTATACTGAAGCTGGGGGCTTGTTACAACCAAGTGATGAAATTAGTATTATATACTATTATCAATCAGCACCTGAAGTTTAGCTATATAATTGAGGACTGAAGTTGATATTGAAATCCTATATGATATAGGGAATGTCATCCTTGTTCAAGATTTTGGTGGATGAGAGTGTGTGAAGTCAGCTGACCAGTAGAAACATGGCCGAGTTTTTTAAGGGGGAGAAGGGTATAGTTATGAGGGTTGTTTCACCACTTCTCTACCACAGGGTTTTTCCCCTAAAAACCACAGCAATTTTAACATTTCAGGGAGGCAAGGGTTAATGGGGGTATAATATATTAAAAATAAACCCTCACTGATGCTGATCACTCACTAATGCTGTATTAGTTATCGGAGATCCTCTCACGAGTGATCTCAGTAACTGTTACATCATAGTGACTGATTCAATGTTTACACACATTCTGAATGAATAAGCAGTCATTGGCTTTGGCAGTGCTCATTCAAACTTGCAAGCACTTTGATTGGCTGACCAGCGGGTGCCGAACGCGACCGCACATCCGCGTGCACGCGAACGCTCACAGCGGGAAAACAAACAGGAGATGCGTACCTACGCCCCCGTGACCCAGGTGAATTTTAAAGGGGCGTAGATAAGCGTGGCAAAGGTTGCTAAGTTGTTAAGAGGTTTCAATAAATTTTGATACTGTTTTGAAGACACCCTCTGCAAGTCTTTTTGTCATGTTCATTTAACTGAAATGAAAAAACGGACAGTGAACAATCCCATTTTATAAATAGGATTAATTCATACTTGAGAGCCTGATTCCGTTGGCTTAACCACTTCCCGACCGCCGTATATACAATTGGCGGCCGGGAAGTGGACCCCGCAAGGACCGCCGTATTGACAATTGGCGGCGGTCCTTGTAGGGGCATGGGCGGAGCGATCGCGGCATCAGTGACGCGATCCTCCGCCTCCGCCTGGCGCCGCTCACCCGCCGCAACATCCCGCCGGCCATACGGAAGCGCCGGCGGGATGTTAACCCGACGATCGCCGCATACAAAGTGTATAATACACTTTGTAATGTTTACAAAGTGTATTATACAGGCTGCCTCCTGCCCTGGTGGTCCCAGTGTCCGAGGGACCACCAGGGCAGGCTGCAGCCACCCTAGTCTGCACCCAAGCACACTGATTTCTCCCCCCCGTGCCCCAGATCGCCCACAGCACCCCTCAGACCCCCCCCTGCCCACCCCCCAGACCCCTGTTTGCACCCAATCACCCCCCTAATCACCCATCAATCACTCCCTGTCACTATCTAAAAACGCTATTTTTTTTTATCCCCCCCCTGATCACCCCCCCCCCCCATGTACTGTATGCATCTATCCCCCCTGATCACCTGTCAATCACCCCCTGTCACTGCCACCCATCAATCAGCCCCTAACCTGCCCCTTGCGGGCAATCTGATCACCCACCCACACCAATAGATCGCCCGCAGATCCGACATCAGATCACCACCCAAGCGCAGTGTTTACATCTATTGTCTCCTCTAAACACCCACTAATTACCCATCAATCACCCCCTATCACCACCTGTCACTGTTACCCATCAGATCAGACCCTAATCTGCCCCTTGCGGGCACCCAATCACCCGCCCACACGCTCAGATTGCCCTCAGACCCCCCCTTATCAATTCGCCAGTGCAATATTTACATCTGTTCTCCCCTGTAATAACCCACTGATTACCTGTCAATCACCCCCTGTCACTGCCACCCATCAATCACCCGCTGTCACTGCCACCCATCAATCAGCCCCTAACCTGCCCCTTGCGGGCAATCTGATCACCCACCCACACCAATAGATCGCCCGCAGATCCGACGTCCGATCACCTCCCGATCCGACGTCCGATCACCTCCCAAGTGTAGTGTTTACATCTGTTCTCTACCCTAAACACCCACTAATTACCCATCAATCACCCCCTGTCACTGCTACCTATCAGATTAGACCCCCTATCTGCCCCTAGGGCACTCAATCACCCGCCCACACCCTCAGAATGCTCTCAGACCCCAGCCCTGATCACCTCGCAAGTGCATTGCTTGCATCTATTCCCCCCTCTAATCACACCTTGAGACACCCATCAATCACCTCCTGTCACCCCCTAACACACCTACCCATCAGATCAGGCCCTAATTTGCCCCGTGTGGGCTCCTGATCACTCGGCCAAACCCTCAGATCCCCCTCAGACCCCCTTCCAATCACCTCCCCAGTGCATTGATTGCATCTATTTTCCCCTCTAACCACCCCGAGACACCCATCAATCACCTCCTGTCACCCCCCTAGCACTCCTATCCATCAGATCAGGCCCAATACAACCTGTCATCTAAAAGGCCACCCTGCTTATGACCGGTTCCACAAAATTCGCCCCCTCATAGACCACCTGTCATCAAAATTTGCAGATGCTTATACCCCTGAACAGTCATTTTGAGACATTTGGTTTCCAGACTACTCACGGTTTTGGGCCCGTAAAATGCCAGGGCGGTATAGGAACCCCACAAGTGACCCCATTTTAGAAAAAAAGACACCCCAAGGTATTCTGTTAGGTGTATGACGAGTTCATAGAAGATTTTATTTTTTGTCAAAAGTTAGCGGAACTTGATTTTTATTGGGTTTTTTTCACAAAGTGTCATTTTTCACTAACTTGTGACAAAAAATAAAAATCTTCTATGAACTCGCCATACACCTAACGGAATACCTTGGGGTGTCTTTTTAAAATGGGGTCACTTGTGGGGTTCCTATACTGCCCTGGCATTTTAGGGGCCCTAAACCGCGAGGAGTAGTCTAGAAAACAAATGCCTCAAAATGACCTGTGAATAGGACGTTGGGCCCCTTAGCGCACCTAGGCTGCAAAAAAGTGTCACACATGTGGTACCGCCGTACTCAGGAAAAGTAGTATAATGTGTTTTGGGGTGTATTTTTACACATACCCATGCTGGGTGGGAGAAATTTCTATGTAAATGGACAATTGTGTGTAAAAAACATCAAACAATTGTCATTTACAGAGATATTTATCCCACTTAGCATGGGTATGTGTAAAAATACACCCCAAAACACATTATACTACTTCTCCTGAGTACGACGGTACCACGTGTGGCACTTTTTTACACCCCAAGTACGCTAAGGGGCCCAAAGTCCAATGAGTACCTTTAGGATTTCACAGGTCATTTTGCAACATTTGGTTTCAAGACTACTCCTCACGGTTTAGGGCCCCTAAAATGCCAGGGCAGTATAGGAACCCCGCAAATGACCCTATTCTAGAAAGAAGACACCCAAAGGTATTCCGTTAGGAGTATGGTGAGTTCATAGAAGATTTTATTTTTTGTCCCAAGTTAGCGGAAAATGACACTTTGTGAAAAAAAACAATTAATATCAATTTCCGCTAACTTGTGACAAAAAAATTAAAACTTCTATGAACTCACCATACTCCTAACGGAATACCTTGGGGTGTCTTCTTTCTAAAATGGGGTCATTAGTGGGGTTCCTATACTGCCCTGGCATTTTAGGGGCCCTAAACCGTGAGGAGTAGTCTTGAAACAAAAATGACCTGTGAAATCCTAAAGGTACTCATTGGACTTTGGGCCCTTTAGCGCAGTTAGGGTGCAAAAAAGTGCCACACATGTGGTATCGCCGTACTCGGGAGAAGTAGTACAATGTGTTTTGGGGTGTATTTTTACACATACCCATGCTGGGTGGGAGAAATACCGCTGTAAATGGACAATTGTGTGTAAAAAAAAATCAAAAGATTGTCATTTACAGAGGTATTTCTCCCACCCAGCATGGGTATGTGTAAAAATACACCCCAAAACACGTTGTACTACTTCTCCCGAGTATGGCGATACCACATGTGTGGCACTTTTTTGCACCCTAACTGCGCTAAAGGGCCCAAAGTCCAATGAGTACCTTTAGGATTTCACAGGTCATTTTGAGAAATTTCGTTTCAAGACTACTCCTCGCGGTTTAGGGCCCCTAAAATGCCAGGGCAGTATAGGAACCCCACAATGACCCCATTTTAGAAAGAAGACACCCCAAGGTATTCCGTTAGGAGTATGGCGAGTTCATAGAAGATTTTATTTTTGTCACAAGTTAGCGGAAATTGATTTTAATTGTGATTTTTCACAAAGTGTCATTTTCCGCTAACTTTTGACAAAAAATAAAATCTTCTATGAACTCACCATACTCCTAACGGAATACCTTGGGGTGTCTTCTTTCTAAAATGGGGTCATTTATGGGGTTCCTATACTGCCCTGGCATTTTAGGGGCCCTAAACCGTGAGGAGTAGTCTTGAAACGAAATTACTCAAAATGACCTGTGAAATCCTAAAGGTACTCATTGGACTTTGGGCCCTTTAGCGCAGTTAGGGTGCAAAAAAGTGCCACACGTGGTATCGCCGTACTCAGGAGAAGTAGTATAATGTGTTTTGGGGTGTATTTTTACACATACCCATGCTGAGTGGGAGAAATATCTCTGTAAATGGACAATTGTGTGTAAAAAAAATTAACAAATTGTCATTTACAGAGATATTTCTCCCACCCAGCATGGGTATGTGTAAAAATACAACCCAAAACACATTATACTACTTCTCCTGAGTACGGCAATACCACATGTGTGGCACTTTTTTGCAGCCTAACTGCGCTAAGGGGTCCAAAGCCCAATGAGCACCTTTAGGCTTTACAGGGGTGCTTACAATTTAGCACCCCCCAAAATGTCAGGACAGTAAACACACCCCACAAATGACCCCATTTTGGAAAGTAGACCCTTCAAGGTATTCAGAGAGGGTCATGGTGAGTCCGTGGCAGATTTCATTTTTTTTTGTCGCAAGTTAGAAGAAATGGAAACTTTTTTTTTTTCCTCACAAAGTGTCATTTTCCGCTTACTTGTGACAAAAAATAATATCTTCTATGAACTCACTATGCCTCTCAGTGAATACTTTGGGATGTCTTCTTTCCAAAATGGGGTCATTTGGGGGGTATTTATACTATCCTGGAATTCTAGCCCCTCATAAAACATGACAGGGGGTCAGAAAAGTCATAGATGCTTGAAAATGAGAAAATTCACTTTGTGCACCCTAGTTTGTAAACGCTATAACATTTACCCAAACCAATAAATATACACTGAATGGGTTTTTTTTTTTATCAAAAACATGTTTGTCCACATTTTTCGCGCTGCATGTATACAGAAATTTTACTTTATTTGAAAAATGTCAGCACAGAAAGTTAAAAAAATCATTTTTTTGCCAAAATTCATGTCTTTTTTGATGAATATAATAAAAAGTAAAAATCGCAGGAGCAATCAAATAGCACCAAAAGAAAGCTTTATTAGTGACAAGAAAAGGAGCCAAAATTCATTTAGGTGGTAGGTTGTATGAGCGAGCAATAAACCGTGAAAGCTGCAGTGGTCTGAATGGAAAAAAAGTGGCCGGTCCTTAAGGGGTAGAAAGCCCTAGGTCCTCAAGTGGTTAAGCAAAATGAACTTTTGTGCTGTAAATTTTTCTGGGGAAGCAGATGAGCTTCCCATAGAGCCTATGGTGGAAACATCTGCCCCAGGCTCCTACCTGACCAATGGAATGGACACTACACTGTCCGCTCCCACCAACTTTACCATCTCAATGTAGTATGAGGGTCAACAGATTGTGAATACAATGAACAGATTAACAAGCTTTGGCAAGCTTTCATACAACATGGAAGGAGTGATGTGTGTACCAGGCTTTATACTGCCCGTTTCCTGTAATTTGCATGGGACAGGATCCCCGTCGCTCCTGTATCACTTTTCATTAGTTGTATTTTACAACATGGTTTAATTCATTGTACAATGCTGTGCTTTATGATGGAATATTATGAAGGCAGTATATTTAACGTCATGCCCTTGCTTGAAAACCGTACCTCACAGCCCCAGGGCTCAGGAACCTTTTTGGCTTAGAGAGCCATAAACGTCACGTATTTTAAAATGTAATTTTGCGAGAGCCATACAATAAGGTTCAAAGTGGAACAGTGCACATGCGTAGCAGAGGGTCCTGTTGACCTGTTGCCATGGTGATGTGTATTCAGTTTATCCGCTGGGCAGCAGAAGGTGTCCGATACATCTTCAGCTTCTCTTGGGTTTCAGCAACATCAGCAATTTCCCAGAGAGCCAAACAGGAGAAATACCGACTAAGAGGTTGTACAATTAGCTAGCTGACTTGGGGATTGATTCACTTTGTAGGATGAGATCCCCACACTTCGTCCCAAATGCTGACTGTCAAGTGACAGGCAGCCTACTAGGCCAATCAAAGTGCCGAGATCTCGTCCTACAAAGTCACTGGACCTGACAGGGTCCAGAGTGGGACAGTTGGAGCAGCTGTTCGTTTTGGGGGTAACGTAAGTTAGTAGTGCATGCTACAGCAGTAGCGTGACTACTTTGAAAATTTTATTTGTGCTGTCACACTAAGCTGTGCTGCTTGCGCAGTGTAGCTTAGTGACTCCACCCCTACTGATTTGTATGTGAGCCAGATGTAACCATCAAAAGAGCCACATCTGGCTCCCGAGCCATAGGCTCCCTACCCCTGCTATAGACTGTAGTGGGTAGCAGGTCAAGAAGACAATTCACCTAACCTGGAAGCAGATGTATACTGATAGTATCTAATGCTGGGAACACACAATGCAATTTCTCGTTCAATTGACGGGTGATCGGACAGGAAGTTGTACCGTGTGTTCATGTCCAAACTGCTTCTGAACAATAAAAGATCGATTTTGCGATAACTACACAAAATTGATCCCTTTCACGACCTGAAACAGATCAGACATGTCAGGAATAAATCAACCGATGCCCGTTGATCAGACAGTAAAATTGCATCGTGTCTTCCCAGCATTGAGTCGTCAATGAGGACTTAAGTGTAAAAAAATGCTTATTGCAAGGATATCATTCAGGCCGTTTGGCTTCAAGTTTTTAATCACATCGGCAACAAGCTTCTAGGCCAGTGGTCCTCAAACTAAGGCCCGCAGGCCGAATGTGGCCCCCTAAAGCTTCCCCCCCCACACACACACACTGTATTACAGATGCGGTCAGCTACATTTTTAAATATTGGTGGTCAGCAATTAGAATGAAGCCAGAAAGCAGTAATTTGCTGGTTTCCAATCAAATTCCACATCAGGTGACACTGTTGTCCAATTGGACTGCAGGTAGTCACCTGGCAGGTTGCTTCACTGTCCCCTGTTCTAGCCCATTTACGCATAGATAGGCACCTGATCTACATACTCATGAGAACTAAAACAACTAGGCAGCATTTCTGAAAAGTGGTCCACCAAGTGGCTTTTATAATCTCTCAGCATAGATCTGTAAGGGCCAGTGCACACCAAAAACCTCTAGCAGATCCGCAAAAACGCTAGAGGTTTTTGAAACAGATTTTCAAAGCGATTTTAGGCATGTTTAGAGAGGTTTTCTAAACATGCCTAGCGTTTGTGTAGCAGATTTCATATATTGTTACAATAAAACTTACTGAACAGCTTCTGTAACAAACGCCTGGAAAACTGCTCTGATCTAGCGTTTTTCAGAGCGGTTTTCCACTTTCCTATACTTTAACATTGAGGCAGAAACGCCTCAAAAATCTAAAAAATGCTGCAGCCGAGTTTGCATTTGTGGAAAAAATGAACCGCTCTGGTGTGCACCAGCCCACTGAAATACATTCATCAACCAGTTTTCAAACAGCTAGCGTTTTTAAAATCGCTCCAGAACTGCTCTGGTGTGCACCAACCCTTACAAGGAACTTTGGGCTACTGTCTGTAATAAACACAGGAACATTTAGGAGAATAAAATGTTTTTATTGACATATCCAGGACAGCAGAAGACAAAGAAAACATTTTACAGTACATTGTTCCACAGATATATGCACTTCAAAATTACATTTACCATATCCAAGGAATGTACAGCAGAGTTCCAAATACTGACTATCATCCCAACTCCTTTTTCTCCAAACCAGATCACTCTGGTACTTATGCCGTATTTTACAAAAGCACAGTGAAATTGCCATGCCCAAATAGCACACAATATTTTAGCAATGTTTACATAAGTAATGTAATGTGCAGTGTGCAACATGAACATTACTTTACTCGCATAAACACAAGTAAAACTGCCAGGTGCATAGAGCAATTTTTATCATGGTTTCATGAATATACATATCTTTATCTTGGTATTCATATATCAAAAAGGAAACAGAAAGAAATAAAAGAATAGACAAGAAAATAAGTGAAAGAGAAGGTAAAGAATGGTCATAAAAAAGAACCGTAATGCCTCGTACACACACTCGCGTCGCAATAGACAGTATCATTGCATCACATCACGAACCAATGATATTCCCATGGTGCTACCACATGGATACCAGTGCGTTTGGTTGGGGTTTCACAGTGCAACGAGCAAATTTACAGTGCCTGTGAGGCACGCTTTCATTGCAGTTTGCCTCACTGTATGGTTGCAATGCTACCATGCCATGTGTCTCTTCAGCTCCGTTGCAATTTTGCAATTTTATAGCAACGCAAAGTGCACAAGTAGCCAGATAGGCTATACAGACAAACTGCTAGACTATGGCCAAGCATGGTCTACTATTCAACGGAGATGAACGGAAAACCGACGATGTGAAGCAAATGAGCAAGCGCCACCTTACAATGTACTTATTCGTCGCTTAGAAGTCTACTGTAGTGGATCGCTAGATCTTGTGAGGCAGCTGAACAGAATCTAGATTCTTGACCAAAGAACAATCATCTCTAGCATGTGTACGAGGCTTTACAGTGCAGAACAATAATCACACAACATTTTCTAACCCATTTAACTGGGCCACCAAATACCCCAAGTGGTACTGCCTGATGGCACATGCTCAAGAGGTTAATGTCTGACAAGCTGAAAACAGCTTGCTCTGACAACTATAATTTCATGTTTAAGGGCAACTTAAAGTGGACCTGTGCTCATTTTCTACACTACACACATCTGTGCATGCTTCTTTGGAAATAGTTCAGAGAAACCACGTCATTTGCAGTTGTAGTGTAAGGACTCGTTTCCACTTGGGGCGATTCAGATGGATTTCCCGCACGCAAATTAAATCGAAGCCAATTAAAATGAATGTGTGCATTTTTATGTGTCACACATGCAAATCCCCATAACCGTGCATGGCACAGCTAGAGGGATTGAGATGCGGACTTGCATAAGAATAAATCTGAGACGCATGACGACAAATACAAACTGGGCCCAATTCCAACAGGTCAGATCCGATTTCTGACTTTTTCTGGTCGATTTTCTGATCACTTATATACAAAATCGATCAAAAACAATCGGAAATTAGTTCGGATCTGTCGGAAATAGATTCGACCCGTCTATCGGACAGTAAATTGCATGGTGTGTACCAGGGAAAAGTCCTGCTACTTCCCAACTCCTGAGTCAGATTATTTGTCAAACAAGTGATAAAGCAGCCAGCCTTGGTAGGTTGAATGCTGCAAGGCCAGCCACAGGGAGGGGCATCTACAGGGGAAATCACTAGATTTCCGTGTCTCATATAAAAGCTGAAATGTAGGTAGTTAACACAGATCCACTTTAAAAGCCAATTCTCTTACCACCCCCTGCCTCCCCCACCCCCAGTTTTAGTATTGCATAGAATGAGATAAAAAATTTTAGAGGCGTTTTGCCCTCACTGGACAGATTTTTCCCTCACTTCCTATCCCTGGGACTTGCATTGTCATGCGTTGACATGCTTCAGTGTACTACGTCGGAATCTGATTTGAAAAGCTGCATGATCCCACTTGAGGGTTGTGGTTAAAAAAAAAAACACCTATAGCATTACAATAGCAACAGCTTTTCAAATCACAAGTGCCTAGAAGAGTGCTGCTAGTGGGTCCCAGGCCTTAGGGTCTTTTTATACTAGTGCACTGTAGTGAGATTCAGAACAATCGAACTGTACCCGAAAAGTCGCACAGGGCGTTAGATCCACAGTACGACTAAAGAAAAAACAAAATCATCGTGCAACTTCTAAGAGTTGCAGGGTAATGCACTGCAGCATTTGTGTTACTTCTGTGGTTTGTCATGTCTTATAACAGTGTTCTCCCCAGGCTCTTTTAGCCAGGTGCTCCACCCGGCTAGTTTTGGCGAGCACCCGGCTGTCATTGGCTCTCCTCCTCCTCTGCTGTAAGCATAGCTGCTCACAGAAGAACTGGCCCTGTATTTTCTCATCTCAACCAACCTGGCTACTAGTTCATGCCACCTGGCTGAAAAAAATTCTGGGGAGATCACTGTATAATGACCACTGCAACAAGGGAGTACAGGAACGCAAAAAAAAAATAAAAAAAAAATAGTATGTATAAAGTGGCTAAAGAACAGCAATAAAAACTGGCAATGTAACTTTAGCCAACTCTACAAATAAATGGATTTGTGGCCATTTTACCAACCCCTTGCTGACTGGACAAGAAATGAGGGAAATTCTGACAGGTGGAGACGTCAGATGGTAACACCCAAAAGAGGTTCTAACTCCTTAAAGGATACCAGTGGCGAAAATCTTCGTAGAAACAGAGGGGGGAAGTTTGTGAGCCGGCATGTATAGCGAGCTGGCCTGATGGCCACCGCTCCTCCCCCGTTCTCCTGGGTTCCCCTTCCTTTCACACCTAAAGCCCTGTTGAGCCCGGCTCAGGCGACCCGGAAGAGGCCACCGGGGGACTTTAGATGAGAAAGGAGGGGCACACAGGGGAACACTGGGTGGAGTGGTGGCCATCAGGACAGCTCACTATACATGCCAGATCCCCCCATTTCTCCGAAGATTTTCAACTCTGGTATCCTTTACCACATGATCTATAACCACAACAAAAATTATTCCTGGAGTCTGTTTTTAAGTATTTAAGTTCTTGTAACACTGGTGGAGACCTGTGCCTGATTTCAGTAGAGGCCCACACGGCTGTTCCGCCGGCGCCGCTTTAATTGGAGCAGGGCTTCCCAAACCTGTTCTCAACTACCTCAAACAGCACATTTTGCAGAAAACCATAAACATCCATAGGTGAGGCCTCAGCAGACCTTAAAGGAAACATCAGGGAAAAAGTAACAAAAGGAGCTTTACTTACCCGGGACTTCCTCCACCACCTAGATGCCGACATGTCCCTCGCCACAGCACCAGTGGCTCCCAGTCCCCTCCATCGCGAATGCTGACCTAGCCAGATCCGCATCCACTGCGCCACTGTCACACACAAGTGGTCTGGAGTGTTCAGCGCAGGCGAGGTCAGCATCTGCAACGGAGGGGATACCGGGAGACTCAAAGTTGCGGCGAGGAACATGTCGGCTGCTAGGGGCTGGAGTAACCCTCATTTTGTTACTTTTATCCCGATGTTGCCTTATGTATTAAAACAAAAACACACACACCTCTCTGGATTTCCACAAAAACAGGCACGGTTGGTGGTACTTGAGAACAGTGCTGGGATATCCTGCAGAAGTGGACAGCACGGCTCCTCCACCTGTGCCCAGATTCAGTAGAGGGCCGCACGGCTCTTCTGCCTGCGCCCGCATTTAATAAAAAGGCCACGGGGCTCTTCCGCCTGCGCCCGCATTCAGTAGAGGGCCACAAAGCTCTTCCGCCTGCGCCCGCATTCAACAAAAAGGCACAAGGCTCTTCTGCCTGTGCCCGCATTTAGTAAAAAGGCCACAAGGCTCTTCTGCCTGCGCCCGTATTCAGTAGAGGGCCACAAGGCTCTTCCGCCTGCGCCCGCATTCAGTAGAGGGCCACAAGGCTCTTCCGCCTGCGCCCGCATTTAATAAAAAGGCCACAAGGCTCTTCCGCCTGCGCCCGTATTCAGTAGAGGGCCACAAGGCTCTTCCACCTGCGCCCGCATTTAATAAAAAGGCCACAAGGCTCTTCTGCCTGCGCCCGTATTCAGTAGAGGGCCACAAGGCTCTTCCGCCTACGCCCGCATTCAGTAGAGGGCCACATGGCTCTTCTGCCTGTGCCCGCATTTAGTAAGAGGGCCACAAGGCTCTTCCGCCTGCGCCCATATTCAGTAGAGGGCCACAAGGCTCTTCCGCCTGCGCCCGCATTTAATAAAAAGGCCACAAGGCTCTTCCGCCTGCGCCCGTATTCAGTAGAGGGCCACAAGGCTCTTCCGCCTGCGCCCGTATTCAGTAGAGGGCCACAAGGCTCTTCCGCCTGCGCCCGTATTCAGTAGAGGGCCACAAGGCTCTTCCGCCTGTGCCCGCATTCAGTAGAGGGCCACAAGGCTCTTCCGCCTGCGCCCGTATTCAGTAGAGGGCCACAAGGCTCTTCCACCTGCACCCGCATTTAATAAAAAGGCCACAAGGCTCTTCCGCCTGCGCCCGTATTCAGTAGAGGGCCACAAGGCTCTTCCGCCTGCGCCCGTATTCAGTAGAGGGCCACAAGGCTCTTCCGCCTGCGCCCGTATTCAGTAGAGGGCCACAAGGCTCTTCCGCCTGCGCCCGTATTCAGTAGAGGGCCACAAGGCTCTTCCGCCTGTGCCCGCATTCAGTAGAGGGCCACAAGGCTCTTCCGCCTGCGCCCGCATTCAGTAGAGGGCCACAAGGCTCTTCCGCCTGCGCCCGCATTCAGTAGAGGGCCACAAGGCTCTTCCGCCTGCGCCCGCATTCAGTAGAGGGCCACAAGGCTCTTCCGCCTGCGCCCGCATTCAGTAGAGGGCCACAAGGCTCTTCCGCCTGCGCCCGCATTCAGTAGAGGGCCACAAGGCTCTTCCGCCTGCGCCCGCATTTAATAAAAAGGCCACAAGGCTCTTCTGCCTGCGCCCGTATTCAGTAGAGGGCCACAAGGCTCTTCCGCCTGCGCCCGTATTCAGTAGAGGGCCACAAGACTCTTCCGCCTGCGCCCGTATTCAGTAGAGGGCCACAAGGCTCTTCCGCCTGCGCCCGTATTCAGTTGAGGGCCACAAGGCTCTTCCGCCTGCGCCCGCATTTATTAAAAAGGCCACAAGGCTCTTCCGCCTGTGCCCGTATTCAGTAGAGGGCCACAAGGCTCTTCCGCCTGCGCCCGCATTGAAGAAAAAGGCCACAAGGCTCTTCCGCCTGCGCCCGTATTCAGTAGAGGGCCACAAGGCTCTTCCGCCTGCGCCCGTATTCAGTAGAGGGCCACAAGGCTCTTCCGCCTGTGCCCGTATTCAGTAGAGGGCCACAAGGCTCTTCCGCCTGCGCCCGCATTGAAGAAAAAGGCCACAAGGCTCTTCCGCCTGCGCCCGCATTGAAGAAAAAGGCCACAAGGCTCTTCCGCCTGAACCCGCATTCAGTAGAGGGCCACAAGGCTCTTCCGCCTGCGCCCGCATTGAAGATAAAAGGCTGCAAGGCTCTTTAGCCTGCGTCCGCATTCAGTAGAGGGCCACACTGCTCTCCCGCCTGCTCCCGCATTCAGTAGAGGGCCACAAGGCTCTTCCGCCAGTGCCCGAATTTAATAAAAGGCCACAAGGCTCTTCCACCTGCGCCCTTGTTGGTAGGGATGCATAGCCCTTCCGCCTGCGCTCTTGTTGGTCAAGGACATATGGCGCCACTCCATTCAAGAGTCAGTCATTGCCACACAGCATTTATATTTGGTATTCTATCAGGAAAAAAAAATAAATAAATAAATAATGAGTAACCTGAGAACATATTCTGCAATGGCTAGAATAAGAACACTTATCACATGCAAATACATGAACCAGGAAGAAAACTGTAAATAATACAATTTAAAATGTACACAAATTAAAATAACTAAAAACCTCTGCAATTCCTGAGCAGTGTGGACAAATAAAAACATTTCAACAGAAAAAAGGAATTAACACAAGCTCAGTTCAGATCTGCTTACCAATTACATGACCGCTAACTAATCAGTCATCAGTTAAGGTACCCATACATCGAGATTTTGGTGACGATCGACCAATAGACAGCTGTCTCTCTGATTTAATCTGATGAGAGATCTGCTGGCAACCATAAACCTGACTGATTTCTGATCGATCTTAGCATGAAAACTTTCAGCAAACGGACTTGTGACACTGCCTCCAGCTGCTGTCCTCCTAATGTACATAACAACCCCCCCATCCGTGCCCTTGCATTAATACTTTATCTGTCAAACACCGCTGTGTCCTGACTCCTCTTCCCACACCTATGCGGATACATTGCACGCAGGGAGCAAATGCAGAAAAGGAGCGCAGACACAGCAGTAGATGGCGGCAGGTAGAGTATTAATTCAGAGACAGGGGCTACATGTATATTGTGGGGGGGGGGGGGGGGGGGGGGGGGGGGGAAGCCGCCAAAGGTTACACAGCGTTACCGCCACGCACCCGATCGAGCATGTGAGCCCTAGATTTTCCAGCGTGTCTGACTGATACATGCATTATCGTTTAGGTATGCTTTTGACAGAACAGATTTTAATCGGATTAGATAATCAAATCAGATGGTCAATCAGTCGCCAAATCTACAGATGTATGGCCACGTTTGTTTTCAGCTTCCGAACCTCATAAGCCCAGGAAATTTCTAGTTACCCCTAAATTGTACATTATATTTAATCTTTAGATCAGTGGTCCTCAAGCTATGGCCTGTGGGCCGAGTGCAGCCCGTTGAGGCCTTTTCACTGGCCCCCCAAACACAAAATGTATAACTTATAGATGTGGCTCACCGCACCTTAAAGTGAACCTCCGTACTAAAAATCTACTCAGCAAAACTGAAAAGGCTTGGCGTTTCTTTAAGTTTCACAGCATTAGAACTTTGTTTTTCTTACCAAAGCACCATTTTTAGCCAAGCACCACTGAAAGAAAAAAAGCCCGGGCTTTTTTTCCCTAATGCTGTGCAGAGCATGATGGGATTTCCTATGCTGTTCACGTTGCCTAGCAACTGGGAAAGGTGCTCAGGACACAGGACAGTTGGAACTGTGTCTCATGCTCCGTCACCACCTTTCAACCAAAAAGATGGCTGCCATTATGAAATCAAACATTTGCCAGTTCTTTTAAAACAGTGTGTGTGTAAGAGATTATATTACCTATTTTAATTAACATAACTAATGTAACTTAATGACAGTATGTTTGTTTAGGCTGGAGTTCCTCTTTAAGGCTGCTTTCACAGTGCGACGTTACAGCAGCACGTTATACAAGATAATAACGCAGGCTAACGCACAGCAGCACCATGTGTTACATTCACAGTGCTCACGTTGCGTTGTGTGTAACGTATAGCAATATGTAGAAAGTGCTGCATGCTGTGCGTTGTCTGAGTTATTAGGTACGCTGGACTGTTTGCACATGCTCAGTAATGTTTTCGTTTTCTTTTTAAATGTGACGCATGCGCCGTTTTCGTTCGATCAGTATGCGTCAAAAAGTACGCATCAAGAGACGCATAACACAGTTCAATATAACGTCCAACTTCAAAGCTAACATGCGTTGCGTTAGGGCAGTGGTTCCCAACCCATGTGCCGCGACACATACATGTGTCGCGGCAGCTTCGGGTATGCGTCGCAGTGTCAGCTAAGGGAGGGAGAGCTGTGGGCAGCGGCGGAGAAGGGGGCCATCTCCCCCCCCCCCCCTCACCTTAGGGTGCTCTCCCTCTCTCTCTCCTCCGATACTAAGTGCGGCAGCGGGCTGGACTTAACTTCCGTGTCACTCCAAGCGCCGGAAGTTCTGGTGCCACACCTGCTGCTCTGCATCAGACCAGAGTAGTGGCAAATCATCCCGCACGCCTGCGACAAGACCAGACGGAGACACGGAAGGTAAGTTCCGCCCCTCTGCCAGCCACCGCACTTTGTTCCCTCGCTCTCTCCTCCTGGCTACATATACTGGGCACATATACACCTGACTACATATCATGGGCACATATAACCTTGGCTACATATACTGGGCACATATACACCTGACTACCTATACTGGGCACATATACACCTGACTACCTATACTGGGCACATATACCCCTGGCTACCTATACTGGGCACATATACCCCTGGCTACCTATACTGGGCACATATACCCCTGGCTACCTATACTGGGCACATATACCCCTGGCTACATATACTGGGCACATATACCCCTGGCTACATATACCTCTGGCTACATATACTGGGCACATATACCCCTGGATACATATACTGGGGACAACTGGCTGTTTGTCATTATGTGCATTTACTGGTGAAAAGCTGTCTCTTATGTGCATTTACTGGGAAACGCTGTCTCTCATTACATGCATTTAGTCTACGTGTCACGGAGATCTGAACGTTTGGTTTGATGTGTCACGACTCCAAAAAGGTTGGGAACCACTGCGTTAGGGGCACATTATGCGACCTTGATGTCGCATCAAATGCAACGCCTTAGTGTGAAAGAGCCCTTAAAAGTCGTCGGCCTGCATACAGAATAGCAGTGCGAGCACCACCCATCCACATACTGTAGAAAGCCAGCGAGCAGTAAATCTCTGGCTTCCAATCCAATTCTGCATCAGGTGACACAGCTGTCCAATTGGACGGCAGGTTGTCACCTGGGTATGCTTCACTGTCTGGTGCACAAAGACTTTCTTCGGGCGCCGCATGACTGAATGGCTACTGCTGGGAGGTCTCCTGATTGGGGGGCATGATTGGGCGAAATCAATACCTGAACTCAATGTAATGCGTTTCACCATCATTTTATGTATGTTTCGGCTTCCCAGCAGACCGCTGCTTTAGATCATCAGAAGCTGAATGCAATATCATAACCAAACAAAACACATCCCCCAGTAGCTGTCCCATGTGATTTCAAATATCTCACCTGTCCAGGCTGCTGCTAGTCCTGCTGCTCTTCTGTGTATAGCATGTGGCGCATGTATGACATCACACACACCACGTGCTATGTGTGGCAGTCACATGGGATAGGAATGCACAAGAAGGAGCGGCTGGACACTAGCAGCAGCCCAGACAGCAACGGAGGTGCCATCATAAGGCCGATTCCCAAACAATTTTGGGTTGAAATCCATTAGGAATCAGCCTATGGATTATGGGCAGCCAGCTAATCTTTTTCAGATCAGAAAGATCTGTCTCTTGGTCAATCCACCCATACATCACTAGATGTAAGATCGCATTATCTCAACGCACTTTATACAATGCATTTCTGGATAGTGAGAAGATATGCAGGTTACATAGCAATTTTTCATTATATAGATTGGGTATTATACAAGCCATAAAGAGTGAGCTTAAAACTATGAAAACATCAATCTTTTATTAGGTTTCCTTAAACATGATCTCTATTTCGCTGGCAGATGAAGTAAAGGGACTCCATAAAGTCTTTATTTATCAAAACTAAAAGCATGACAAGCCACATATAAAAGGTGAGGGGGGCACATGTGGTGTATTATTTAAGGCAGGGGCATCAAAATCAAATACACAGTGAGCAACAATTGAAAACTGGGTCAAAGATGTGGGGCCAGCCTCGATGTCTAGTGGCAACCTCCCTCCCTTATACAGTTCCCTGATGTCTAATGCCCCCACCCACACAGTTCCTTGATGTCTAATGGCCCCCTTCCTCCCCTATACAGTTTCATAGCGTCCAATGACCCCTTACCTCCCCTATACAGTTTCCTGGCTTCTAGTGTCCCCCCCCCCCCCCCAGTTTCCTGGAATCTAGTGCCCCACTATACAAATTCATGGTGTCTAGTGCCTGCCCCTCTCTCCCTCCTATACAGTTTTCAGGTGTTTAGTGGCTCCGCTGCCTTCTCCACATGGCTTCATAGTTTCAGCGCTTAGCCATATAGGCTTAGCACGCAGATGCTTGCAAACCAAATATAATGCAAAGTGGGGAATGCACATGCAAGCAAAATTTGATGGCAATGCAGGGCAAAATTTTACTTGTATGATTTAAGGAGAGGAGCATAGTAATAACGAGATAGAATAATCAGTTACGGTTACCTTAATAAGCAACCACTAATATTGGGTTTGAGGTGAATATCACCTCTGACTGTCCACTAAGGGCCCATTTCCACTTGTGCGGTGCGAATCGCCACGGTAAAAATTTGCATGCGGATGCGAATTTCGCATGCGGGTGTATGCGAATTTGCATGAAAATTCGCATGAATGACGCTGTATGCGAATTTAACCATGGCAGTGCCGGTGTGCATTCCATTGATTTCCATGCGAATTCGCATGAAAATTCGCATACCAAAGCCGCAGGCGATTTCCCTATTAAATACATTAGCGGCGATTCGCATGCATTCCACGCGCAGGCGAATTCTGAGGGCTCTGCCGTGCAGAAAAATCCTGCACAGAAAACCGCTCAGGAAAACTGACAAGTGGAAACAGGCCCATCCACTTGTATTGACTGTGCGAATCTGCAAGCAGATTCGCAATAGTGGAAACGGGCCGACTCGATACAGCCCAGAGCATTCCACTCTACTTCATTTTTTTTTTCTATTCCTGTAGAACACTAGAACGCTGTGCCATGGTTAAGAATGAAAGAAGGACCCTAAAATGTCCCAAAGGATACTACTGATCTATAGTGAAAAGGATTGTCCAATAAAAAAAAAAAAAGAAAGAAAAAAAAGAAAAAAGTTAAGTACTTGGGAGAGGTGCTTACCTCCGAAGAGCCCAACTGTGCTTGGTATCACTAGAGAAGAGTTGACTTTATTTTCAGTGTGTTTTGGTGGTTGCAGCCAACTTCATCAGGTAATAAGGCTGAAAGCAAATCACGGAAGCTTAAACTATGCAATTCCACCATAATTTTTTTTTTTACAATTACAAAAGCAAAAAAATAAATGTTGGTTGTAAATAAGCTAAACATACGTAAACAGTTCACTAGTAAATAGTAAGCTTGTCCCCAGTTCTCTATTAAAACAGTACATGAATGTAAATAGAGGAAAATATTCAAAATGTGCAATAAAATCATAGGTAATAAATCCTAAAATACAATAAAAACTAAACTAAACAAATATAATATTTCGAATCAAATGGAATGTGAAACATACCAAATTTATCCAAGTCATGTTATATTAAAATGGGTAGACTCAACTGTACACATTTTTATGTTCCCAGAACAGCACTTTTACCACTAAAGCCCCATCTACACGATACGATACGATTCTTTGTGCGATTCAATTAAGATTCTTTTAAAGATCTGATTAAATCCGACATCTCTGATTGGGATTTGATTCAATTAGATTTGCCATTGTTTTGCAATGGCAAATCGAATTGAATCAAATCCTGATCGGACATGTCGGATTTAATCGGATCGTAAATAGAATCGTAATCGAATCGCACAAAGAATCGTATCGTGTAGATGGGGCTTAATAGGTGGCAATATATAAGTCAAAACTGGCAGATTCAAATCCCTTTTCAAATATGGCAGCGATCACAGATGAGTTTAACCTGTCTAATTCCACCTCATCTGTGGCTAATCACAAGTTGTAATTTGATCCCTCATCTATGTATGCTGACTGCCACGGCAGAGAGGCGAATTTGAAAGTACAGAATGTTAATATGCATGCGTCTATCAAAGCAGGAACAGACCATAAGACAAAAATCAGGAAAAAAAAATATACATACTTATCCTGGTACGTCTATGGCACAGGGGCGTCTTATGAACCTTTTCCTCGATTTCCCATACATTTTTATGTCTCCCTTGTACCTTCTGGGTCCCTCTGTGACCTCTTCAGTCCTTTCTGCGTCCCCCATGTCCTTTGTTAGTCCTGTGTCCCTCTCTCTGTCCAGGTCACCGTCCAGCGCATCACTTTTCTTCCATATGTTCCTTTCAGATGCCCGCTGACCAATCACCTGGGGACACTGTCAATCACGGCCGCTGCAGTGGCCAGACACGCTAACTCCCGCCGTTCACTGCATCACTATACTCTGTTCTTTGGCCTCTACCTTCATATATTCCTATCAGATGCCCGGCCCGCAGTCTAATAACATAGGGCCGCTGTCGATCATGGCCACTGCACTGGCCAAACACGCCGACCCCCGCACCAGCACTCACCGTTCCTCCTGTATGTTCCATTCAGACTCCCGCTGGCCAATCAGGCGGGGGCCAATGGTCTTGAGAGCGGGATAAGGCTCTGCCATGCTAGCCAATCACTACACTCGCTGATCTCAGAGCAAGTGCAGTGATTGGCTAGTATGGCAGAGCCTTGTCCCGCCCTCAAGACCATCGGCCCCCGCCTGATTGGCCAGCGGGAGTCTGAATGGAACATACAGGAAGAACAGCAAGTGCTGGTGCGATGGACGATGGGGGGGTCAGCGTCTTTGGCCGGTGCAGCGGCCATGATTGACAGCGTCCCCATGTTATTAGATGGCGGGTCAGGTATCGGATAGGCATATATGAAGATAGAGTCCAAGCAACAGAGTAAAGTGATGCGGTGGACGGCAGGAGTTAGCATGTCTGGCCACTGCAGCGGCCGTTATTGACAGCGTCCCCAGGTGATTGCCCGGCGGGCATCTGAAAGGGATCATGTTCATGTATGGAGGAAGAGTAAATGTTGCGCTAGTGTGGTGGACGCAGGGGTCAGCTGCTGTGTATGTGTGAGCTCCTGGTGCTGGTCTAAATTGTAACATTCGGACCATAAGATGCAGGTATTTTTTCTCCCCACTTTTGGGGGAGAAAAAGTGCATATTATGGTCCGAAAAATATGGCAGATACAAATCCTGCAATAAATCTGCAGTGCATCAGCAACAAAAATGTTTTTTTTTGTTTTGTTTTTTAAAGGTTATTATACTCTTGTGTATCTTTCAGAGCAGAGGAAGTTCTGAGTTCAGGTCCGCTTTAATGGAGATCTATATTTAACAGGCATTTTGGCTAGTAGGGTTAACCGAGCATAAGGCAAGGTCACTGAACACTGCAGGCCGGCGAGTAGCCTCTATCATATGTTCTCAAGGAGATGACCGTTGTTATGCACTCAGTCCCTCCCATATTTGTTGGGATAAGAAAATTAAACATTTCCTTAGGATAAGGATAGAAAAATGTAATCTTATCAAATTATGTAACTAGAGAAACAACCACTAGAGCAGATTATTATGCAAGTAGTAACTTTCCATGCATCCTAACTGTGCAACATGATCTTGCAGTAAATAGCGCCATTTAAAAGTGTACAGTCCCATAAGTATTTCAAGTGTAACTGTCGGGCATAAAAAAAAAAAAAATCAATTCTTTATTTTTATCTGGTAAAAAAGTAATAAGGATGCTAAAAAGGCAATCTAAAAGTTAAAATCACTATTACTTTTCTTGTTCATAAATGATCATTCCCCAGTTTACCTGACTTATTTGGTACACAAAAAGGAAGTTGCAGAGCATGCAGGGTTGTCCTTTTTTGCGTCTATTTCCCCCCAGACTTAACTAATGCAGCCTGATTGGATGAAGCCTCTTTCCCTCCTGTTTTCCCCTCCCACGCCTCTGTTCCTCTCTGATTGGCCAATATTTCTCATGCTGAGACAATGCACTTTCTATAGTAAAGGGCCAACAAATCAGGCAGAGGAGACTAAAGGAGGAAATGACATCAGAATTGGCTTCAAAATAGCCACACTTAAAATGGGAAATGCTAAGAAGGACTTTCTCTTTTTTTACTGTAGAAAAATCACTCAAATCAAAACATGGACAGTGCAATACATATGTTATGTAAGTAGAGCAAGTATTTTTCTACTTATATATGTTTTTTTTCTGAGTATCTGAGTTTCTCTAGTATAGCTGACAGCTGCTTTTTAAAGGAAACATGTAAAGTTAAGGAGTTTAACTTACCTGGGGCTTCTACTGGCCTTCTGCAAACATCCTGTGCCCGCACCGGGGCCACTGCGTCCTCGCTCTCATCACCAGGAGCATCCTGTGCAGTACAAGGTTTTCCCGTACTGTGCAGGATGCTCCTGGTGATGTGAGCGAGGATGCGTGTGGCCAGGGCTACGCAGGTGCAGTGGACGTCAACTTTTAAGTCAGTGGCACAAAAATGCCACAGCGGGGGACTGGAGTATGCTTTGGTAACGTCGTGGGCACAGGGAGGCTGCAGGGGGCTGATAGAAGCCCCAGGTAAGAAACTTTTTCTACGAGTCTTTAAAAATTAATAAAAAAATAATAAATGACATTTCAAGGTATGCGTGCAATTAACATATCTATGTTTTGGACTGTGGGAGGAAAACTGAGTGCCACGAGGAAACACACACAGACATGGGGAGAACATACAAGCTCCTTGCAGATGTTGGCCTGGTTGGGATTCAAGCCGGGAATCCAGCGATGCAAGACGAGAGCGCTAACCACTACGCCACCATGCTGCCCAATCAAAGGTCATGTAGCATTTTGAGTGCATTTGCGCTCAATGCAAACTATATAAGCACTGCATAAAAAAAAACAAAAACGCTTTTTAGACCCTTTCTCCCCTCTATCCCATAAAATCTATTTTATGCATGTGCAAGCTAGTTGGCTCAACTGGAAAAAGTGTGCATCACCCTTGAGCCAGATGTGCGCTTACTGTCACGCAGTTTTTATTTACTTGCCATAATTTGTCATACTTCATAATTTGCATCATTATCTTTTGCTTTATGATGGTCCCTTGCATCGGTTTCTCTGGTGAAACTGTTTATTCAGTTCTTTTCTCATCAATAAAAAACCTTTTGAAACTAAAATACATTAGATGTGTGACAAAAGTAAAATTGCTTATTGGTTCAAAACCAATTTTTTTTTAACCCCCCTGGCGGTTTGCAAAAAATCCGCCAGGGGGCAGCAAATCTTTTTTTTTAATTTTTTTTTTTTTTTTTTCATGTAGCGAGACAAAGTCTCGCTACATGATAGCCGCTGCTCAGCGGCATCCCCCCAGCCCCTCCGATCGCCGCCGGCGATCGGAGATCAGGAGATCCCGTTCAAAGAACGGGATCTCCTGGAGGGCTTCCCCCGTCGCCATGGCGACGGGCGGGATGACGTCACCGACGTCATCGACGTCGTGACGTCAGAGGGGACTCCGATCTGCCCCATAGCGCTGCCTGGCACTGATTGGCCAGGCAGCGCACGGGGTCTGGGGGGGGGGGCGGCCGCGGCGAGAGGAATTGCGGCGGATCGGCGGGTAGCGGCGGCGATCAGATGCTACACGCAGCTAGCAAAGTGCTAGCTGCGTGTAGCAAAAAAAAAATTATGCAAATCGGCCCAGCGGGGCCTGAGCGGTGCCTCCCGGCGGCATAGCCCGTGCTCAGCACGGGCTTACCGCCAGGGAGGTTAAACTTCCCCATTGAAAAATGTTAAGTCAAAGTTGCTTGGCATAATCCTTTCAACTTCTGTCCCAGAGGCCATTTTTTCCTTAGGCCAGGTTTCCACTTGTGTCAAGCAGGTTTACACTTGAACCTCCCTAAGGGCCCTTTTCCACCTGCAGTCGCTAGCGTTCACGCTGAACGCTAGCAATTGCTGAATCGCAAAACCGGCGATTCCCCGACGTTTTGCGGCCGCGATTTTGCTATGCTATGCACTGCATAGCAAAATCGCGGCAAATATCGCTCCGCCGCGCGTTCGCGTAAAAAACGAATCACGGTAGTGGAAATGACCTACCGCGATTCCTATGTTAAAAAGCAAACCGTAGCGATTGTAAAATCGCTAGCGGTTTGCGACTTTGCGATTTAGCCAGCGCAAACGCGCTGGTGGAAAAGGGCCCTAAGGGGGAAGTTTGTTTCATATATTTTGAGAAATAGATGCTTAGAGTACTATAATGCTGGGTACACACTGAGATTTTCTGGTCGATTTACTATCAGATCGATTATTTCCAACATGTTCGATTTGCTTTCCAATCAGTTTCCTATTAAAGTGCACAGAAATCGATCGGAAATCGATCGAAAAGCAAATCGGACGTGTTGGAAATAATCGATCTGACAGTAAATCAACCAGAAAATCTCATAGTGTGTACCCAGCATACTATAAGGTGTTTACGCGTGCTATACTAAAATGAATGCGTGCATACAGACATGCCCAAAGCTTAACAATTTGGAAAGCGAAATCTTAAAACGACAGCAACCCTGAAGCGGATTATTCCCCTCCTTACCACTCCCACAAGCCACAAACCCAAACTGCCTGAGAGATTGAGTCACAGTCACTCTGGGTGACAACTATTTTGCTTGTGTATGCACTTTTACACTGCACAGTTGCTAATGTCCTTAGTTCAGTTGGTTGAGGCCTCCCTCTTTTCAAGCTTAGGAACCATCACAAAAAAAAAAAAATATACAATCTGAAATACAAACCTGATAGTTTTTGTTTTCTAGCTGTTCAGTCAACCCTTCTTGGATTTACTAGTTAGAGCTTCAACCACAGAAACTGCAGTAAATCGCCTCATCAAATAGAAGGAAACAAAATTATTTTTTTATGTTGAATGGTTAAAAACAATATTTATCACATTACTACTGATCAAAGTTAATGTCAAACAAAGTAAGCTGGCATACAGTATGGTCAATGAGATGCTAATAATTTCAACTGAACACATTTTACGTAATTTACAAATGGACCAATCAAATGCTGCAAATATGTGTAGTAATTGAGGTTTGTACATGCAATACACTAAAATCTGAAGAAGCTGCAGGTCAGGGTCAACGACAGCCCAACAAGTAGGCAAGGAGACACCAATTCCACTAAAGCAGGGAATATCACTTTAGATGTATGGCATTTCGTGGAACACCATCTAGTTAGCCCCATTATATGAGCAGTGAGAACAATGTGCTTCTTTGGGGATTGCAACACTTCCAGCATGCTGTAGAACGCTGGATTTATTCAAGATTCTCTATGGAAACGGTTTTTATAACCCACCAAAACAGAGTTCAATCCATTGTGTACATATTGATTTATAAAGCACCAATATATTCCATGGCACTGTACAAAGTAAGAAAAACATGGGGTACAAAATGCAGACAATGGCATTCGAAATACAGAATTTTATAGTGGCAAATTAAAATGAATAAATGTCTTAATAAAGAGGGAATAGAAGCAGCATATTATGGCGGGGTAGTAATGTTTCTCATCCTAGAAGCACTAGATATGGAGTGAAGTAGTCTGATGTAAGGCAGGTACGTTGGCGCCATGCCTTGTAATTTGGCGCCGCCATAGGCCACGATATTATTGCGGCTAGAGGCTCCCAGTGTGATGCACTTGCCATATTAACCGCCTTATGGGCCATAAGAGGCAGTTCCTCTTTACACTGCGTGTGGTAGCCCTATAATATATTATAAGGCCTAACCTGTGAAGGGCGCATTCCAGTAGATGTGTGCTCGTTTATCAGACTGCTCGGCCGCTTTCCTCAGGCCCAAAGTGCTCCACCCGAGTAAAGCGGCTGAGCAGTCCGATAAACCTCATCCCTCTACAGATAGATTCTCAGCCCCAACCAACCATACTTCCCTGTACGGTCAAATCTGCGCAGCCCTCCTCACAAGCAGCGCACCCAAGTCACCGCCGCTGCCCTCTGCGACATGAGGCGACGAAAGCGGTCACAACCAGTTCTCTGTAGGTCGCAAAGTAGTCTGGGAACGTAAGTTCGCAATAACGCGATTAGGGCAGGTCTACTAGAACGCAAAACTACAACTCCCGTCATGCATTGGAAGGTAGATGTTCCCCTCCCTCCTCCACACAGGCGGGGAGTGCAACTGCTTTGTTACCTGCAGCAGCGGCGGGATGGGCAACAAGCTGAGGGACCGTGGGGGATGATGGGAAGCGTAGTTCAGCTGGCTGCTTCTCTGACGCCGGGAGCTAATAAGGTCGGTGGCTGGGAGACTACAAGTCCCAGAAAGAAGGGGATATTCCAGGTCTGAACGCTGACCGCTCGCTGTGAAGGTAAGACACGGGGGGATGCCGAGACTGCTGCATGCACTGGGGAGGGGATGTGTTGAGTGCTGTTGAAGGGTAGACACCGCACTCACTTTGTAATGAGACAACTTGTTGGAGGGGTGGGCAGTTTTGTTTCAAAGTTTAATCCAAGGGATAAGTACAACTATATCGATCTTGCTGTAACAAATAACCGAGGTGCGGGAAGTTGCACTCCACCCTAGGGCACGGCAGGTGGAAATTGGGTGATATTATTTTCTTCTCTCAATAAGCTGGCACAATTAGTGTCAGTGTGGCTCCTCCTAGCCATAGCGCAGGATTACTTGGCTGGGCTAGGTGTTCCTGTTTATGAATGAGCAGATAAATCAAATTTTTATGTCTGTTCAAAACTACTGCAGTCCTGCTTTTATATTTTTTTATTTTTTTTGTGTTTACCTGTGTAAAAGGTGTGTACACACCTGTGAAAGATGGGGATTGGGACGGGATCCCCTTGGGTGACATTGCTGGGCCATGCTGTAGATGTTATATGCTATGTTTCTATGTGAGCGGATCAGACAGTGGTGCAGTGGGTTTGTGATGTCACGCAGGGCTGGGTCTATTAACAATGGGGCCCCTGGGGAAAATTAACCAGGGACCTCCCCCCCCCCCCCCCCCAATAGATAGTCCCTGACCAAAAAAGCGGCAGTAGGGACCCTTTGTTGCACCCAAATTTCCCCACAGGACCCCATGGAACAGTTAAGTTGGGGGAAGACGCTCTGGGGCCTAGGGGCAATGGCCCCCTTTGCCGCTATGGTAGCACCGGCCCTGATGTCATGCGAGGGAACGGCATGCACTATTGAGTTGTCTGTAACTAAGGCAAGTTGATCCACTTGGTGGATTGCTTGTGGGTAAGGGGCTACTGTACACGTGTCCAGTGGCGTATCTAAGGAGCTGGGGGAACCAGTGTGAGTTTTACATGGAGGACCCAAGCGCTCTATTGATATGGAGCTCCTCACCCTCCAGCGCGCTCTGTGGTTCCCGCCTTGCTCAGCCAAAATATTTGATTTAGCCGAACATTGATTATGGGTTGGAAGAAAGTGGCAGTTTCGCTCCTCTCAGCCCGTCCTTATGAACACCCTTTTTCACTCCCTGCTTATTCCTGATACTGCACACCATGTGCAGGAGAGCTGCAACGAGTGTGCGCTTCAGGATAGTTGTAAAGACTTGTGCAGCATAGTTCATTTTGGTCAGTTTGGAGCTATTCACAATGCACTGCTATGGGTCAGTGTAAAAGAGGCAATAAGGAAAAAATGCATGTTATTTTAAACATCAGTTGACTTTTCAGTTATAACTGAAAGTAATTAATTTAGTGTAAAAGGACTTAAAGAGAATCTGTACTCTAAAATTCTTACAATAAAAAGCATACCATTCTATTCATTATGTTCTCCTGGGCCCCTCTGTGCTGTTTCTGCCACTCCCTGCTGCAATCCTGGCTTGTAATTGCCATTTTTATGCAGAGCCAGAGCACATTAGAACAGGTATTGGAACTTATAGGATGGAAGAAATAAGGATGAAAATGTTGTTGCAGAGTCTCTTTAAAGGGGCACTATGGCGTAAAATTTTTAAAATGCGTGCAAACATAGACAAATGAGTACGTTTTTTTTCTAGAGTAAAATGAGCCATAAATAACTTCTATCCCATGTTGCTTTCACTTACAGTAGGTAGTAGAAATCTGACAAGTGACAGGTTTTGGACTAGTCCATCTCTTCAAAGGGGATTCTCAGCAAGGCTTTAATCCTATATAAAGATATTCCCTAAAAAGGATTTAAACAATGATGCGAGCTTCTCTGTTCACTACACAGTTTTTTGGCAGTTGGACAGCGCAACTACCATTCACTAAGTGCTTTTGAAAATAAATAAATCCCTGAGCATCCCGCCCCCCCATGAAGAGATGGACTAGTCCAAAACCTGCCGCTTCTGTCATATTTCTACTACCTACTATAAGTGACGGCAACATAGGAGAAAATTAATTTATGGCTCATTTTACTCTGGAAAAAACATTTGTCTGTTTGCTCATATTTTAAATTTTTTTCGCCATAGAGCCCCTTTAAGGTGGCAACACACCTTACAATTTTTTAAATATCTGTTCAATTCAAGAATAGCAATCAACTTTTGTGACTGATTGTAACAAATCGAAAATCTGACCAAAGTACCACATACCTATGTTCAATCTTCCCCCAATCATGAATAAAATGATTGGAATTGTACATCAAGTAATTAACAATCCATCACCACACCTCACAGTCAGGTGATTACAAACACGTCCTCCGGGTTGAAGGAGGAAGCGTAGAAGTCATGTGACGCGACTTGGAACACAGAGTGAGATGGGTTAAAGAAGATGCCTGCTGGGTAAGTTTAACCCCCTTTCGCACACCTGGCCAGGGGCTTTAATCACCTGGATGAAATCGAATAAAACCCATTCGGATTTCGTCCGGTGAGCATCCCTGATTGGACCATGCCTTGTAAGGGTTTTTCGCCGTCTGCTGGATCAGCATGGATATATGAGGAGCAGGCTGGTGTACTTTATTTTCTGGTTGAACTCGATGGACATATGTCTTTTTTTCAACCCAAATAACTAACTATGTAAGGTAATGTCCATATTTCTCGATGGCTCAGTTCACATCACAGATACATTTATACACGTTATGCACATTTTAATTGAGAGATTTTTCACAATGCACTGCTATGGAAAGTTAGTTAGAGTGTGTGTGTGTGTGTGTGTGTGTGTGTGTGTGTGTGTGTGTGTGTGTGTTAAACGTCTACACCAACCACCACCTTGTACACAGCTCCACCTACCTATTTTCACTTCTGAGGGATCTGAGCACCTCATCTTGCAAATTATGGCTATAGCCAGGGCTGTGGAGTCAGTCCAAAAATCCTCCGACTCCTCAGTTTAGGATTCCACCGACTCCTCTAATTTGCATATTACAATTTTGTTGATTAAAAGTATGTAACATGAAATTCGTCTCTTAACTGCCAACGCTTAGGAATTTTACAAGACAACTGAAGTGAGAAGGATATGTAGACTACTATATTTATTCCCATTAGACTAAAACTAGTCCTTGGTAAGAGTACTTGTAAAAGGTACAAACCAGAACAAAGAACATCTATCAGGCCCTAGGCAATGTAAGTGTGGGTACATGTAAGTGATGTGCAGGTACTCTGCAGGGGAATGAGGAGATTCTTCCTCTATTACACATTCTTCATGCACAATCTGAACAAGGTTTATGGGTGACAGACAACACCTCTGTGTTCAATGTGCACAGCATTCTCAGTGGATTCCCTGCAGCTCTGTGGGGAGAGCATATGTAAGAGTATAGTGCTACTGTGTAACAAAGTAAACCTGAGACAGATGAAATTAAAGTTTTATACATACCTGGGGCTTCCTCCAGCCTACTTCAGGATAATCAGTCCCTCGTTGTCCTCCTCCACCACCTGGATCTTCTGCTATGAGTCCAGGTACTTGAGCCAGTCGGGCGTAGTGCGCATGCACACACTCCGCCGCCAGGAGCATACTACACCTGTGCAGCACTATTGCGCAGGTGCAGAATGTTCCTGGCTGTGGGAGCGGCATGTGGCCGGACAGCGCTGACTGGCTGAATTACCAGGACTCATAGCAGAAGATCCGGGTGGTGGAGGACAGCGAGGGACTGATTAGCCTGAAGAGGGCTGGAGGAAGCCCCACGTATGTATAAAACTTTACTTTTCATCCGTCTCAGGTACCCTTTAATTTGAAGTCACCAAACCAAATTTTAACAACATATCAAATTATTTGATTTCATCAGCAAAGGGAGTGCATACATTTGCATAAATCAGCATCAGTGCAGAATTATTTCCATCTCATTGACCATCTCTATCAGGGCTGTGGAGTCGGTCCAAAAATCCACCGACTCCGACTCCTCAGTTTAGGATTCCTACGACTCCGACTCCTCTAATTTGCATATTACAATTTTGTTGATTAAAAGTATGTAACATGAAATTCGTCTCTTAACTGCCAACGCTTAGGAATTTTACAAGACAACTGAAGTGAGAAGGATATGTAGACTACTATATTTATTCCCTTTAGACTAAAACTAGTCCTTGGTAAGAGTACTTGTAAAAGGTACAAACCGGAACAAAGAACATCTATCAGGCCCTAGGCAATGTAAGTGTGGGTACATGTAAGAATGATGTGCAGGTACTCTGCAGGGGAATGAGGAGATTGTAAACAGACAACACCTCTGTGTTCAATGTGCACAGCATTCTCAGTGGATCCCCTGCAGCTCTGTGGAGAGTGCATATGTAGAGTATAGTACTACTGTATAACAAAGTAAACCTGAGACAGATGAAATTAAAGTTTTTTATACATACCTGGGGCTTCCTCCAAGGCTCCAGCCGCCTTCAGGATAATCAGTCCCTCGTTGTCCTCCTCCACCACCTGGATCTTCTGCTATGAGTCCAGGTAATTGAGCCAGTCAGGCGTAGTGCGCATGCACACACTCCGCCGCCAGGAGCATACTACACCTGTGCAGCACTATTGCGCAGGTGCAGAATGTTCCTGGCTGTGGGAGCGGCATGCGGCCGGACAGCGATGACTGGCTGAATTACCAGGACTCATAGCAGAAGATCCGGGTGGTGGAGGACAGTGAGGTACTGATTAGCCTGAAGGGGGCTGGAGGAAGCCCCAGGTATGTATAAAACTTTACTTTTCATCCGTCTCCGTTACCCTTTAATTTGTAGTCACCAAACCACATTTTAATAACATATCAAATTATTTTATTTCATCAGCAAAGGGAGTGCATACATTTGCATAAATCAGCATCAATGCAAGATTATTTCCATCTCGTTGACCATCTCTATTAGTGACACAGCTACACATCAGGCTTTATTCTTACAGCATAGATGTTATTTAGTATATATAAGAGATTCCTGTGTACACATCATATATACAGTCACAATCAGATATGTATATCTGACCTTAAAAATACGGGGACTGCTTTATTGAAGCAGCACAAGTAACTAACTTTGATTGGTTTATTTCATTTTTGTGGACTAAGCACAGCTATTACTGTATATATACTGTATATATACATTATTTTTAATGACTATTATCTGAGAAATAGAACATTTTATCATAATTTCTATTTTAATTACAGTTACAAATTCATTAGGAGTCGGAGTCGGTGCATTTTTTCCTGACTTTTCCTGAAATTGCCCGACTCCACGACTCCGACTCCACAGCCCTGGCTATAGCGACACACAAATCGCTAGCGATTGCAATAGCATTTTGCACTTTCTAGTGGGTTCCAGGCCTTCCACAGGAAATGATTATCAACCTTCCAAATCTGATTAGCACCATGAAAGTTCTGGTTCAGCCCGCAAGGCTACTGCTTGGTATCGAGAAATAAAGTAGAAAAAAAGTGCCTTGTCAAATTTTCACTTTACAGCTACAGCAATGACATGCTGCTAGAAAATACAGTGCAGCTAGAAAGTATGTTGCTGATAATACCTATAGTGGGAGGCTGTACACTTTAGCGATGTTTATTACCAGCAGCACAGTTTGTGTGTTAAAAATTATTTGGGATCATTTTAGGCAACACACCTATCCTGTGGATAATGATCAGGTAAGTGGAAGAGGTTTGCAGCTCTCATCTAGATAACAGACCATAGCAAGGATTGCCAAGTTTAGTGAAATTGCAGCCATACAGGAATAGTTTTTAGTAGTAAATCAGTAAAGGGACAGCTTCTGCTTTCGTATTTTTTAATCCTTTTTTGGGGGGGTTCTAGTAGACAGACCCATATGATCATTTTTGCTATAGAGTAGCAAACGGTGTTTATTGAATTAAGACAGTGTTTTCTTGATCACTAATGAACAACATAAGTTCAGTATTTTCCACAGCTTCTTTTTTTCTCCATCAAACTGATTTTCCTGCCAGTGTGGCTGTCACTTTGCAGTTCAGTTTCAAAAGACCCAGAGGGTCCTGGACTTTACTTTTGTTAAAAAGTGGATACCCAGCCTGTAACTGAAAATCCTGCAGCCCACCTGTAAAAGAAAGTTATAGTTACCTGTGCTGTCTTCCACTAAGTTGCCCGAAGACCCCCAAATCACCCGACTTCCAGCTCACGGCTTCCTGAAGAACTCAAAGGAGAGTGAATAGAAAGGGGAAAAGTAGGAAATGAGAGGGTGACAAATTGACACAAGCCATTCTATTAGTCTAAAAAATTGACTTTTGACTAATGTCAAATTTTTAAAGGAGTGATTACGGGAATTGGGGGCGCATCAAGGATTCATTGCACAAATGGGAGCACTAGAACTGTGCCTCACTAATGTGGCATCTCCCATAATTTATTTATATAGCATTGACCTCTTCTGCAGCATACATAGCCATGTAACTGTCCCTCGGAGGGGCTCAGTGTATTCACATCTATAATCACATTGTAGTTTAGGGCCAATTTATGGGGGAAGCCAATTAACTTATCTGTATGTTTTTTGGAACACGTTTGTTTTCTATTACACTCCACTACTTGACCATCCAGCTATAACGTCAACCCACTCTGCTTAAAATTAAAAAGTGTCACTATTGTGAAAATTAGTAAAATGTAAAATGCATGTGTATACATACTTATAAGAAATACATTGCTCAAAGATTAAAATGCATTTCACAAGCCATTGTAGATAAAACTCCTCTTAGGTGAAACCACAGTGGGAAGGACTTTCTGGCTGAAGAATAGTTTTCCATTACCCAGGACAGCCAAGTATCAATGCCTGATGAATGTATTTAAATCTGACTACCTAGCTGTATGAATTTGTTCTGATGAGTCTTATGCTTTTGTAGCCAAGGAGATGGAAACTATGGTACAGGGAGTGCAGAATTATTAGGCAAATGAGTATTTTGACCACATCATCCTCTTTATGCATGTTGTCTTACTCTAAGCTGTATAGGCTCGAAAGCCTACTACCAATTAAGCATATTAGGTAATGTGCATCTCTGTAATGAGAAGGGGTGTGGTCTAATGACATCAACACCCTATATCAGGTGTGCATAATTATTAGGCAACTTCCTTTCCTTTGGCAAAATGGGTCAAAAGAAGGACTTGACAGGCTCAGAAAAGTCAAAAATAGTGAGATATCTTGCAGAGGGATGCAGCACTCTTAGAATTGCAAAGCTTCTGAAGCGTGATCATCGAACAATCAAGCGTTTCATTCAAAATGGTCAACAGGGTCGCAAGAAGCGTGTGGAAAAACCAAGGCGCAATTAACTGCCCATGAACTGAGAAAAGTAATTCCAAAGCGAAGCAGGCACACCATCCGTTTCTTGGGGTGCTTGGTGAGGTGGTATAGGCAATACCAAACTCGTAAGTCAATCTTAAAGATCTCACCAGCACACAGCAGTTCAAAGCACACCCTTTATTGTGCCAGTATCCACAAAGTTCCAACAATTGTTTCGGGGGCCACGCAGGGTCCCCTTTTATCAAGGCATATGGTTACATCGCACATACATAACGATTCCTCTATATACACTCCTACCACCCAATACCCCACCCGAAAGCTGTGACCTCACAAATGACATCATGGTTATTAGCATAGATAAACACAATCTGTATTGTCCAACTGTAAATCTATGGGCTGTTTATACCAAATTCATATCTCTGAGTATACCTCCTGTAACTTATTTTCTGCACCTGCCGTCATCAGGTGCACCCAGATCGCTACTGGCACGTTACAGTCCTAATTGAATGTATTCAAACTTCCAATACCTTCCCCCTCCGTCCGTTATCTGCTCATCACCGTCCTAATCCGGCAGAGCGCTCCCTGCTGATGCCGCTTGTGGGCGTGGTTTCCGCGCATCTAAATCACTCTATAGGATATTATAGGATATTACCATGCTGATGCGCTATGACGCGTATGCGGCTCCCACTGGTAACGTGCCAGTAGCGATCTGGGTGCACCTGATGACGGCAGGTGCAGAAAATAAGTTACAGGAGGTATACTCAGAGATATGAATTTGGTATAAACAGCCCATAGATTATTTACAGTTGGACAATACAGATTGTGTTTATCTATGCTAATAACCATGATGTCATTTGTGAGGTCACAGCTTTCGGGTGGGGTATTGGGTGGTAGGAGTGTATATAGAGGAATCGTTATGTATGTGCGATGTAACCATATGCCTTGATAAAGGGGGACCCTGCGTGGCCCCCGAAACAATTGTTGGAACTTTGTGGATACTGGCACAATAAAGGGTGTGCTTTGAACTGCGGTGTGCTGGTGAGATCTTTAAGATGAACTGAGAAAAGTCAAGCGTGCAGCTGCCAAGATGCCACTTGCCACCAGTTTGGCCATATTTCAGAGCTGCAACATCACTGGAGTGCCCAAAAGCACAAGGTGTGCAATACTCAGAGACATGGCCAAGGTATTAAAGGCTGAAAGACGACCACCACTGAACAAGACACACAAGCTGAAACGTCAAGACTGGGCCAAGAAATATCTCAAGACTGATTTTTCTAAGGTTTTATGGACTGATGAAATTAGAGTGAGTCTTGATGGGCCAGATGGATGCATTGGTAAAAGACAGAGAGCTCCAGTCCGACTCAGACGCCAGCAAGGTGGAGGTGGAGTACTGGTTTGGGCTGGTATCCTCAAAGATGAGCTTATGGGGCCTTTTCGGGTTGAGGATGGAGTCAAGCTCAACTCCCAGTCCTACTGCCAGTTTCTGGAAGACACCTTCTTCAAGCAGTGGTATAGGAAGAAGTCTGCATCCCTCAAGAAAAACATGATTTTCATGCAGGACAATGCTCCATCACACGCGTCCAAGTACTCCACAGCGTGGCTGGCAAGAAAGGGTATAAAAGAAGAAAAACTAATGACATGGCCTCCTTGTTCACCTGATCTGAACCCCATTGAGAACCTGTGGTCCATCATAAAATGTGAGATTTACAAGGAGAGAAAACCGTACACCTCTCTGCACAGTGTTTGGGAGGCTGTGGTTGCTGCTGCACGCAATGTTGATGGTGAACAGATCAAAACACTGACAGAATCCATGGATGGCAGGCTTTTGGGTGTCCTTGCAAAAAAAGGTGGCTATATTGGTCACTGATTTGTTTTTGAATGTCAGAAATGTATATTTGTGAATGTTGAGATGTTCTATTGGTTTCACTGGTAAAAATAAATAATTGAAATGGGTATATATTTGTTTTTTGTTAAGTTGCCTAATAATTATGCACAGTAATAGTCACCTGCACACACAGATATCCCCCTAAAATAGCTAAAACTAAAAACAAACTAAAAACTACTTTCAAAAATATTCAGCTTTGATATTGAGTTTTTTTTGGGTTCATTGAGAACCTGGTTGTTGTTGTTCAATAATACAATTATTCCTCAAAAATACAACTTGCCTAATAATTCTGCACTCCCTGTATACTAGTAGAATGGGCTCCGATGTTTTCCAGAGGGGACTTTTTAAAATTCATAGGCTGAAAGAACAGCCTGTTTTACATACAGAAATGGTGTTCTTAGACGCTTTCTGCCATCCACAGTGTCGCGCGTATATCTGATTGGACAATCCTGTATAGAGTGGTGACTGGATAGTGTAATGGATAAGGGCTCTGCCTCTACACAGGAAAACAGGGTTTGAATCTCAGCTCTTGTTCAGTAAGCCAGCACCTATTCAGTAGGAGTTCTTGGGTGAGACTCCCTAATGCTGGATACACACCATGAGTTTCCGCGTCGAATGCGTCCATCGATACGTGTCGATTCGAGCATTTCCGAACGAATTTCGATGATTTTTAGGTCGATTGCCATGTAAAGTATGGCAAATCGACCTAACGATCCATCGAAGCTTGAATCGGACATGTTGGAAATAATTGAATCGATGCGTATCGACGGACGCATCGAACGCGGAAACGCATGGTGTGTATCCAGCATAACACTGCTACTGCCTACAGGTGTTCTAGTGGCTGCCTCGCAAGTGTTTGAGTCATATAAGAGAAAAGCGCTATACAAATATAGGAATTATTAAAAGAAATTTGGGGGGGGAGGGGGTTTGCATTGCATTGACCATCTATACTAGGAGGGCTGTGGAGACGGTACAAAAAAGCCCTCAGATTTCTCAGTTTGAGACCTCCAACTCCAGGTTTCCAAAATGGCTCCGACTCCACCAGGGCTGTAGATTTGGTACGAAAATATTTCAGCTCCTTCGTTTATGAAACCACTGACTCCAACTCAGACTCCAGGTACCTAAAATTGCTTCGACTCCAACTTCACAGCCCTGTATACTAGATCCTACAGATAAGACAAGACAAATAACATTTAAATTGCGCTTTTCTCCTGGCGGACTCAAAGTCAATGAGTTGTTAATAATTCCAGGTTGCATGCATATTTAACCACATGAGGAACACAGTCTCAGGGGGTGGTTAGAGGGAAAAATAGATGCAATCAATGCACTGGAGAGATGATCGGAAGGGGGTCTGAGGGTTTGGCCGAGTGATCAGGAGCCCACACGGGGCAAATTAGGGCCTGATCTGATGGGTAGGTGTGCTAGGGGGTGACAGGTGGTGACAGGAGGTGATTGATGGGTGTCTCAAGGTGTGATTAGAGGGGGGAAATAGATGCAAGCAATGCACTGGCGAGGTGATCAGGGCTGGGGTCTGAGGGCGTTCTGAGGGTGTGGGCGAGTGATTGGGTGCCCTAGGGGCAGATAGGGGTCTAATCTGATGGGTATCAGTGACAGGGGCTGATTGATGGGTGATCAGTGGGTGATTAGATGGCAGAACAGATGTAAACAATGCACTTTGGAGGTGATCTGAGGGTAGGTCTGGGGCAATCTGATGGTGTGGGTGGGTGATCAGATTGCCCGCAAGGGGCAGGTTAGGGGCTGATTGATAGGTGGCAGTGACAGGGGGTAATTGACAGGTGATCAGTGGGTTATTACAGGTAAGAAAGGATGTAAATAATGCACTGGCGAATTGATAAAGGGGGGGGTCTGCGGGCAATCTGAGCGTGTGGGCGGGTGATTGGGTGCCCGCAAGGGGCAGATTAGGGTCTAATCTGATGGGTAACAGTGACA